>NC_041382.1:400055714-400119698 GCF_002162155.2 Triticum dicoccoides | reverse complement strand
TCTAATTGGATGTGGGGGAGCATGAATTATTATTGTTGACATTACCCTTGAGGTAAAAGGTTTTGGGGCAAAACTATAAGCCCTTATCTTTCTCTGTGTCCAGTTAAAACTCCGTAACCACAAGTATTGCGTGAGTGTTAGCAATTATGAAGGACTAAGTGATAGTTGAGTATGTGGACTTGCTCCTAAGCTCTGACATAGACTCTTTCCGATGTTATGATAAATTGCAATTGCTTCAATGACTGAGGGTATAATTTGTTGGTGCTCAATAAGGTTTCTGATTCATACTTTGGCTTTGTGAGAAGATCATCACTTGAACATGAGTAATCATATGACAAATTCTATATATGTTGCTGTTATGAAATAATCATGATGCCTTCATGTCCGTATTTTATTTTTATCGACGCCTCTACCTCTAAACATGAGGACATATTTATTGTTATCGGCTTTTTGCTTGAGGACAAGTGAGGTCTAAGCTTGGGGGAGTTGATACGTCCATTTTGCATCATGCTTTTATGTCAATATTTATTGCATTATGGGCTGTTATTTCACGTTATGTCAAAATACTTATGGCTATTCTCTCTTATTTTACAAGGTTTACATGAAGAGGGAGAATGCCGGCAGCTGGAATTCTGGGCCGGAAAAGGAGAAAATATTGAAGGACTATTTTGCGCAACTCCAAAAGTCATGAAACCCCACGGAATACCTTAAAATAAATAAAGAAAAATCGTCGCCAAAGATGAAGGCCAGGGGGCCCACACCCTGCTCACGAGGGTGGGGGGCGCGCCCCCCCTGGGCGCGCCCCCCTACCTCGTGGGCCCCCTGGTGGCTCTCCAACATCCATCTTCTCCTATATGAAGTCTTTCAATGAGAAAAAATAGAAGAGAACCTTTCGGGACGAGACTCCGCCGCCACGAGGCGGAACCTTGGCGGAACCAATCTAGGGCTCCGGTAGAGCTGTTCTGCCGGGGACACTTCCCTCCGGGAGGGGGAAATCATCACCATCGTCATCACCAACGCTCCTCTCATCGGGAGAGGGCAATCTCCATCAACATCTTCACCAGCACCATCTCATCTCCAAACCCTAGTTCATCTCTTGTATCCAATTCTTGTCTCCAAGTACGGGATTGATGCTAGTAGGTTGCTAGTAGTGTTGATTACTCCTTGTAGTTGATGCTAGTTGGTTTATTTGGTGGAAGATCATATGTTCAGATCCTTTATGCACATTATTACCCCTCTGATTATGAACATGAATGTGCTTTGTGAGTAGTTACGTTTGTTCCTGAGGACAAGGGAGAAGTCTTGCTATTAGTAGTCATGTGAATTTGGTATTCGTTCGATATTTTGATAAGATGTATGTTGTCTAACCTCTAGTGGTGTTATGTGAACGTCGACTACATAACACTTCACCATTATCTGGGCCTAGAGGAAGGCATTGGGAAGTAATAAGTAGATGATGGGTTGCTAGAGTGACAGAAGCTTAAACCCTAGTTTATGCGTTGCTTCGTAAGGGGCTGATTTGGATCCATATGTTTCATGCTATGGTTAGGTTTACCTTAATACTTTTGTTGTAGTTGCGGATGCTTGCAATAGAGGTTAATCATCAGTGCGATGCTTGTTCAAGTAAGAACAGCACCCATGCACCGGTCCACCCACATATCAAATTATCAAAGTACCGAACGCGAATCATATGAGCGTGATGAAATCTAGCTTGATGATATTCCCACGTGTCCTCGGGAGCGCTTTTCCTATTATAAGAGTTTGTCCAGGCTTCTCCTTTTCTACAGAAAGGATTGGGCCACCTTGCTGCACTTTATTTACTTTTGTTACTTGTTGCTCGTTACAATTTATCCTATCACAAAACTTCCTGTTACCACTTATTTCAGTACTTGTAGAGAATACCTTGCTGAAAACCGCTTATCATTTCCTTCTGCTCCTCGTTGGCTTCGACACTCTTACTTATCAAAAGGACTACGATAGATCCCCTATACTTTTGGGTCATCAGGCTTCCCCCGATACTGAAGCAGCTGCACTCCCCACATTATGCATATTGCCATGACCTCGACTATCGTCAGCCCGGATTTGGCCAGTAACTTTATCCGGCTCATTAGAAAGTGTATTTCTCTGGTATCCTCCTCTTGGGGGCCCCGAGGGCCCCAGCTTCGATGCGCCTTCGGCGAAGTGTTATTGAACTTAGGGAGACCTGTCCGAAATGGATCCGGAAGGGGAACGTCGTCACCATAATACCACTCCGATGGCCAGTTCTCTGGTGCCTTCTTGGGAGTGCCGGATAGGTATCCGGTCTCGGCGATGCGCCATACTTCGGCTCAGCCCACTTGACATAGGGACTCTCCCTGGTTGCGAGGGACAAGATAGAACAGCTTCTTCCATAACCCAAAGTGAGCCTCGCAGCCTAGAAATATCTCACAAAGGGCGACGTATCCTGCTATATGCAGCACGGAGGCAGGGGTGAAGTTGTGCAACTGGAGGCCTAGAACTCCAGGAGCCCGCGAAGAAATGGGTGGATAGGAAACTCGACGCCCCTTAGCAGATGCGGGATGAGGCATATTCGCTCCTCTGGAGAAGGATTAGGAGATCCCTCCGCTTGCTCCCCGCCATTATAAGTGGCTATCCGGCTCGGACGGGGACCATGAACGCCGGTGGGAGAAACCCTTGGGTCTATAACTCTATCAAACGGCTGTGGGGAACTAAACACTCTTCCCATTCACCCGGCTTCGAGCGAGGAGAGCGAGAAGAAGAGTTGCAGCGACCGGCCATGTTGGAATGGTTTTTCCGGAGCGCTCTATTAGATGCTTGCTCGAGGGAAGAGGATGAGGTTTGGATCTGAGAATCCCCGTCTCCTCAAATAGACGGTCAACCTTCCAGACCAGGGGGTGGCAAATGCAAAAATGCCTCAGCTCCTCGCATTCGCTCGACACGTGGAAAGGGTCATTATTGAGGCACAGAAGCCGAGGAGTATAACACTGATGGGAAGCCGCACACTATTCGTTGTAACAGGTACTTTGGAGTATTCGGAGATGGAACCCGCCTTGCAATGCCAAAGACAAGACTGCCCGCCAGACTCATCGTCATTGAAGCCTGGTTCAGGGGCTATTGAGGGAGTCCTAGATTAGGGGATATCCGGACAGCCAGACTATATACTTCGTCCGGACTATTGGAGCGTGAAGATACAACACTCAAGACTCCGTCCCGTGTCCGGATGGGACTCTCCTTTGCGTGGAAGACAAGCTTGGCGATCCGGATTATATTTCCTTCCTTGTAACCGACTCCGTGTAAACCCTAGCCCTCTCCGGTGTCTATATAAACCGGAGAGGTTGGTCCTTAGAGGGACGATCACAATCATAATCATCATAGGCTAGCTTCTAGGGTTTAGCCTCTATGATCTTGTGGTAGATCTACTCTTGTACTACTCATATCATCAATATCAATCAAGGAGGAAGTAGGCTTTTACCTCCATCGAGAGGGCCCGAACCTGGGTAAACATTGTGTCCCTTGCCTCCTGTTACCATCAGCCTAAGACGCATAGATCGGGACCCCCTACCCGAGATCCGCCGGTTTTGACACCGACGACGATCTGCTCCAGATTTAAAGCCAGGGCAGCTGCAGGTGCGATCTCCTGAACACCGTCCAACGGCAGATCTAGGTCATGCTCATCGTGACCGTAGGGTGCACCTGTTATGGGCTCGAATCCGTCGAAGATCAAGTCTCTACGGATGTCGGCAGTGTAATTCAGGCTTCCGAACCTGACCTGATGGCCAGGGGCATAGCTATCGATCAGCTCCACATGGCCAAGCGAGTTGGCCCGTAGTGCGAAGCCGCCGAATATGAAGATCTGTCCGGGAAGGAAAAGCTCACCCTGGACCGCGTCGTTGTAGATGATTGAAGGAGCCATCAAGCCCTACCATGATGATACAATGGAACTCTCAATGAAACACCAATGTCGGTGTCAAAACCGGCGTATCTCGGGTAGGGGGTCCCGAACTGTGCGTATAAGGCTAACGGTAATAGGAGGCGGGGGACACAAACTTTACCCAGGTTCGGGCCCTCTCGATGGAGGTAATACCCTACTTCCTACTTGATTGATCTTGATGATATGAGTATTACAAGAGTAGATCTACCACGAGATCGTAGAGGCTAAACCCTAGAAGCTAGCCTATGATTCTGATTGTTCTCGTCCTATGGACTAAACCCTCCGGTTTATATAGACACTGGAGGCGGCTAGGGTTACAGAGTGTCGGTTACAGAGAAGGAGATCTACATATCTGAATCGCCAAGCTTGCATTTGATGTAAAGGAGAGTCCCACCCAGACACGGGACGAAGTCTTCAATCTTGTATCTTCATAGTCCGGCAGTCCGGCATAAGTATATAGTCCGGCGGTCCGAGGACCCCCTAATCCAGGACTCCATCCCGTCCCGGCACGTTCCTTGCATGGCAGGACTGGAGGAGGTGTGTATGGGCACTCGTGAGCTAGCGCGGGACTCACGAGGCCCTACCTCGAGGCGGGTTGCACCTGAATTATGTTTCGGAGCATTTGCAAGGATCCCATGAGATGGTCAGGTAGCCTGCGCCGAGTGAATCTCCTGAGGATATTGCATCAGAAGGCCAAACACCAACAAGCCCAGGAGGTGACGTGAACGGGACCGGCCCGCTAGACAGAGCTCAGCCGTCGGATTTGTCAACGTTGCAGGGACTGACCTGAGGGGCTAGGGTTGTAGAAAGTCTGTTTACAGAGAAATGAATCTTCACATCCGAACGCCAATCTTTCCATCTACGCAAAGGGGAGTCCCATCTGGACACAGGAGAGAGACTTCTGTCTTGTATCTTTGCAGCCCATTAGTCCGACCCACATCACATAGTCCGGACACCCGAGGACCCCTTAATCAAGGACTCCCTCAGTAGCCCCTGAACCAGGCTTCAATGACGATGTGTCCGGCGCGCAGATTTTCTTCGGCGTTGCAAGGCGGGTTCCTCCTTTGAACATTCAAAGTAGTCCAAAGAAGGCGTGTCCAGATCTGTTAAATAGGTACCACACACAACCGAAAAGAGTATAATATTTAACAAGCCCCATCAGTTGACAGCTCCCGTGGCATGACGTTACATCCCCGCCCGGTCATTTTTTTGAACTGTTTTCTAGCATCCAGCTCCATGTTTTGAGATGCGTTTTTCATTGGCATGTCTTGTCAAAGCAGAGATCATGTCCCCTTATTGCGGGATTCTCATCAATACGGGTGTGGGTAATCCAAACGCGCCGTCCACATGACCCTTTGGGAACAGACGAGTTTTAAGGCTAGCGAGGAGGCGCTTGACATTCACTGCCTTTATAAGAGGGTAAAGATCCATTCTTTCACACACGCTTTCTTCCTCTCAGCCCATCCGCCCTCAAGGTCCACAACTCGAGCATCCATCCTTTCCGCCCCCAAAAAGCACTTCGACCATGTCCAGATATGGAGCGCAGGGCAAGTGGATGGCCTCCTCCGTCACGGAGGAGAACATTACGGAGCTCCGGGAGGCGGGGTACTTGGCCCGGGAATCGCTCACCGGCTTCCGGCCGAGGGGCAGATCGTCCCCACTCCAGAGCCCCACAAGAGAGTAGTGTTCCTCCCCCACTTCGTCCGTGCACTAGGGTTCCCTCTCCACCCTTTCGTCAGCGGACTCATGTTCTACTATGGGCTAGACTTCCACAATCTAGCCCCAAATTCCTTCCTGAACATCTCGGCATTTATTGTCGTGTGTGAGGCTTTTCTCCGCGTCCCACCCCACTTCGGATTATGGCTGAAGATCTTCAATGTGAAACCGAAAGTGGTGGATGGTCAACATGCAGAGTGCGGAGGCACCATGGTGAGCAAACTGTCCAACGTCACATGGCCCACAGGCACCTTTGTGGAGACCGTCAAGGGGTGGAAGCAACACTAGTTTTACATCACTGAGCCCCGCGACACTACTTGGGTCGCGACACCCGAATTCATGTCTGGGACACCAATGCGGCTTACCTCCTAGCTAAAAATGGCCTGAACTGGGTGGCACCAGAGGAGGTGAAGGCACTGCAGACGTGCATTCAGAGCATGCTGGACAAGAACATCAAGCTTGTCAATGTGATCCAGGTGATGCTTGTTCACCAGATCCTTCCCTGCTAGAGCTGGACTTGCCATCTATGGGAGTTTGATCCGGCCAAGCACCAGACTTTGCAATAGTTCTTCAGCGCCACGCACAAAGGTATGTGGAAGGTGCTTTTCAAGGCCAAGCAATCGTGGCCAAAGATGAACGAGGACCGCGGCCATGACCTGACTCATCCAGCCAGCGCGGTAAGTTTTCCATATTTCATGGTGTATCCTCTATCTGTGCACATGAGGGAGATGTCTAAGCTTCTCCGTTTGTCTTTTCAGGGCTGGATAAAGAAGGCGGAGCGGATTCAGTGTCCGGCTTCGCTGCCCGAAAACCAAGCTATCCCACTTATGACAAAGATGCTGGTTCGGCGCCTTACAAGGCACCAGAGAAGAATAAGTCCAAGAAGAAAGGCCAGGGGGCAAGAGGCGGCCCCCGCCGTAAAGGCATTTCGAAGACGGTATCCGAAGACGCCAAAACACACTCCTCTCCCGCCGAAAGCGACGAGGAGGAGGAAGAGGAAAGCAACTCTCCCCCTAAGGGGGGAAGAAAGAAGAGGGCGGCCTCCACAGATCTGGAGGCGGAGGCATCCAAGAAGGGGAAACCTCCCTTACGGGCAATTCTGAATCAGACACCGATAGCAGCCCCAAGTGGCGTCCCAGGCAGAAGCCCCTGGACGAATCGTAAGTACTCAAAGGAATTTACGTACATGCATATCCCACTTCCTATTTTGTGGCTTTAACATGTTCATTTGAGTGTCGCAGTCTGGCTCGCGTCCACCCCCGGCGATCCTCATCTTCGGGGAATTTGCTGGATCCAAACGTGATGGATAGCGAGTCGCTTCTGCTGGCCTCCTCCCCCAAGACTATGGACAATGATGAAGTGTTGTCCCAAAGGACCTTCCTAGGCCAGGGAGAGGTACGGGAGACCATCCAGGTGGTGCCAGAGGGTGATACCTTGGCTACCGGACCCATCGGGGAGCAGATCCCCTTGGAGACTGGCGATGGGGGTCATATCCAATTTGGACCCCAGCCGAATACTATCCCGGAGGCCTATACGGCTCCGGAATCAGGTAAGCAGCCTCCTTCGAATGGAGGAGGTGCGCCTATTCCACCGGTGACCTCTGTCCTTCCAGAGGCACCGGATAATCTCCTGGAAGCACTTCGAGGTGCTTCCATTGTGGAGGAACACCATACGCTCATGGGTACGGTGGTTCAAAGGGTTCAATATGCCAAAAGCGGACTGACCGGAGCCTGCGCGAGCCTTCTAACAGGCTTTGAGGTATGCGGTGTGATTATGCAAAAAGAAATGCCTTAGTATAGACAGTTGCCCCTGAGACTCTGTCCGGTTTGCAAAAAGCCGAACAAAGGATCGAATATTTTTCGCAGGAGACTAATGTGTATGTCAATATGAATAAACATGCGTCAATGCTTGCGGCGACCGCCCTTTCTGCTGAAGTCTCCGAAATGAAGCAGAGACTGGAGCAGGCCGATGACGAGCTCGGACGTGTCAAGAAACAACTAGAGGAAAGGCAAGGTATGCAAGGGCCTATGAAAATCTTAAAAGGAGATGAGTTGTTTGTGTTATAGTGCTGATCATGTCATGATGACACTTCCTAGGGAGTGCAGCCGAGGTGGAACCCCTTAAGAGCGTGCTGACCGAGGCACAAAAGAAAGCAGAGAAGGCTGAAGCCGCCCGCAAAAAACATGAGGCGAGGGTCGAGGTGGTGCAGCGGGAGCTCAAGGACGCCACAGAGAGGTGGGAGTCCTTGGAGCCCAAGATTGCGGACCAAGAGGCCGAACTTGTTAATGCCCTCCAAAGTGCACAACAGGCCCGGGAGGAAGCCCAGGGTGCTTTACAGGAAATTAGAGAGGCCAAGCAAATTGCGGTGGGTAAGACATTTATTATGCAAAGAAAATTTGTGCAGAAAAGGTACCTCTTACTGACCCGGATTTGGAGTTCGCCAGGAGTTTTATCAGATCTGCCCCACAGTGTTGCTGATGCGGCGGAGTTCTTTCGGGCCGAACAGGGGAGCTCAACAGAGAAATTGTTCTAGTCGCAATATCTTGCGCTAGAGCATCCGGTGTCCCTCACCGATTAGCTGAAACAGCTGACCGAACTGCATAGGGTGACCGGATTGGCCATGAAGGATTCAATAATCCGTCTATGGCTTGCTGAAGCCATGCCCAGCAGTTTGACAATAGAAGTGTAGGCGCTGTGAACCAGGCAATCGGATTATATGGCTTCATCCCTCGCTTAGCCATAGGAGTTTGACAATAGAAGTGTAGGCGCAGCCCCTAGTCAGTATTCGTTTATCCGGACTAGGGCGCCGTAGACACCTGATCGGTTAAGAACCGATCCTTCGCGTAAAGGGGAAAAAATTGCAAGAGATTTGAATGTGGCCGCCGAATAGCTGACCAGCTCTCGCCTTATCATGATAGTCAGTTTTTGGCTTTCTCTACAGAGGTGCTTAACCGGGTGAACCAGAAACACAATCGCAGTAGTTGTCCCTTTACTACCCTAGCCGATAGGACGAAACGTAAGGTAGCAAGCACAGGAGCCGGGCAACCCAACTATTGACCAAAGACATGATTCGGAGCCGATGCATATAATGTAATATTCGGGGTGCCGAATTATTACTGTAAAAAGTATTTGGACTTGTCGTACACGTAGGAAGCTCAATAGAGCCCCTGGCGAGGTAAGTCGTGCCGAAGTGTACAGGGTAATCGACAAAAACAGTAAAATATGGAATGAGAAGTAAGCCAGGACCATATAGGTTGAGCCAAAGAACTTTTTCCATCATGGTGATTAATACGTTAAATCGTACTTGTACAGATGATGCGATAAGCGCCACGGCCATTTAACATGCCAAAACCAAGGGAAACCTGCGTACAGGTCCTGAGAACAGGTAAAGCAATCTTCAAGAAGGCCATTGAGATATTTCTGCCACACGTCTATGCTGCTTTCCTCCTTGGTATGTTTATCCTTCGAAAGATTGACTATTAGGCCTTTGTGAGGGGCCCGTGAAAAAGAAACCTGAAAGGGATAGAAAGAAAAGTGAAAGGATGAGGGTCCAGGTAAGGTCGAGTCGTATGTTGGACCATGATTGTGCTATGCCTTTGTCCTTGCCCATGGTATTTTTAGTGCGTAGTTATGTACATGTGGTACATATGCCGCAATTCGGTCGGGACAGAGTCGGAGGCCTAATTGCTAGTCGAGCTCCTGACGAGCCGGACTGTCATGGCACAGAATAGTCCAGACTAGTTTAATAGTGTCCGGGGGCTTGGCCGCTGAATTGATGTTCTGCTTGAGAAGGCCACCCTGTACTTCCGTTGCCAGGGCCGTGGTGTGCTCCTTGGTACGGAGGGAGCGTTCCATGTTCCCATTGACTGCCATAACACCATGTGGCCCAGGCATCTTGAGTTTGAGATAGGCATAGTGTGGGACTGCATTGAAGCGAGCGAATGCGGTTCGTCCCAAGAGTGCGTGATAGCCGCTGCGGAAGGGGATGATGTCGAAGATCAGGTCCTCGCTTCGGAAGTTGTCCGGCGAACCAAAGACGACCTCCAATGTAATTGAGCCCGTGCAGCGAGCTTCTACACCTGGTATTACTCCTTTAAAGGTAGTTTTTGTGGGTGAGGGAGTCCTGGACTAGGGGGTGTCCGGACAGCCGGACTATCATCGTCCGCCGGACTCCAAGACTACGAAGATACCAGATTGAAGACTCCGTCCCGTGTCCGGATGGGACTTTCCTTGGCGTGGAAGGCAAGCTTGGTGATACGGATATGTAGATCTCCTACCATTGTAACCGACTCTGTGTAACCCTAGCCCTCTCCCGTGTCTATATAAACCGGAGGGCTTTAGTTCGTAGGACACAACATACATTACAACAATCATACCATAGGCTAGCTTTAGGGTTTAGCCTCCTTGATCTCGTGGTAGATCCACTCTTGTACTACCCATATCATCAATATTAATCAAGCAGGACGTAGGGTTTTACCTCCATCAAGAGGGCCCGAACCTGGGTAAAACATCGTGTCCCTCGTCTCCTGTTACCATCCGCCTAGACGCACAGTTCGGGACCCCCTACCCGAGATCCGCCGGTTTTGACACCGACATTGGTGCTTTCATTGAGAGTTCCTCTGTGTCGTCACCGATAGGGCGGATGCCTCCACCCGTCTTCAAAGACGGTGTTTTCGCCGAAGGGGCCTTGGCCGCCGGCCAAACTATCCGGCTAGGTGGTTTCCTTATGACCGCCTGTCCGGCCGCCGCTTCGACAATGACTTCTCAAGTCGTCAGAAGCAATCTTCGTGTCAGCCCGAAAGCTGCCGAACAGTTGGATCCAATAGAGCTCTCGTCTGTTAACGAGCTCTTGGATCGCATCGCCGCCCTGGGAGTCGCTACGGACTACAACCAGACTGGGCTTAAAACCGATCTAAGAGAGATTGACTCTCCCCAGGCCACCCACCACGTCGCAGAGGTAGAGGAGCAATACGGCAACTCTTCGCCTGTATTGAAAACCATTCATGTCCGGATTCCCGAACCCTCCATGCCGGATTTCCGCGGAGGGACGGACTTCGATCGAGCATGGAACTTAAAACCATGCATCGCTCCGGACTCGCTGGATTGTGTCCAGCAAACCAAGCTTCCAAATTCGGAAACTGCTTGGCCTTTGAGCCCCAAGATGGGTAGGGATCCGGACTTCAGTCCACCCACCCGCCCAGACATATGCGATCTATCTCTAATACGGCAAGAGCCCGCTGAACAGTACACCATTACTGGGCCAGATTCCTCCTGGTTATGGACACGATAAAGGACTGCCGAGAGGAAAACGCAATCTCAATCTTCTGCAATAATTGCACGGACAAGGGAATATTGAACGCCATCGATCGTCGCAAAATTACAAGTTTTGCCGATCTGGCGTCCATAGTACGAAAGTACTGTGCGATGGAGAGTTTCCGGAAAACCGAAAACCAGTTTTGGGATAATCCGGCCTCAACCCCAGTCCGCAACAAAAGGGTACCTCACGCTCGGGCCCAAGATGCAAAAAAGAAAAAGCAAAAACCCAATAAGGGGCACGGAACCGTACTGGAGGGATGGCTCAATGGACCCTATAAGTTTCATAGTACAGAGGGAGCCGTCCCAACATAGAGCCTTCGAGCATGTTGGATATTACGGCAGGTGGCCAAAAGTGCCGAGGAGCTTCTAGCTCCAGGAAACCACTCCAACAATACCAGTACGGTATCAACAGTCTTCGAGACCTTCACATCAAACAATATGCGAAAGCGAAAAATCCGCGGACTCGCCGAAGTCTACCAAGTAGCAACAGCAAATCCATGGAGCAACACAGCTATTACCTTCAACGCCAGCGACGAGCCTAAATTCCGAACAACCAGAGCGCCAGCTGCACTGGTACTTAGTCCCATAGTGGACGGCTTTCGACTGACAAAAGTCCTCATGGATGGCGGCAGCGGATTAAACCTCATTTACGAGGAAACTCTGCGAAAAATGGAAATCGATTGGAGCCGTATTGAGCGAAGCAGCACAACCTTCAGAGGAATAATCCCCAGCCGGGAAGCGCGCTGCACTGGAAAAATCACACTCGATGTGGTGTTCGGCTCGCCGGACAATTACAGATCCGAAGAAGTCACGTTCCAAGTGGCCCTGTTCAGCAGCGGATGTCAAGCCATATTAGGACGAGAGGCATTCACAATCTTTCAAGCGATACCTCATTACGGGTACATGAAGCTCAAAATGCCTGGGCCCAGCGGAATAATCACTCTCGTTAGTGATCCGGACATAGCACTCCGCGCCGAAAACAAGACAGCCGCACTAGCCCTCGAGGCACTATCCGAAGCCTTAGCGGCAGAAGAACTCACCGCGCTGCGCTCCACGGTGAACAGGGACGATGTGATACTCGATAAAAGATCCAAGTCCACCTCCTTCAAACCAGCAGATGAAATAACAAAATTCCAGGTCCATCCAACGGACCCAACAAAGACGGCCTCCATTGGGGCACAATTGAACCCCGAAGTAGACGCCGCACTACGCGAATTCCTTCGGGAAAACTGGGACATTTTCGCCTGGCATCCTTCGGATATGCCCGGAATCCCACGCAGATTGGCAGAACACAGCCTAAACATCCTAAAAGGATTTAAGCCAGTCAAACAGGCTCTTCGACGATTTTCCGAACCCAAAAGACAGGCAATGGGAGAAGAGCTAGCCAAACTATTGGAAGCCGGATTCATCAGAGATATCAAACATTTGGACTGGCTAGCAAATCTGGTAATGGTACCAAAGAAGGAAAAATCCTGGCGCCTCTGTGTCGATTTTAAAGACCTCAATAAGGCTTGCCCAAAGGATCCCTTCCCTCTCCCCCGCATCGACCAAATTATCGATGCTACCGCGGGGCACGATTCATTGTGTTTCCTCGACGCATACTCTGGTTACCATCAAATCAAGATGGCGGAAGCAGACCAAGCCGCCACGGCATTCATCACCCCTTACGGACCATTCTGCTTCAACACGATGCCCTTCGGACTTAAAAACGCCGGCGCAACATATCAGCGCATGATTCAAACATGTCTGGCTACCCAGATCGGCAAAACAGTCGAGGCATACGTAGACGACGTAGTCGTCAAAACAAAACACGTCGAAACTCTATTAGACGATTTGAGGCTCACGTTCGACAACCTCAGAGCATACGACATCAAGTTGAATCCAGAAAAATGTGTTTTCGGTGTACCAGCCGGAAAGCTGCTGGCCTTCATCGTGTCCGGTAGAGGAATCGAAGCAAACCCGACTAAAATCCGAGCTTTGTCACAGTTGGACATTCCAAAAGACCTCAAACAAATACAAAAATTAACAGGATGCGTGGCAGCTCTAAGCCGCTTTATCTCCCGCCTAGGAGAAAAGGCGTTGCCCTTATATCGCCTCCTCAGGCGCACCGAACACTTCGAGTGGACAGATGCCGCCACGGCCGGACTCGAAGAAATAAAGGCCATATTGGCAACAAATCCGGTCCTGGCTGCGGCCAACCTGGGCGAACCAATGTTATTATACATCGCAGCAACGCATCAAGTTGTAAGCGCGGTCCTCGTCGTCGAACGAGAGACGGAAGGGAACAAATTCCCTCTGCAAAAACCAGTGTATTATGTATCCACTGTGTTAACCCCCTGCAAATCCCGTTACCCGCACTATCAGAAGATAGCATATGCGGTGTTCATGGCGTCCCGAAAGCTCCGGCACTACTTTCAAGAGTGTTCGATAACAGTGGCCTCTGAAGTACCACTCAATGACATTATAAATAACCGCGACGCAACGGGCAGGATTGCAAAATGGGCCATTGAGCTCTTACCATTCGATATAACTTACAAACCTCGGCGAGCTATAAAGTCACAAGTTTTGGCTGACTTCATCGCCGAATGGACCGAAGCCGAACTCCCTAAAGAGTACGGCGCATACTCCAACTGGACTATGCATTTCGACGGCTCTAAAATGTTGACCGGACTGGGGGCTGGCGTCGTATTGACGTCCCCAACCGGAGGTACAGTCCAGTATGTACTTCAAATAATGTACACGGACTCCAACAATGCAGCCGAATACGAGGCCCTGTTACATGGTCCCTGGATGGCAGTCTCCATGGGCATTCAACGCCTAGAGGTGCGCGGGGATTCAAACCTTGCAATATCCCAAATAAACGGAGACTTTGACGCCAAGGATCCGAAAATGGCAGCATATCGCAACACTGTCCTAAAAATGTCAGCTCGGTTTGAAGGACTTGAATTCCATCACATAGCCCGAGACAATAACCAAGCGGCCGACGTACTGGCACGCATCGGTGCGAAACGTGATGCTGTCCCTCCAAATATCTTCCTGGAACGGCTCCTCAAGCCATCCGTGCTATGGGAAGAGGAGTCCGGAAGTGACAAACCGGAAAAAACCGCGCCAATCGGCGATTCGGCCGATGACATAACACCCTCAGCCCACGTTATAATGGCAGTAATCGCCCCGTGGACAGAACCTTTCCTAGCCTACCTGCTTAGGCAGGAACTTCCCGAAGACCAAAACGAGGCCCGCTGCATAGTCCGGCGATCGAAAGCCTACAAGGTCCATGAGGGAGAACTTTATAAGAAAAGTACAACCGGAGTCCTTCAAAGGTGTATCTCCGAAGAGGAAGGGCGAAGCCTCCCGGCAGAAATTCACGGCGGACTAGGCGGACACCATGCAGCAGCCCGGGCCCTTGTAGGAAAGGCATTCCGTACAGGATTTTATTGGCCGACGGCCCGGGCAGATGCTCAGGACTTAGTCCAGAAATGCGTCGGCTGTCAGCTCTTTGCTAATCAGAGCCACATGCCGCCCATCGCCCTCAAAACTATACCCATTACCTGGCCGTTCGCGGTCTGGGGGCTTGATATGGTTGGACCCCTAAAAGGGGGAACCCACAAGCACAGATACCTATTGGTCATGGTGGATAAATTCACCAAATGGATAGAGGCCAAACCGGTCAAAACGGCAGAGTCCGGACCAGTGATAGACTTTATATCCGGGGTAGTACACCGCTACGGAGTCCCCCACAGCATCATCACCGACAACGGCACGAACTTCATAGCCGATGAGGTCAAGTCATGGTGCAAAAATATGGGCATCAAGCTCGACTACGCTTCAGTCCATCACCCTCAAACCAACGGTCAAGTGGAACGAGCAAATGGTCTAATAATCAGCGGCATTAAACCCAGACAAGTGCGGTCACTTACTAAATCTGACACGCACTGGGTCGAGGAGCTCGACTCCGTACTCTGGGGGCTGCGGACAACGCCTAACCTACTACCGGATTCACACCATTTTTTATGGTATACGGCGCAGAGGCAGTCTTGCCCTGTGACATTATTCATGACTCACCTCGAGTGCGCATGTACGAGGAAAGAGAGGCCGAGCTTGATCAGCAGGACAGCTTGGACACATTGAAGGAAGAACGTGACGTCGCGAAGGCTCGTTCCGCATTTTATCAGCAGCAGGCCCGAAGATATCAAAGCAGAGAAGTACGGGCCAAGACTTACAATGTTGGTGAACTAGTTCTACGCCTGCCGGACAAGAAAAAGGACAAGCTCAAGCCCAAATGGGAGGGCCCCTTCATTATCGTTCAAGTCCTGACCGGCGGAGCATACCGTCTACGAAATGCGTCGGATAACCGACTCGAGCCGAACCCATGGAACGCAGCCCGCCTCCGACGATTCTATGCCTAGCGCCGGACTAAGAGTTCGTCCCCTTCCCCCGTCCAAACTTTTACACTTCAGCTGTCTTTTATTTCTCTTTTTATGCCTTTTTATTTAAAAAGCCCTTATGGGCCTATTTTCACATTTTTTCGCATACACATGATGTGCCATCCGCACTCATCATTCCTGGGGGCTTCTTTTACAGAAGCTCAATTATAAGGGTTTCATACCCAGCACATGTGTCAAGCTTCCACATGTACCTTTTACTCGCCATTATATGCATCGATATGACTTAAGTTTTGGCCAAGCTGGGTTGCCTGGCTCCTGTGCTTACCCCTACGTTCCCGATTGTTCGGCTAGGAGGTAAAGGGAGCACCTCTGCGATTGTTACTTCCAGGTCAGCCGGATGTGTACCTCAGACTGGGTGAAGCCGAAAGCTAGCGTTCTTAAGGGAATATTCGGTCGGTGACTTAAAAGATGACTTTTTACCTATTTATCTATCCACCCCCAGATGTTTTTCTGCTTTCTTTGCAGTTCGGACATGCACTTTAGGGCATGCCTCCCAGGGAAAGGAACCCTTAACGGAACTATTCTCCCTGGAAGATGTTTCTTACTAACCATGTAATATAACATAACTAGTTGGGCACTTGTCTGATAAAGCACTAATGACCCCTACGCCTGGTCTCCATGCATACCACGGTTGTTTCTTAACCAAAACGGTATTCGGACACACTCCGGACTCTAGGGTCCCGAGGCTGAAGCGAAAAGGTCGGCAAAGACAAACGATCTACAATCCGGCTAGAAGGCATTTCACATGTCATTTTAAAGGAAAACATACATTGTCAAATTTACTGATTGTATTCCTCCTCAATCCCGTCTAACAGGCTGTCTAACTTATAGTATCGTTGGGAAAATTTAGTAGCCAACTCTACTTGGCTGTATACTAAACTCACAGGGATCTCCTTCCCATCAGGCCCCATCGGTCCAACTTCGGCCATGCGGTTGGGATCCGCCTTCTTGTAACGCGTCTTCACCATGGCCCAAGCCTCCCTGGCACCTTGACGGCAGGCCGAAATCTTCCACAAACGGAAGCGCTGCCGCACTCCCTGCAGCTTCTCCGCAAGCTCCCCGAGGCCCTCGGGTAGGGTGAGGGCTGGCCATAAAGCCTGGACGACGCCGCTCATTGCCTGCCGAACCCGTTCGAGCAGTTGCAGCAGCTCGGGAAGTTGATCACCCGTTGATACGGGCATCTCCTCCGCAGGGCGACCTGTGAGTATACCTACAAGACATACTATGTCAATTGGCTTCTTCGCCGAACTCTTCTTTTAAAAGGAGTCCGCTCAAGCACTTACTATAAATGCCGCGACGAAGCCGCTGATTCTCCTTAACGGAGCCGGACAGCTCGGCTCGAGCGCCTTTCAGCTCTTCTCCGAGCTTGGCGTTGGCATCCTGGAGCTTGTTCCTTTCTTGCTGCACCCTATTCAGCACACTCTTGCCGGCCTTCAGCTGGCGCAGCAATGCTTGCCTGTCCGGATCTTGTCCGGCGGCACCTGCAATGTCATTATTAGACTTGCGCACACGCCGCACAACGCTTATATTTATTAATAAAAATGTGTTACCAGGAGGGGTCACTACGTCTCCTCCTGCGGCAGCAAGTGCGGCCTCAAGTTGGGCCTTGCAATCTTGCAGCTCCCGAGACAGCTGGGCATTCTTCTCGGTAAGAGCCTGCGTTTTCGAATGATCCTTAAATCAGTTAACATAACTACTTTAAGTCTCGGGGGCTACTGGTATATATAACCATTAAAATTCCTTTACCCGTATGTCTTTCACATACTGCTCCGTGGCTCGGGTAAAACCATCTTGAGCGGCACGGAGATATGCGTCCCCCGCGTTAAAGGCGTCTAATGCCTCAGGGGAGAAGCATGCTTCACGAAATACTGTCTGGCGGCGCCTATGTTTCATGGCGCTCTCCACCTCAGACTTGGTGGCGGACAGTCTATCGGTATCCTCCGTTGGAGAAGGATTGGGCCCGCGTCTTGCGCTTGCCTCCCCCTCCAGACCGGGCGCTGGAGCCTGGCCGGTGTGGGTTGGATCAGCAACTTCCGCACCCGCAGTCCGGCGAGCGTTTTTTCTCCTATAAAGATCATGAGCACTCAGACGCTTCCTAGGAACGTCGCTCTGAAAATTCAAATACGAGTTATACCTTTGCGGCGACGTTTCCGTCCGCACCGCGCTCCTTTTCTGCCTGCTGGTCCAGACTGACGTCTGTAGGTCAGCCGTCGCGGGCTCGGCTTCCCGCCGTGAAGGCGCTTCCTACAAAATACCATCGTTCGCGAGGGTTAGAAATGGGCAAGGAAGGAATAATGGTGTCCGGACTTCGGCCACAGTCACCTGGGAAGCCGGACACAGTCCGGGGTAGTCCACCGTAAGGCAACCAAAGCATTGTCCATGCTGAGCTGGTGAAATACCCCGTCGATCAGCTCCACCTCGATGTCCGGATCCTCTTTGGAGGCCGGATCTAGGGATCTTTCCGGATCCTCGGGTTGCGGAGCAGGACTTACCATGTCCTCCACAGTCCGGCGTAGATCCTGCGCCGAAGACATAATGTAAGAAGCCTAAACTTCGAAAGCATGGGTTGAGCCCTTAAAGGTGTTCGCTTACCCATCCTCTAGGGTTGTTCATGGAGAACCCATTTAAGGGGTTCGTTCGAATTAAGTCCTCCTTCTCCCCCTTGTACAGACCGGATAGGATCTTCACTAGGTCCTCGGTCGAGTACGGCCCTTTGCGGCCATGACGGGTGGCATCGTCTTCCCCGTTGAAATCCCACATAGGGTGGCCTCTATATTGCAATGGTTGTACCCCCCGCATGATGCATGTCACCATGACTCCGATCATGGTCAACCCAGAGTGGGCCAGCAATCTTATTCGGCCCATCAAGTGATGGACGCTCTTGTCTTCCTCCAATCGGGGGCTCCGTGGGCGCCAGCTTAGGCGTTTCTTCAGGGGAGCAACACTAAACTCCGGGAGGCCAATCCGGACCGGGTCCAGCAGCGAAGCGTCTCCTATGTAAAACCACTCTGAAGGCCAGTCTTCGGACGCCTTCTTGGGAGTACCGGATGGGTATCCGGTCCCGGCGATGCGCCATATTTCGGCGCCGCCCACTTGATATATGGACCCCTCGTGAGAACGGGGTACGAGGCAGAACAGCCTCTTCCACAATGCAAAATGGGGCTCAATGCCCAGGAACAGCTCGCAAAGAGCTACGTAGCCCGCGATATGCAGGACAGAGGCGGGTGTGAGGTGGTGGAGCTGGAGTCCGTAGAACTCCAGGAGCCCGCGGAGGAACGGATGTATTGGGAATCCGAGTCCCCTTATCAGATAGGGGACGAAGCATACTCGCTCCCCCTTATTGGGGCTTGGGGTAGCCTCCGCTTGCCTCCCACCTTGATAAGTAACCAGCCCGGCTCGAACCGGGATCATGAAGGCCGGAGGGAGATATCCCCCCGCTTGGAGCTTTACTAGCTCGCTGTGCGGAACAGAGCACCTCCTCCAATCCCCTGGTGGTGGGCTGGGAGTGCGAGAAGAAGAGCCGCGTCGACGGTCCATGATGGAATGGATTTTTAGGTCAAAGGCGCTTCGATGAAGTATTCGCGGGAGGAAGACGGTGTGGTTTGGATCTGGATTCTTGCCTCTTTTGTAGGCGGACGACTCGCACAACTAGGGGGTGAAACGTAAAAGACACCCGGGCTTTTCGCATTCGTGCAACGCGTGGAAAAGGGCCATTATTTGGCGTAGAAGCGGAGGAACACAATATTCAAGATGAAGCCGGACACTGTTCGGCAGATACATGCAATTTGAAGGGAGAACCCGCCTTGCAACGCCGAAGACTATAAACGCGCTGGACTTATCGTCATTGAAGCCTGGTTCGGGGGCCACTAAGGGAGTCCTGGACTAGGGGGTGTCCGGACAGCCGGACTATCATCGTCCGCCAGACTCCAAGACTACGAAGATACCAGATTGAAGACTCCGTCCCGTGTCCGGATGGGACTTTCCTTGGCGTGGAAGGCAAGCTTGGCGATACGGATATGTAGATCTCCTACCATTGTAACCGACTCTGTGTAACCCTAGCCCTCTCCGGTGTCTATATAAACCAGAGGGCTTTAGTCCGTAGGACACAACATACATTACAATAATCATACTATAGGCTAGCTTTAGGGTTTAGCCTCCTTGATCTCGTGGTAGATCCACTCTTGTACTACCCATATCATCAATATTAATCAAGCAGGACGTAGGGTTTTACCTCCATCGAGAGGGCCCGAACCTGGGTAAAAACATCGTGTCCCTTGTCTCCTGTTACCATACGCCTAGACGCACAGTTCGGGACCCCCTACCCGAGATCCGCCGGTTTTGACACCGACAGTGTGCTTGATTCTTGATGGATCAATGCCCATTTTCTGAACTTTGTCCTGATAAAGCAGATTAAGGCTGCTACCACTGTCCATGAGGACTCGCGTAAGGTGGAATCCATCAATGATTGGATCTAGAACCAGTGCGGCCGAACTGCCGTGACGGATACTGGTCGAATGGTCCCTGCGATCAAAAGTGATCGGGTAGGAGGACCATGGATTGAATTTTGGGGCGACTGGCTCTATCGCGTAGACGTCCCTGAGCACGCATTTGCGCTCGCTCTTGGGGATGTGAGTAACATATATCATGTTCACCGTTTTGACTTGGGGGGGGGGGGGTTTCTGGCCCCCTGTGTTCGGTGGACGAGGCTCCTCGTCATCGTCCACACTAGGCGACCCCTTTTCCTTATTATCGACGTTTATCTTGCCGGCCTATTTAAAGACCCAACAAGTTCTATTGGTATGATTGGCAGGCTTATCGGGGGTGTCGTGGATCTGACATGGTCGATCAAGTATTCGGTCCAAGCTGGACGAGCCCGAATTGTTTCTTTTAAATGGCTTCTTCCGCTGACTAGACTTAGTGCCACTGAATCCAGCATTGACCGTCGTGTCTTCGGTGTTATCACCATTGTTTCGACGCTTATGCCTGTTACGTCGGGGCTTGCCGTTGCTATTTCTGGCCTTTGAGGTGCCAGGTTTGCTTGCACTGTTGCTGCTATGGGCTAGCCAAGTGTCTGCTCCCGCGCAAAAGCGGGTCATAAGTGTCGTGAGGGCTGCCATGGACTTCGGCTTTTCTTGGCCGAGGTGTCGGGAAAGCCATTCGTCGTGGATGCTATGCCTAAAGGCCGCTAGGGCTTAGGCATCCGGACAGTCGATGATCTGGGTCTTTTTGGTTAGGAATCGAGTCCAGAATTTCCTGGCCGTCTCTCTGGGCTGCTGCACTATGTGATTTAAGTCGTCGACATCTGGAGGTTGGACGTATGTACCTTGGAAGTTGTCATGGAAGGCATCCTCCAGGTCCTCCCAACTGCCGATGGAATTTTCTGGCAGGCTGTTTAACCAGTGTCGAGCTGGTTCCTTGAGCATTAACGGGAGGTATTTGATGGCATGAACATCATCACAGCGGGCCATACGAATATGGAGAAGAAATTCCTCAAACCAAACTACGGGATTTGTTGTTCCATTATATAATTCGATATTCACGGGTTTAAACCTTTCAGGGAATTCATGCTCCATTACTTCATTAGTGAAGCAGAGAGGGTGTGCGGTGCCTCTGTATCGGGCCAAGTCGCGACATAGTTCGAATGGAGTCCGTATGTGTTTTTCGGCCCGGGCATGGTTATTCCTGGCGCGTCCGACTAAGAGGTCGTCTTCACGCATTGGGGCGTGCCCTCGTGATCCGTAGATTGATCTTGTCTGACCTGCTCTGTTTTCCAAGTCTTGTCGTAGGTCATACGTGTATTCTTGAGTTGTTGTGCCTCTGCTTTTACGCGAGGTAGTACGGGTTGGTGTTCGGCTTGAACTGTCGTTCTGTCCCGACCACGTGGTGGTCGGTCAGCCGTATTACGAGCTGTTGGGACGGGCTCTAGCGCCTCGTCGTCGAATTGAGGTAGCAACTTATGGTTCGGGTAACTCTTGGTTGGGTGTCCGAGGCCATATTACTCGGCTGCCAGGACGTGAGTCCATCTATTGTTGAGCAGATCTTGGTCAGCTTGAAGCTGCTGCTGCTTCTTCTTCAGGCTCCTTGCGGTGGCTATTAGCCAGCGCTTGAAGCGTTCCTGTTCAAGAGGTTCCTCAGGAATGATGAAGTCTTCTTCGCCGAGGCACGCCTCATCCTTGGAGGGTAGTAGATAATTACTGTCCTCTGAGTCTTCATTAACTGTAAGTTCATCAGGGCTGAACTGCCCTTCTTCCCCTTCGTCCTATTCGGAGGTTGGCTCGACGGGGTCTTCTTGGTCTTCGGCATTATCCGAAGTGTTATTGTCTCCGGTGCCGGTATTACTGTCCTTTTCACGACGCAACTTAGAGCGGCGCCGATGACACCGGCGCTTTGGTTGATTCTCAGGAGGTTTGTCCTCAACGAGCTCTTTCTCTTTATCGCCGTTGCCTTCTTTAGGTGTGTCCACCAGGTATTCATCATACGAAGAGGTGGCCGTCCATCGTCCGATAAATGGCGGATTTTGGGCCTACTCATCTCCGACATCGTCATCCATGTTGTCGATGTCTTCGGAGCCGTAGTCGAGCATATCGGTTAAATCTTCGACAGTGGCTATGAAGCGGGTGGTTGGTGGGAAGTAGAATTCCCTATTCTCAGCCCCTGGTGTGGGCCGGATACTATTCGAATGTTCCTCCGTGATGATGATGGATTGCATTAAGTCCAGAGCCTCGCTTAAGGGCGAGGTTTGGCCAGGGAGAAGAGTGTTCGTGGAGTACGGCAGGAAACGAACTCTTGGGCTGAGATCACGCGATGCTGATTCCAAGAGTTCGGAACCAGTGTCCGGAGAACAATCCGACTTCATGATGATTGCCGGTGGCACTATTTCCTCTGGTTCCCCCATACTAGGCTCTATAGCCGTAGAGAGTCCGTCCCGTTTTAGAATCCCGTCTTCGGACCTGGCGATGCGCTCCGGATCTAAGGCCAGAGCGGAGGTCGGGGTCGCGAACCCTTGGAAGATCAAGTCTCCTCGGATGTCAGCGACATAATCCAGATTTCCAAAACTAATCTGGTGACCAGGGGCGTAGCTGTCGATCTGCTCTAGATGGCCAAACGAGTTGGCCCGCAGTGCGAAGCCGCCAAACACAAAGATCTGACCGGGGAGAAAAACCTCCCTCAAGGCAGCATTGTTGTAGATGATTGATGGATCCATCGAACCTTATGATGACGACACATAGGAACTCTCAATGAAAGCACCAATGTTGGTGTCAAAACCGGCAGATCTCGGGTAGGGTGTCCCAAACTGTGCATCTAAGGATTGAAGGTAATAGGAGACCATGACACAATGTTTACCTAGGTTTAGGCCCTCTTGATGGAGGTAATACCCTACTTCCTGCTTGCTATCTTGGATGAATATGAGGATTACAAGAGTTGATCTACCTCGAGATCGTAGTGGCTAAACCCTAGGTGTCTAGCCTGTATGATTGTGATTCTGCCTCTATGGACTAAACCCTCTAGTTTATATAGACACCAGAGGGGCTAGGGTTGTACAAAGTCGGTTTACAAAGAAAGGAATCTTCGCATCCGAATGCCAAGCTTGCAGTCTATGCAGAGGAGAGTCCCATCCGGACACGGGAGAGAGTCTTCTGTCTTGTATCTTCACAGCCCATTAGTCCGGCCCACGTCACATAGTCCGGACGCCCGAGGACCCCTTAATCTAGGACTCCCTCAGCGGGCTCGTGAGGGCGCACGCCATTCATGGTGGTGAAGCACCGGACATGCATGAGGTAACATGAAGTAACTCATGAAAGGGTATGGCCAGTTCTGATATATGCGCAAAACGAAACATGCTGCAGGGACGGAACCATACAGCTTGGCGATAATGCCGCCCGAGGGGCGCCCCGAACTAAACAAACCAAAAAGGTCACCTTGCATTGTTGCTCAAGGGGCATCGAAGTAGCTAAAGACGCATGCCGCAAAAGTCACTCCTCATGAGTCGTTCGGCCCCAGAGCCTTGCGAGGCTCCAGAGGCTCAAGAAACATGCGAGGGCCCATCACCTCCTCCATCTTGATAGCCTTGCGCCTGGCCTCGTGAGTTTCTAGGACAGCCCGCATGTGGCATGGTGCGTAACAGCGGTGCTAGGCAAACCAAAAGGCATGTGAACGTAGCTGTGAGGGGGGCCCTCGCACCGGCCAATGTGGGACGGGCAGAAGAGCTCCTGAGACGCGGCTCTGTTGAGCCCTAGGATGTTGACGCAAATGTACAACTCGTTGTCCATGTCATGGGCAGCAGCTGCACTGGGTGGTGCTTGACAGCGCTCGCCACGCATGGCTTGCGCCTCCGGAAGCTCCTCAATTGCCTTGGTGATGAACTCCTGAGCCTCCTTCACGGAGATGCGCGTCGATGCACGCCTCCACTTGGTGCCTAGTGCCTCCCTCGAGATGCTAGCCAAGTTAGAGGCACTCCAGAGGAGAGCCCCGAGCCCAACTCAAGAGGGGCACCCAACGCACCTTCCTATGCTAGAAGGGAAGGTGCCCCGTCAATGGGCGCGGGTCCTGAGGCACGACCGTCAGGTGCTCCGCCCTCCTCAGATCCTTGGTAGAGCAGATGCTTCTTCTTATTCTTGGGAATGGCCTCAGGGGTAGACAACAGCTTTCTCTTATGAGTTCTCAGCCGCCACGGCCTGGTAGGCGCGCTCGAGGGAGCACACATCCTTTTTGTTGCAGGTGACCATGATGATGCCACCTGTCGGTGTCAAAACCGGCGGATCTCGGGTAGGGGGTCCCGAACTGTGCGTCTAGGCGTATGGTAACAGGAGACAAGGGACACGATGTTTTTACCCAGGTTCGGGCCCTCTCGATGGAGGTAAAACCCTACTCCTGCTTGATTGATATTGATGATATGGGTAGTACAAGAGTGGATCTACCACGAGATCAAGGAGGCTAAACCCTAGAAGCTAGCCTATGGTATGATTATTGTAATGGTTGTTGTGTCCTACGGACTAAAACCCTCCAGTTTATATAGACACTAGAGAGGGCTAGGGTTACACAGAGTCGGTTACAATGGTAGGAGATCTACATATCCGTATCGCCAAGCTTGCCTTCCACGCCAAGGAAAGTCCCATCCGGACACGGGACGAAGTCTTCAATCTTGTATCTTCATAGTCTTGGAGTCCGGCGGACGATGATAGTCCGGCTATCCGGACACCCCCTAGTCCAGGACTCCCTCAATAGCCCCTGAACCTGGCTTCCATGACGATGAGTCCGGCGCGCATAATGTTCGGCATTGCAAGGCGGGTTCCTCCTCCGAATAATCCATAGAAGATTGTGAACACCAGGATAGTGTCCGGCTCTGCAAAATAATTTCCACATTCCACTGTAGCGAGAATGTCATGTACACAGGTTCGATCTGCTGACGTATCTTGTAGCGTGACGTCACGCCACTACCAAGCCTTCACTTGAATCGTTTTTTATTATACCACCTCAGCGCGTTTAGCGAAGCGGTTTCCTTGGCACGTCTTGTCGAAGCAGAGATCATGTTCCCCTTATCCCGGGATTCTCATCAATACGGACGTGGGTAACCCAACCGCTCCATTGATGGTGGCGCTTGGGAGATAAGCGAGTTTTACTAGGCCGAGGGATACGCATAGTCTTCGTCCGCCTATATATAAGGGGATAAGGATCCACCTTTTCACCTACGCCTTCTTCCTCCTTTGCTTATCCATCTCCGCGCACTCTCGAACTCCAGCGCCCAAGTCCGTGCGTCTCGCCTCGACCTTCTCCGTCCATGTCCGGAGCGGGAGGCAAATGGCTGGCCTCCACCGTTAAGGAGGAGCACATCGAAAAGCTGCGCGGCGCCGGATACCTCTCCAGCGACATCGCGCACCGGCTGCCCGACAAGGGGCAGCTCATCCCCACCCCCAGGCCCCATGAGAGGGTCGTTTTCCTTCCCCACTTCCTCCGCGGACTGGGCTTTCCACTTCACCCTTTTGTCCGGGGGCTCATGTTCTACTACGGCCTAGATTTCCATGATCTGGCGCCGAACTTCATCCTCAACATCTCGGCGTTTATCATCGTGTGCGAGGCCTTCCTCTGCATCCAGCCCCACTTCGGCTTGTGGCTCAAGACCTTCAATGTCAAGCCGAAGGTAGTGATGGGCACTCAAGCGGAGTGCGGAGGCGCCATGTTGGGCAAGATGCCCAACGTCCTTTGGTTCGAAGGGGCCTTTGTGGAGTCCGTCAAGGGGTGGCAATCGGGGTGGTTCTACATCACCGAGCCGCGCGACCCTACGTGGGCGGCAGCCCCCGAGTTCAGATCTGGTATCCCTTTGCAGCTCACCTCCTGAAAAGAGAAGGGCTTGCTATGTGGTAGTTCGGAGGAGCTGACATGACTCCAAGCCTGTATCCAGAAGCTGGTGAACAAGAAGCTCAGGCTTGTCAATGTGGTCCAAGTCATGCTCATCCGCCGGATTCTCCCCTGCCAACAACGGGCATTTAAATTGTGGGAGTTCAATCCGGCTCAGCACCAGGCATTGAGCGGGCTCTTCGACACGACGTACGAAGGCGCCTGGAGAGTGCTGTTCAAGGGCGCCGAAGCTCCCGTATCCGCTACTGAAGATCGCGGATTTCGCTCGCAGTGACCAGCTGACGAGGTAAGTGATTCTACCCCTTTACGGGACACTTGTTTTCAATAGTTTGACCCTATGCGGGTTTCAATCTTCCTCTTGCTTTGACAGGACTGGATGAAGAAGGCCAAGCAGATCATCTGCCCGGCTCCCATGCCAGAAAACCCAGTAGACGCCCGTCTAGCGGGGCTGCTGGTTCCGGCACCGCATGTGGTGCCGGAGAAGAAGGCCAAGAAGGAGGCCACGGGTACTCGAAAGAGTTCCCGTTTTCAGGTGCCCGATGACTCCGAGGTGGACTCCTCCCCCAAAGGTGAGGAGGAGGAAGAAGACTGTCTCCCAGAGGAAGGAGAGAGGAAGAGGAAGGCTTCCCCGACAGGGGAGGCCGAGGGGTCCAAGAGGGGAAGAACTATTCCCCCGGATAGCTCTGCCAACGCCAACGTTGGCGAAGAAGAGTGGCCCTCGAGGGCCAGGCCTTCGGCAAGATCGTAAGTATCTTGATGCTAAATGATCTGTAATTTCTTTTGTGTCACATAGTGTCCTTCTAATGCCGCATACTGCCTGCAGTCCGGCCGACGATGATCTCCCCGCTTCGTCGAGCGGGTCGTTGTCACATCCCTAGCTGCTGGTAGTGCTCTAGGCTAGCTCATGTGTGCATCATATTTAAATTTCTGAAACCTGAACTGAGGAATTTTGGAAACCTCAAAATCTAATTAAAAGAGGGGCAAAAACCCTAGAAATCTCATTCATTGCTCCAAAAGGCTCTTCTTAAATGTTTGATAATTTTTGGTAAGGGTTCTGGTCCCAACCAAAATATTGAACATTTTTAAGGATTTATTTTTGGGACTTTGAATTTAAATCATTAGCTATTTGAATTTGAATTATATTCATATAACTAGAATATAATTTCAAATACCCCTGAAATATTTTATAAGCTTTTGGAAAGTCCATCGAGCAATATAAAATATTCAGAGGAGCTTTGGCATTGTTTGAATTATTATTTTTAATTCAAAACAGTGGCAAAAGAATTAAATAAAAGAAAAACAGAACAGAAATAAAAGAGAGAAGGACTTACCTATGAAGCCCACCTGGTGGCCCAACAGGACCGGCCCAGCGCAGCCCAGCCCACCACCGCAGCCGTCCCTGTCGTCTTCCTCCTCGGACAGTAGGACGCAGGCGCGTGGCCGGAGCGCGCGGGCACACGCCCAGGCCACCTCCTGCCTCTCTGCCTGTCTCCCCGTCGCCCTGAGGATGCCACGCACCCCCTCAGGCCGCTCTCAACTCCCTCCCGTGCTCATCCCCTTCTCCTGCTCTCCCTCTCGCTCCGCACCTCGGACCCGAACGGAGCCGTCGCCACCCACGCCGTTCGTCGTGCCCACCATCCCCCTCTCGCCTCCCCGACGCCTCCCAGAGCTCCGCAGTGCCTCCCTCGACGTCCTCGACGTCTCACGCGACCAGAAGGGCCCCGAGCAGCCGCCATCGTCATCATCTCCAAGCTTCGGCCCCGGTGCCGTCTCCGTCGAATTCGGCCACTCCGGCGCGCCCCCGAGCCCACTGACCCTCCCTACAGCTCCGCGGTGAGCCTCCGTGCAGAACCCCTCTCTCTCCCCTCGCGTTTGCGAGCTCTAGGCCATAGCTCCGTCGCGGCCGAACTCCGGCCGCCGCTGACCATGTCGCCGCCGTCACTGCAGCCAGTAAGGCTCGAAACCGAGCACGGCACCGTGCTCCTAGCATCTTCAGGAGCCCGGTGAGCCCCTTAGCCATCCCTCCCGTTCTCTGTGGCCTCGCCCCGCTCGAACCCGTAGCTCCGGCCGCCGCCAAACACGTCGCCGGCGCCTTTTCCAGCATCCCCGAACCCAACTACCTGCACCACTCGCCGCGGGCCACTCCCAGCTATCCATAGCGCCCAACGGCGCCCCGAACGGTGCCCTATACGTGAAACCCGCACCTGCACCGCCGCGTTTAGCCTCGCCGGCGGCTAAACGCCGGCGAGTTGACCCCGCCGACCAGGAGGTTTGACCTTTGACCCCCCCTGGGTCCATGACAGGTGGGCCCCCGCCATCAGGTGATTAGCTTAAGCTAATCACCACCTAATCTAACCCCAGAGCCACTGACATGTGGGCCCTAGTGCCCTAATCTTTAATTAAATTAAACTAACCCCCCCTGTCTAACCTGTGTCACTGACGTGTGGCCCCCACACGTCAGGTTTGACTCTAAGCGCCCAGTTGACCCTGCTGACGTCACTGTGACGCAATGCTGACGCAATAAGTATTTTCTGGATTTAGAAATAATCAGGAAATTCCAGAAAATTGTATAAACTTCAATAAATCATAGAAAATTAACCGTAACTCCAAATTAAATAAATTATATATGAAAAATTATCAGAAAAATTCAAGGAATCCATCTGTACCATTTTCATGCATGTTAGAACAACTTATCACTACTGTTTAGGACAAATGAATTAAATGGCATTTGAATAATCACATATGGAGTTTGAATTTGAATCTTGGATTCAAACCAACTTCATTTAATCTGGTTTTAGATGCATTAGCCCAAAACACATTCATTTTGCCATGTCATGATCATGCATCATATTGTGCATTGCATTGATTGTGTTCCCTTCTGTGTTACCGGTATTTGTCCCCTCTCGATAGACGTGATATCGATGATGTGATCATTGACACTGATGAAGACTCAATGTTATCTTCAGAAGTGCTAGGCAAGCAAAACCCCCTTGTTCATTCCGATACAATCCTACTCTCTCGCTCCTGCTCTCTTTTAATGCATTAGGACAACACCGATTCATCTGTTACTTGCTGCGGTAGTTGAACCCCTTTATCCTTTGCATGACCTGTCATTGCCGTAGTAAATAGATGAAACCCACTAGCATGAGTAGGAGTTGTTTGAGCCCTGTTGTGCCTACTCATTCATGCTTGTTTGTCATGCCTGCTACTGCTTAGAGTTGAGTCAGGTCTGATTCATCCGGGATGAATCAGAGGTGTGTGAACATGTCCTACGGTGTGTGAGCTAAGCGTGTGAACACGATTTGGTAAAGGTAGCGGTGAGAGGCCATGTAGGAGTACATGGTGGGTTGTCTCATTGCAGCCGTCCTCAGGAACTGAGTTCTGTGTTTGTGATCCATGATTCAGCTACTACCACGCATTGGGCCCGAAACCAATGGACCCTCTCGGCTTCTTGATCACCCTTGTCCTCTGTCCAGGAGTTGCAAGTAGTTTCTGGTGTTTGTAGTATGCTGGAGGCCGTGGACAGCGCTGACCGGAGGGGTGGGTTGTGATGCGGTAGGCACGTGGCACGGTGTACCGGGCGCCCGTTTGGTGTCTCGGGAACCCTGTTCACATCGTTTGGGGCTGTGAGCGAAACTCCGGCCGGATCTCCTCATGGATGGAACCCGAATAGGCGATAAACCTGGACTAGAGACTTGAGTGTTTAGGCAGGCCGTGGCCGACACCCACGTTGGGCTTCCGCTTGAAGGTTGCCGAGTACATGTCGTGTAAACGGCGGTAAGTGGTGAGAGCGTGTGTGAAGAAGTACACCCCTGCAGGGTTAACCTAATCTATTCGAATAGCCGTGTCCGCGGAAAAGGACTTCTGGGTTGCTCATATCAGTTCATAGACAAGTGAAAGTGGATATTCTAAAATACGCAAGATAAGCGTGAGTGCTATGGATAGCGTTCTCGTAGGGAGACGGGAGCGGATCCATAGTGGTGTATTGATATGGTGAATATGTGGACTCGTGTGCGCCACCTCAAAAGAGTTACTTGCAGTCGTAGTTCAGGATAGCCACCGAGTCAAAGCTGGCTTGCTGCAGTTAAACCCCACCATCCCCTTTGTTGAAAATGATGCATATGTAGATAGATCTGATGTAAGTCTTGCTGGGTACATTTGTACTCACGTTTGCCTATTTTATGTTTTTGCAGAGAGACTTCAGTCTCACTAGTAGTTCCGCTTGGACTTCGACGTTTAGCTTGATACTTCAGCTACGATCTTGTGCCCTCGGCAGGATCTGATCGATAGTCAGGCTTCTCAGCCTTTTTCATTTCTAGATGTCTGTACTCAGACATGATAGCTTCCGCTTGTGCTTTGACTTGTATGCTCTGAGTGTTGGGTCATGAGACCCATGTTTGTAATATCTCGCTCCTCGGAGCCTATTGAATAAACTACTTGAGTCGTAGAGTCATGTTGTGATGCCATGTTGTATTTGCACATATCGAGCATATTGTGTGTATGTTATTGAAATGCTTGGTATGTGTGGGATCTGACCATCTAGTTGTTTATCTTTAGTAGCCTCTCTTACCGGGAAATGTCTCCTAGTGTTTCCACCAAGCCATGGTAGCTTGCTACTGCTCCGGAACACTTAGGCTGGCCGGCATGTGTCCTTCTTCGTTCCTGTGTCTGTCCCTTCGGGGAAATGTCACGCGATGAATACCGGAGTCCTGTTAGCCCGCTACAGCCCGGTTCACCGGAGTCCTGCTAGCCCAGTGCTACAGCCTGGATTCACTCGCTGATGACCGACACGTTCGATGCTGGGTCATGGATGCCTGTCCCTGTAAGTCTGTGCCACTTTGGGTTTACGACTAGTCATGTCAGCCCGGACTCTTTATCATATGGATGCTAGCAACATCATCATATACGTGAGCCAAAAGGCGCAAACGGTCCCGGGCAAAGGTAAGGCGACACCCATGGGAATACCGTGCGTGAGGCCGCAAAGTGATATGAGGTGTTACATGCTAGATTGATGTGGCATTGAGTCGGGGTCCTGACAGCGTTGGTATCAGAGCTTGACTGCCTGTAGGATTACCAAGCCAAACTGGTCGAAGTTGAGTCTAGAAATTCTTTAGTTATATGTAGGGGAATTGATTGTGGGATGGAACGTAAGGCTCTTTTACTCCTTATACCTCATGCCCTTCTGATCTGAGTCATCTTATCTTTCCTGCGGGGATTAAGAACTAGGCTATCTCTTCTTTCTGTCAGGATCACGCGTTACTAATCAGTGGACTTATAAGATTGTTGGATTTAAGTCTCAGTTCAGTTCCTACTACTTCCGTATGTTAACTGTTGATCTCGAAACCGTGATATTGTGCTTCTGAGTGGTTATGCCACCATTTTGTGAATGTCTCAAATCTTTTCTGAGCATTTACAGCCGTTATGCTGTCCGAGTCATCCCAGGTTTCTAAATAGTCTGATGCATTTGCAAATCCCTTCCTTCTGTTTCCGATGTTCCCATGGGCCAGATTAACCACACTAATCGGTGTGTTGAGGTAATTATTGCCTTGACATATATGTTGGAGCTAGTATTATGACTCTAGGTGTCTTAGGGGATCACCTAGTAATTTAGCCATGATTGGTGTCCCAGTGTGATGATTCTGGTCTTTATCCTTGAAAGCATTCCGTGATGCTACTTAGTAGTAGGTATTCTACTCCTGGGTTCTGAACCCGAGATTCACTCTACCTACTTCATGTTGATAGTAATTGCTAGTGCCTTTAGGATATTAGTAACCTTTGCGATAGTCCTTGAAGTCCGTGGTATCTTCTTCTTCCAAATACCATGAACTACTTATGGCAGATGTTTATTGGATAAAAAAAATCACAATTAGAGTACTCTTGAGGAGTTCTCCATTCATAAATCGTGACTCTGTCAGTTCTACCTTTCTGCATGGGTTATCCGGAAGAAATATGTTGAACTTGGTTCGACATACTAATCTATGCATCCACAACTCAGAAAGTTATATGTTCCTTTGAGTTGTTCTCTTTAGTTGCATTCTGACCCTCGTCTATAAATTGATAGTCAAGAGTATGCGTGCGTTCGTTCATCGATGCCTATGACTCTTGTGGTCTGTCAAGCCATTCTATTCCGGAATGACTAGGAGAAACAAACTCCAGTACCTCTTCCATATTTAGGATTGGGTCAAAGTAGTTGTATTTCGCAGATCAAATGCCAATCCAGCTTTTGGTTCTGCTCTACCTTGGAGTATTACATATTCTATATCGAGATTGTTATAGGAATTGCACACCATCCTATGAACTCTTGGTACAGTGATACTTCTTTCCATCATTGTTCATTCCTCGGTTCCTGTGTTATTGTAACCAGAATGCCGACAAATGAATCATGGCGTGTGAAATTAATACTGCTAGCAACTCTGTTGCTTGGTAGTTAAAGGATAATAATTTCATTCTTAGTATGTTGGTTTTCGAATCATCCTTCTAAGACTGATCGTGCTACCTAGTCCTTATTTCGGTGCACCCTTCGATTGATGAGTTAGGATCTTGTCAAGTCCTCACTCATTTGATCATATCGTCTTGCCCTCAAAAGCAAGATTGTTCTCGAGCTTAGTAACATACCGGTGGTTCGTGACTTTCCAAATATCTTCTTGGAGGTGTTACCGGGTTGTCACCTGACTGTTATGTTGAGCTCGTGATCAAGTTGGTTTATCCTGTAAACCACCCTTTCTCCAAGAACCCGTGTTGGATACCCCTGAGCTAGTTGGTTAAGCTATGCATCAACTTGGAGAGTTGGAAGATAAAAGCTTGCCTGACTTAGTTCGTTCCAAAGGGATATCCTCGTGTAGTGTGTGTTGAAGAAAGATGATATCTTCATCGATTGGTCCCTGTGATCAGTTGCTGGACCTATTGTCTTATCAATCCTTTGATTTGAGTGTGGGCTATCGTCAAATCAAATCAGTACCAATGATGCTCGTAATGTTGTCTTATTCGTGGTTGATCCCTCGAGCATACAGCATTACATCTTTGGCCTGACCAATACTATCACTTGTTCACTTAACTATGGAATTCCTTTTAAAAAGGAAACCCAGATGAATTGTTGTTGAGCCCATTGACAACATCCTTATCTCCTCCATGATTTTGTTGGACATTAAGCTAGTGTTGGAAACTTTTGAAAGCATTTTCTTCATGCTAGCTCATGAAGTATTTGTTGATGAAAGGAGTGACTTCCTTTTATACACGTGCATTTGGTGAAAGTTGCCGCCGTGAATTTGAGAAAGTTAGTTTTGCTTCCTCTGGAATCATCCCAAGTCAGTCATGCATACGTGCGAAGTATTCTGTGGTCTGAAGACTTGCAACCTTCAATCTATATGTATCCCTAGCACACCAAGCCACTGGTTGATTTGTTCAAGGAGAAGGAGTTCCTTCATAAGAGCTAATCCGGACTTATGTAAGGACTTCGATACCCTCGTTGATGGTTCCCCGTCCTGAACTCGGTAGTGTTTTATTATAAGACTACTATGTGGTCATGCTTGTCTGGGACAACGTGTTCACATGTTAGTAGCAGAACCAGCTCATGTTTTGGAGCTTGCTATCGTAGTTCATCTCCCGAGAATCCCGCAACGTCATCTCGTCGATTTGTGTTGCAAACTTTCATTTTTCTTCCTAGACTCGATGGGTCTGGAATATTCTGACACCAACCAGATCTGAATCTCAGGCAGATATGATGGTTGGAACATTTCCCCAAGAACTATAATATTGGTTCCTCGATAACCGGTAAAGTGGATGTCGTGGCCAACACACCCAACCGGAAGACCTATTATTGTAGTATCTTGATTGAAGAAGTTGGCCACCTCCCCATAAGGATTTCCTAGGATTTACCTCTGTAACTGTTCCTTATGGATTTCTTTTGTGTTCCCGAAGTCCGACCTTTACTTGATGTTCTAGATACCAGACCATTTCTATGAATGGGTTACACTAGCACATCAAGGAGAACATTAGAAGCGGAGTGCTAAATGTCTCTCGGTCGATCATCCAGATTTTATTTCCTTGGCCTCGCTAAGATGAAATCTGAGAAGTGTTATCTTCCTTTGCATCTGCATCATCCATCATCATTCATCGTGGTAGCAAGTTGTGTTGCCAGGATCCTTGACACGGATATTGGTAAAACCCTGATGAATATGGAAATGCTCAAGTTCTTGAGAGCACGCACAAGCGCTACGTGTTATCATCGGCACTAACTGGGTTTCCTCTCAGTTTCCTCGGCAATGCTATGACCTATTCAAACAGTGAATTCACTCTCTATTGTTGGGTTCTTCCCCAGTTACCAGAATCATTCCCAGCATTTGCATTTTGTTCCCAGCTTGCACCGCCAATGTGCCATTCTACCATGGGTCTCCTCCATTTCCGGTGATAAGAAAATTCATCCATTGCGTTGTCTTCAACAAGGTAATCCACATCATCCAAGTCCAAGTATGCCATTCTACCGACCCCGCCAATCGATTGCCGTGATTTGCCTTAGGTTGATATAGAGAGTCTCAATGATCTCTATATCAAAGGTAATTCTTTTTGCCACTTTAGGGGATATATCTTCGAGTCACCTTCCCTAAGGTACATCATAATGGTGCCATGTCAACTCAACTCCTCGCTACGTTGACAACCGTTCACCACCTTCTTAGGTGTGGAATCGTTGTCTACCTAGCGCACCTTCGTCATCCGTTTCTTTCCACCCCTCTTGATGTGTATCTCGTGTCTCAACCCGAGAGATGGTCCTATGTCTCATTCCGTGAGTTGTTCGATCTTCGAGAAGATCGACCCTTCTAGAGTCTCCTTCTCCCTCCATGTCATGTTGACATGATTTCTCAGAGCAAGACTTCGAGACAATGATGGTGAACGAGTCAACGTTCATTCGAAGTGCAACCTGGATCGTGAAGATTATACTAGTTTGCGTTTCCCCTTCATCTTACTCTACGACTTGAATCTCGGGACGAGATTATTGTTTAGTGGGGGTGAGTTGTCACATCCCTAGCTGCTGGTAGTGCTCTAGGCTAGCTCATGTGTGCATCATATTTAAATTTCTGAAACCTGAACTGAGGAATTTTGGAAACCTCAAAATCTAATTAAAAGAGGGGCAAAAACCCTAGAAATCTCATTCATTGCTCCAAAAGGCTCTTCTTAAATGTTTGATAATTTTTGGTAAGGGTTCTGGTCCCAACCAAATATTGAACATTTTTAAGGATTTATTTTTGGGACTTTGAATTTAAATCATTAGCTATTTGAATTTGAATTATATTCATATAACTAGAATATAATTTCAAATACCCCTGAAATATTTTATAAGCTTTTGGAAAGTCCATCTAGCAATATAAAATATTCAGAGGAGCTTTGGCATTGTTTGAATTATTATTTTTAATTCAAAACAGTGGCAAAAGAATTAAATAAAAGAAAAACAGAACAGAAATAAAAGAGAGAAGGACTTACCTGTGAAGCCCACCTGGTGGCCCAACAGGACCGGCCCAGCGCAGCCCAGCCCACCACCGCAGCCGTCCCTGTCGTCTTCCTCCTCGGACAGTAGGATGCAGGCGCGTGGCCGGAGCGCGCGGGCACACGCCCAGGCCACCTCCTGCCTCTCTGCATGTCTCCCCGTCGCCCTGAGGATGCCACGCACCCCCTCAGGCCGCTCTCAACTCCCTCCCGTGCTCATCCCCTTCTCCTGCTCTCCCTCTCGCTCCGCACCTCGGACCCGAACGGAGCCGTCGCCACCCACGCCGTTCGTCGTGGCCACCATCCCCCTCTCGCCTCCCCGACGCCTCCCAGAGCTCCGCAGTGCCTCCCTCGACCTCCTCGACGTCTCACGCGACCAGAAGGGCCCCGAGCAGCCGCCATCGTCATCATCTCCAAGCTTCGGCCCCGGTGCCGTCTCCGTCGAATTTGGCCACTCCGGCGCGCCCCCGAGCCCACTGACCCTCCCTACAGCTCTGCGGTGAGCCTCCGTGCAGAACCCCTCTCTCTCCCCTCGCGTTTGCGAGCTCTAGGCCATAGCTCCATCGCGGCCGAACTCCGGCCGCCGCTGACCATGTCGCCGCCATCACTGCAGCCAGTACGGCTCGAAACCGAGCACGGCACCGTGCTCCTAGCATCTTCAGGAGCCCGGTGAGCCCCTTAGCCATCCCTCCCGTTCTCTGTGGCCTCGCCCCGCTCGAACCCGTAGCTCCGGCCGCCGCCAAACACGTCGCCGGCGCCTTTTCCGGCGTCCCCGAACCCAACTACCTGCACCACTCGCCGCGGGCCACTCCCAGCTATCCATAGCGCCCAACGGCGCCCCGAACGGTGCCCTGTACGTGAAACCCGCACCTGCACCGCCGCGTTTAGCCTCGCCGGCGGCTAAACGCCAGCGAGTTGACCCCGCCGACCAGGAGGTTTGACCTTTGACCCCCCCTGGGTCCATGACAGGTGGGCCCCCGCCATCAGGTGATTAGCTTAAGCTAATCACCACCTAATCTAACCCCAGAGCCACTGACATGTGGGCCCTAGTGCCCTAATCTTTAATTAAATTAAACTAACCCCCCCTCTCTAACCTGTGTCACTGACGTGTGGCCCCCACACGTCAGGTTTGACTCTGAGCGCCCAATTGACCCTGCTGACGTCACTGTGACGCAATGCTGACGCAATAAGTATTTTCTGGATTTAGAAATAATCAGGAAATTCCAGAAAATTGTATAAACTTCAATAAATCATAGAAAATTAACCGTAACTCCAAATTAAATAAATTATATATGAAAAATTATCGGAAAAATTCAAGGAATCCATCTGTACCATTTTCATGCATGTTAGAACAACTTATCACTACTGTTTAGGACAAATGAATTAAATGGCATTTGAATAATCACATATGGAGTTTGAATTTGAATCTTGGATTCAAACCAACTTCATTTAATCTGGTTTTAGATGCATTAGCCCAAAACACATTCATTTTGCCATGTCATGATCATGCATCATATTGTGCATTGCATTGATTGTGTTCCCTTCTGTGTTGCCGGTATTTGTCCCCTCTCGATAGACGTGATATCGATGATGTGATCGTTGACACTGATGAAGACTCAATGTTATCTTCAGAAGTGCCAGGCAAGCAAAACCCCCTTGTTCATTCTGAAACAATCCTACTCTCTCGCTCCTGCTCTCTTTTAATGCATTAGGACAACACCGATTCATCTGTTACTTGCTGCGGTAGTTGAACCCCTTTATCCTTTGCATGACCTGTCATTGCCACAGTAAATAGATGAAACCCACTAGCATGAGTAGGAGTTGTTTGAGCCCTGTTGTGCCTACTCATTCATGCTTGTTTGGCATGCCTGCTACTGCTTAGAGTCGAGTCAGGTCTGATTCATCCGGGATGAATCAGAGGTGTGTGAACATGTCCTACGGTGTAGGAGTACATGGTGGGTTGTCTCATTGCAGCCGTCCTCAGGAACTGAGTTCTGTGTTTGTGATCCATGATTCAGCTACTACCACGCATTGGGCCCGAAACCAATGGACCCTCTCGGCTTCTTGATCACCCTTGTCCTCTGTCCAGGAGTTGCAAGTAGTTTCTGGTGTTTGTAGTATGCTGGAGGCCGTGGACAGCGCTGACCGGAGGGGTGGGCTGTGATGCGGTAGGCACGTGGCACGGTGTACCGGGCGCCCGTTTGGTGTCTCGGGAACCCTGTTCACATCGTTTGGGGCTGTGAGCGAAACTCCGGCCGGATCTCCTCATGGATGGAACCCGAATAGGCGATAAACCTGGACTAGAGACTTGAGTGTTTAGGCAGGCCGTGGCCGACACCCACGTTGGGCTTCCGCTTGAAGGTTGCCGAGTACATGTCGTGTAAACGGCGGTAAGTGGTGAGAGCGTGTGTGAAGAAGTACACCCCTGCAGGGTTAACCTAATCTATTCGAATAGCCGTGTCCGCGGAAAAGGACTTCTGGGTTGCTCATATCAGTTCATAGACAAGTGAAAGTGGATACTCTAAAATACGCAAGATAAGCATGAGTGCTATGGATGGCGTTCTCGTAGGGAGACGGGAGCGGATCCATAGTGGTGTATTGATATGGTGAATATGTGGACTCGTGTGCGCCACCTCAAAAGAGTTACTTGCAGTCGTAGTTCAGGATAGCCACCGAGTCAAAGCTGGCTTGCTGCAGTTAAACCCCACCATCCCCTTTGTTGAAAATGATGCATATGTAGATAGATCTGATGTAAGTCTTGCTGGGTACATTTGTACTCACGTTTGCCTATTTTATGTTTTTGCAGAGAGACTTCAGTCTCACTAGTAGTTCCGCTTGGACTTCGACGTTTAGCTTGATACCTCAGCTACGATCTTGTGCCCTCGGCAGGATCTGATCGATAGTCAGGCTTCTCAGCCTTTTTCATTTCTAGATGTCTGTACTCAGACATGATAGCTTCCGCTTGTGCTTTGACTTGTATGCTCTGAGTGTTGGGTCATGAGACCCATGTTTGTAATATCTCGCTCCTCGGAGCCTATTGAATAAACTACTTGAGTCGTAGAGTCATGTTGTGATGCCATGTTGTATTTGCACATATCGAGCATATTGTGTGTATGTTATTGAAATGCTTGGTATGTGTGGGATCTGACCATCTAGTTGTTTATCTTTAGTAGCCTCTCTTACCGGGAAATGTCTCCTAGTGTTTCCACCGAGCCATGGTAGCTTGCTACTGCTCCGGAACACTTAGGCTGGCCGGCATGTGTCCTTCTTCGTTCGTGTGTCTGTCCCTTCGGGGAAATGTCACGCGATGAATACCGGAGTCCTGTTAGCCCGCTACAGCCCGGTTCACCGGAGTCCTGCTAGCCCAGTGCTACAGCCTGGATTCACTCGCTGATGACCGACACGTTCGATGCTGGGTCATGGATGCCTGTCCCTGTAAGTCTGTGCCACTTTGGGTTTACGACTAGTCATGTCAGCCCGGACTCTTTATCATATGGATGCTAGCGACATCATCATATACATGAGCCAAAAGGCGCAAACGGTCCCGGGCAAAGGTAAGGCGACACCCGTGGGAATACCGTGCGTGAGGCCGCAAAGTGATATGAGGTGTTACATGCTAGATCGATGTGGCATTGAGTCGGGGTCCTGACAGTCGTTGGCTCCGTCGGATGTGGATTCCATCCCGACTGCCTCCACCCCTCGCGCTGCTGAGGACGCCGAGGTGGGATTCCAGGAAGGGACCCATCAGGAGGAGGCTCCGGAGGCGCCGCAAGGCAGCCCCCCGGACTTTGCGCTGGACTCCACGCTGGAACCCGCAGTGGTTCCGGAGTCCGGCAGGTGGCCCCTTCGCAAGAAGGGCAAGACCGTGACGCCGGCGGACCCCGTCCAACCGGAGGCGCCGGACAACTTGTTGGAGGCGCTCAAAGGCGCTTCCATCGAGGAAGAACACCGCACTATCATCAGTGCGGTGATTCAGAAGGTTCAGCTCGCCAAGAGCGGGCTGACCGAAGCCTGCAGCAGCCTTCTAACAGGCTTTGAGGTAAGAAGTTAAAAATATGTAATGTAATACCGCATAGACAGTAGCCCCTGATGCTCGGTTTGGTGTTCGAAAAGAAAAGCCGGACTGAGGATCTATAAAGATATACGCAGGGTTGCTAAAAATTATGTCAATATGGGTTTGCAGGCTGCGCTGCTGACCTCTGCCGCACTGACTGCGGAGGTCGGTGCATTGAAGCAAGATCTCGAGCGGTCCGAGCAAGAGCTCGGCCGTGCCAAGAAGCAGCTCGAGGACAAAGAAGGTGAGTAACACCACTTTGAATATTTACCTTACAGAAAAGGATTTCGGTTGCAATAAAAATAATGAGGATAACGTGGGTACTACAAGGGCCACGAACGAGGTGGCAGCCTTGAAGGAGGCCGTGTCCGCGGCCGAACGCAATGCGGCCGCGGAACGAGCGGAGCGAGAGAAGCAGGAGGCGCGGGTGGCGGAAGTGCGGCAAGAGCTCCAGGCTCTCATGGAAAAGCATGAGAGTTTGGAGCGCGACTCAAAGACTCCAGAGTCCGAGCTTGCCTCGGCTCTCGAAAGTGCCAAAGCCGCCAAGGCCGAGGCCCATAAGGCCCTTCAGGAGATTGAGGCGGTGAAGAAAATAGCGGCGGGTAAGGCATTTTTCATGCAAAGCAAGCATGTTAATGTAAACTACCTGACACTTACCCAAATTCAGAGCTCTCGAGGGGCGTTTGCAGATCTGCCTCGCAGTGTGTCTGATGCGCCGCATTCTACCGAGCCGAGGAGGGGAGCTCAACGGAGAAGGTCTTCTGGTCTCAGTACGCTGAGACCGGCCATCCGGTGCCCCCTAGCGACCAGCTGAAGCAGTTGGTCGAGCTCCACAAGGTAGCCGAGCAGGCCATGAAGGGCCTCATAGTCCGGCTGTGGCCTGGAGGGGCCATGCCTGGGAGCTACTTCGGCCTTGTGCGGCGGCTGGTGGATGCGTGCCCCTGGGTGGAGGTCATCAAGCGTTCCGCCTATATTGAAGGTGCTCGTCGGGCCCTTGCCCGCGCAAAGGTGCATTGGGGCAGGCTGGATGCGGAGAGGCTTATCACTGACGCGCCGCCAGCGGGAAAGGAGTATCGTACGCCCGAGATGTACTATAAGACTGTCCTGAAGGGTGCCTGCAAGATTGCGGATGAGTGCCCCAGAGATGTAATTATGGAGTAGACTCGCTATGTATTATCCTGTGCGCTGAAAACTTTGTTCATATGCAGTAAGAAACGCTTGTTTGATTTAAAATATTACCTTCTGTGCGGCCGTTTATAAAATCTGAGAGATGGCAAGTCGTCGGCTTCAGCCCCCCAAGCCACGAGTGCTGGGGTGTTCGAGATAAACTTGAGCACTCTTGTTCCCATTTTTGGGTTCATCTAGGGAGGCGCTCAACACAACGAACAAGGCAACCAGACTTATAATGCTTGAACACTCTCACTTAGCAATAGAATTCTATAATTTTAAATTTCGGTGAAGCCCCTAGTATTCGGAAGACCGAGTTCGGGGCGCTATCCACGCCTTGGCCGGACATTATCCGGTTCTTCGCTTGAAGCGGCATAAGTCTTTAAGGACTCAAAAAGACCTCTCGAACAGCGACCAGTCTCTCGCCTTATCATGACAATCAGTTTTAGCTTTCTCCACTGAGGCGCTCGCAAAGCTCAACCAGGGCGCAATCGCAGTGGTTCTCCCAGTGCCACCTTAGCCGACAGAACGGAACGTAAGGTACCAAAACGTGGGAGCCGGGCAAACCCAACTATTGACCCAAGACATGATTCGGAGCCGATTCATATAATGCTATAAGTTCGGGGTGCCGCACTTGTGAAAGTGTTCGGACTTATCACACCATAATGCGGGGAACATAAGCCCCTGGTGTATTCGGCCGTACCAAAATATACGGGTGCAAGATGTCATTAGTGAACATATATGTAAAGTAATGCAATTACTGGCAAAAAGTGTGCATTATTTATTGAAGGAATTCTGCTATGAGTGCGGAATGATACAAATAGTGCGGTAAGCAAGGGATTGGACTAATTAAACATGTACCCCTCCAAGGGTGGGCTGCGGACTGGTGTATATAATCAAATTTAATGCTCGTAATGGACCCCACCTGAGTGTTCGTCGCAGCCTTTTTCCCTCCCTGACTGTTGCATCGTGAGTTCAGCGGGTTCGCCGCCGGACAGGGCCTCTGGTGAACGGAGTCCTGTGTATACAAAGAAGTAAAATAAAAAATAAAAAAGAGCGACACACTTGTGAGCCCCTGGTGTGGTCGAGCCGCACTCTGGGTCTGTTGTGGTCGTGCCCCTCCCCCTAGGCCCATGGTATCTCCAGAGCGTAATGATGTACGCGGAGGGTTGGTCTTGCAATCATGCGAGGGCTGGGGTTGGGGCCGCATTGCTACGCGTGCTCGGAACGTGCCAGGTGGTCTTGGTTGATGTTGCTCCGGGCGCGTTTGGCCGTGTCCGGCCATTTAACGGCCGGACTCGAAAATTGCCTTAGAAGGCTGCTCTATACTTCTGCCGCGAGAGCCACTGTATGTTCCTCCGTTCGAGGGAGCGTTCCGTATTTCCGTTGACCGTGATGACTCCATGGGGGCCTGGCATCTTGAGCTTGAGGTATGCGTAATGCGGCACCGCGTTGAACTTTGCGAACGCGGTTCGTCCGAGCAGAGCGTGATAGCCGCTGCGGAACGGGACTATGTCGAAGATTAACTCCTCGCTCCGGAAATTATCCGGGGATCCGAAGACCACTTCAGTGTGACTGAGCCTATACAATTGGCCTCAACACCTGGTATGACGCCTTTGAAGGTCGTCTTCGTAGGTTTAATCCTTGAGGGGTCTATGCCCATCTTTGTCAGGACCCCGACTCAATGCCACATCGATCTAGCATGTAACACCTCATATCACTTTGCGGCCTCACGCACGGTATTCCCACGGGTGTCGCCTTACCTTAGCCCGGGACCGTTTGCGCCTTTTGGCACACGCATATGACAGTGTCACTAGCATCCATATGATAAGGAGCCCGGGCTGACATGGCTAGTCGTAAACCCAAAGTGGCACAGACTTACAGGGACAGGCATCCATGACCCAGCATCGAACGTGTCGGTCATCAGCGAGTGAATCCAGGCTGTAGCACTGGGCTAGCAGGACTCCGGTGAACCGGGCTGTAGCGGGCTAACAGGACTCCGGTATTCATCGCGTGACATTTCCCCGAAGGGACAGACACAGGAACAAAGAAGGACACATGCCGGCCAGCCTAAGTGTTCCGGAGCAGTAGCAAGCTACCATGGCTCGGTGGAAACACTAGGAGACATTTCCCGGTAAGAGAGGCTACTAAAGATAAACAACTAGATGGTCAGATCCCACACATACCAAGCATTTCAATAGCATACACACAATATGCTCGATATGTGCAATACAACATGGCATCACAACATGCCTCTACGACTCAAGTATCTTAATCAATAGGCTCCGAGGAGCGAGATATTACAAACATGGGTCTCATGACCCAACATTCAAAGCATACAAATCAAGCACAAGCGGAAGCTATCATGTCTGAGTACAGACATCTATAAATGAAAAAGGCTGAGAAGCCTGACTATCTATCAGATCCTGCCGAGGGCACAAGATCGTAGCTGAGGTAACAAGCTAAACGTCGAAGTCCACGCGGAACTACTAGTGAGACTGAAGTCTCTCTGCAAAAACATAGAATAGGCAAACGTGAGTACAAATGTACCCAGCAAGACTTACATCAGAACTAACTACATATGCATCACTTTCAACAAAGGGGATGGTGGAGTTTGACTGCAGCAAGCCAGCTTTGACTCGGTGGCTATCCTGAACTTCGACTGCAAGTAACTCTTTTGAGGTGGCGCACACGAGTCCACATATTCACCATATCAATACACCACTATGGATCCGCTCCCGTCTCCCTACGAGAACGCCATCCATAGCACTCACGCTTATCTTGCGTATTTTAGAGTATCCACTTTCACTTGTCTATGAACTGATATAAGCAACCCAGAAGTCCTTTTCCGTGGACACGGCTATTCGAATAGATCATATTAACCCTGCAGGGGTGTACTTCTTCACACACACTCTCACCACTTACCGCCGTTTACACGACATGTACTCGGCAACCTTCAAGCGGAAGCCCAACGTGGGTGTCGGCCACGGCCTGCCTAAACACTCAAGGCTCTAGTCCAGGTTTATCGCCTATTCGGGTTCCATCCATGAGGAGATCCGGCCGGAGTTTCGCTCACAGCCCCAAACGATGTGAACAGGGTTCCGTGACACCAAACGGGCGCCCGGTTTACCCGGCCACGTGCCTACCGCATCACAGCCCACCCCTACGGTCAGCGCTGCGCACGGCCTCCAGCATACTACAAACACCAGAAACTACTTGCAACTCCTGGACAGAGGACAAGGGTGATCAAGAAGCCGAGAGGGTCCATTGGTTTCGGGCCCAATGCGTGGTAGTAGCTGAATCATGGATCACAAATACAGAACTCAGTTCCTGAGGACGGCTGCAATGAGACAACCCACCATGTACTCCTACATGGCCTCTCACCGCTACCTTTACCAAATCGTATTCACACACTTAGCTCACACACAGTAGGACATGTTCACACACCTCTGATTCATCCCCGATGAATCAGACCTGACTCAACTCTAAGCAGTAGCAGGCATGACAAACAAACATGAATGAGTAGGCACAACAGGGCTCAAACAACTCCTACTCATGCTAGTGGGTTTCATCTATTTACTGTGGCAATGACAGGTCATGCAAAGGATAAAGGGGTTCAACTACCGCAGCAAGTAACAGATGAATCGATGTTGTCCTAATGCAGTAAAAGGGAGCAGGAGCGAGAGAGTAGGATTGTATCGGAATGAACAAGGGGGGTTTTGCTTGCCTGGCACTTCTGAAGATAACATTGAGTCTTCATCAGTGTCAACGATCACATCATCGGTATCACGTCTATCGAGAGGGGACAAATACCGGCAACACAGAAAAAAACACGATCAATGCAATGCACAATATGATGCATGCTATGACATGGCAATATGAATGTGTTTTGAGCTAATGCAACTAGCAACAGATTAAATGAAGTTGGTTTGAATACAAGATTCAAATTCAAACTCCATATGTGATTATTTAAATGCCCTTTATATGATTTGTGCTAAACAGCAGCTATAAGTTGTTCTAACATGCATGAAAATGGCACAGATGGATTCCTTGAATTTTTCTAATAATTTTTCATATATAAATTATTTAATTTGGAGTTATGGTTAAATTTCTATGATTTTTAGAAGTTTATATAATTTTCTGGAATTAATAAATCATTTTTGATTTATTTTAATTCCAGAAACAAATACTGCGTCAGCATGACGTATTAGTGACGTCAGCAGGTCAACGTGGCGGGTCCAGGTCAAACCTGACGGCTGGGACCCGCACGTCAGTGTAACAGGCAGGGACAGAGGCTGACTGGTGGGTCCGGTCAATGCTGACATGGCAAAGTCAAAGGTGACAGGCGGGGCCCTCTGAGATTAGTGCTAATTTAACAGAGAGGTTAAACTAATTAATTCGGCACAGGGGCCCACTTGGCAGTGGCTCTAGTGGGTGGTTAGCGGGGTGTTTACGCCCTAATTAAGTGGCCACGTCGGCGTCACCGGAGACCAGCCGGCGGCGACCAAACCCGGGGCGGCAACACACCGGAGTTGCTCGGGTTTCGCGTACAGACAGCGGTTTGAGCCGCGGTTGATCTCTACGGACGCGTCGTGGTGAGGCGCGTCGTTTGGTAGCAGCGGGAGGTGCTGAGGTGGTCGGAATCAGCAACGGCGGTGAGCGAGGCGGCGGCCGGAGCTTGGGTGGGTGTGGGGTTAGCGCTGCGGCTTGCAAACGAGCTAGCTGCCACGCTAGCGTTGCTCCACGGGTCGTTGCGAGTGCAACGGACGCACGCGCGGGGCCATTTGGTCACCGGGGCTTCGCCGGCGACGAGCCCGCGCGGCGACGGCTACGGTAAGCGAGGGGGCGGCGGCTACGGCAAACAAACGAAGGCGGGATTAGGGGGAAGAGGACCGGGGGCTCACCACGGTCACGAAGGGATGCTCGGCGGTCTCGGGGCAGGCCGGACGGCGACGAATCGACGGCAGCGATCCTCGGTGGCCGAGGAGGGGAACGGCGGAGCTGGCAACATCCAGGGCTTCCGGCACCTTCTGTCTTGGTGAGGAGGAAGAGGGGGACGAGACGTGGCTTCTTGGCACGTCGGCGAGGCGAGGGGAGCACGGTGGCTGCGGCAATCGGCGTCGGCGGTGGCGGCTCCGTTCGGGCCCGAGGTGCGGAGCGAGAGGGAGAGCAGGAGAAGGGGATGAGCACGGGAGGGAGTTGAGGGAGGTCGTGGGGAACGAGGGGGGGAGTGCGTGGCTCCCTCGGGTGCCTCCAGCGGCGAGCAGGTAAGCAGGAGGTGGCCGGAGCTCTTTGGGCGCGCGCCACGCCTCGCCTCTGCCTACTGGCAGAGGAAGAAGAGGACAAGGGGGGAGGAGGTGGGCTGGGCCAGCGGGAGGAGCTGGGCCGGCTACAGGTAAGTGGCCCAGGTACGGTTCTTTCTCTCTCTTTCTGTTTTAGTTCTGTTTTTCTATTTTTTTAAATTTGTTTTGGCATTGTTTTGAATTTAAACAAATTCAAACAATGCCAAAAACTCCTCTGAATATTTTTATTTGCTAGATGGACTTTTCCAACAGCACATAAAGCATTTCAGAGTTATTTGAAAATATATCCCATATATTATGAATATAATTCCAAATTCAAATACAATAATGATTTAAATTCAGTGCTCGAAATATTCCTCAAATGTTCATTATTTTTGGTTTGGTGCAAAACCCTTGCCAAAATATAACCAACATTATTTAAGGCCATTTTGGAACATTGAATGCATTTTCCCAGGGTTCTTTGCCCCTCTTTTATTTAAGTTCTTGAGGCTTCCAAAATTCCTCAGTTCAAGTTTCAAAAATTTAAACATGATGCAAGCAAGATGCAACACTAGACAGCACCAGAAGCTAGGGATGTGACAACTCACCCCCACTAAACAAGAATCTCGTCTCGAGATTCAAGCGTAGGGTAGGATAAAGGGGAAACGCAAACTAGTACAATCTTCACGATCCAGGGTGCACTTCAGTTGAACGTTGATTCATTCACCATCATTGTCTTGATGTCTTGTTCTGAGAACTCCAGCTAGTCATGACAACGAGAGGAAAGGAAAGACCCTAAAAGAATCGTTCTTCTCGAAGGTCGAACAACTCAGGATTAACTCACGGAATGGGACATAGCAACATCTCTCGAGCTGAGAGACGAGATACACATCAAGAGGGGTGGAAAGAGACGGATGACGAAGGTTCACTAGGTAGACAACAATTTCACGCTTAAGAAGGTGGTAAACGATTGTTAACGTAGCGAGGAGTTGAGTTGCCATGATACCATAACGATGCACCTTAGGGAAGGTGACTCGTAGAAATATCCCCTTAAGTGGCAAAAAGAATTACCTTTGATATAGAGATCATTTAGACTCTCTATATCAGCCTAAGGCAAATCACAGCAATCGATTGGCGGGGTTCGGTAGAATGGCATACTCGGACTTGGATGATGTGGATTACCTTGTTGAAGACAACGTAATGGATGAATTTGCTTATCACCGGAAATGGAGGAGACCCATGGTAGAATGACACATTGGCGGTGCAAGCTGGGAACAAAATGCAAATGCTGGGAATGATTCTGGTAACTGGGGAAGAACCCAACAATAGAGAGTGAATTCACTGTTTGAAAAGATCATAGCATTGCCGAGGAAACTGAGAGCAAACCCAGCTAGTGCCGAGGATAACACGTAGCGCTTGTGCGTGCTCTCAAGAACTTGAGCATTTCCATAGTCATCAAGGTTTTACCAATATCCGTGTCAAGGATTCTGGCAACACAACTTACTACCATGATGAATGGTGATGGAGGATAACACTTTCTCAGATTTCATCTTAGCGAGCCAAGGAACAAAATCTGGACGATCGACCGAGAGACATTTAGCACTCCGCTTCTAATGTTCTCCTTGATGTGCTAGCGTAACCCATTCATAGATATGGTTTGATATCTAGAACATCAAGTAAAAAGGGTCGGACTTCGGAACACAGAAATCCATAGGGGCAACTAGGGAGTAATCCTACGAAATCCCTATGGGGAGGTGGCCAACTTCTTCAATCAAGATACTACAATAATAGGTCTTCCGGTTGGGTGTGTTGGCCACGACATCCACTTTACCGGTTATCGAGGAACCAATATTATAGTTCTTGGGGAAATGTTCCAACCATCATATCTGCCTGAGATTCAGATCTGGTTGGTGTCAGAATATTCCAGACCCATCGAGTCTAGGAAGAAAAATGAAAGTTTGCAACACAAATCGACGAGATGACGTTGCGGGATTCTCGGGAGATGAACTACGATAGCAAGCTCCAAAACATGAGCTGGTTCTGCTACTAACATGTGAACACGTTGTCCCAGACAAGCATGACCACATAGTAGTCTTATAATAAAACACTACCGAGTTCAGGAGGGGGAACCATCAACGAGGGTATCGAAGTCCTTACATAAGTCCGGATTAGCTCTTATGAAGGAACTCCTTCTCCTTGAACAAATCAACCAGTGGCCTGGTGTGCTAGGGATACATATAGATTGAAGGTTGCAAGTCTTCAAACCACAGCATTCTTCGCACGTGTGCATGACTGATTTGGAATGATTCCAAAGAAAGCAACATTGACTTTCTCGAATCCACGGCGGCAACTTGCATCAGATGCACATGAATTAAAGGAAGTCACTACCTTCATCCAAACATATGCTTCATGAGCTAGCATGAACAAATGCTTTCAAAAATTTCCAACACTAGCTTAATGCTCAACAAAATCATGGAGGAGATAAGGATGTTGTCAATGGGCTCAACAACAATTCATCCGGGTTTCCTTTTAAAAGGAATTCCATAGTTAAGTGAACACGGTGATAGCATTGGTCAGACCAAAGATGTAATGGTGTATGCTCGAGGGATCAACCACGAATAAGACAACATTATGAGCATCGTTGGTACTGATTTGATTTGACGATGGCCCACACTCAAATCAAAGGATTGGTAAGACAATAGGTCCACCAACTGATCACAGGGACCAATCGATGAAGATATCATCTTTCTTCAACACACACTACACAAGAATATCCTTTTGGAACGAACTAAGTCAGACAAGCTTTTATCTTCCAACTCTCCAAGTTGTTGTCCAGCTTAACCAACTATCTCAGGGATATCTAACACCGATTCTTGGAAAGAAGGTGGTTCATAAGAAACCAACTTGATCACGGGCTCAACATAACGGTCAGGTGACGACCTGGTGATACTTCCGAGAAGACATTCAGAAAATCACGAACCACCGGTATGTTACTAAGCTCGAGAACAATCTCGCTTTTGAGGGCAAGACGATATAATCAAATGAGTGAGGACTTGACAAGATCCTAACTCATCAATCGAAGGGTGCACCGAAATAAGAACTAGGTAGCACGATAAGTCTTAGAAGGATGATTCAAAAACCAACATGCTAAGAATGAAATTATTATCCTTTAACTACCAAGCAACGAGGTTGCTGGGAGTATTGATTTCACACATCACAATTCATTTGTCGGTATTCCGGTTGCATCAACACGAGGGCCGAGGAATGAACAGTGATGGCAAGAAGTATCACTGTACCAAGAGTTCATGGGATGGTGTGCAATTCCTATAACAATCCCGATATAAAGATGGTAATACTCCAAGGTAGAACAGAACAAAAGCTGGATTAGCAATTTGATCTGCGGAGCACAACTTCTTTGAGCCAATCCTGGATATGGAAGAGGTACTGGAGTTTGTTTCTCCTAGTCATTCTGCGATAGAATGGCTTGACGGACCACAAGAGTAATAGGCATCAATAAACGAACGCACGCATACTCTTGACTATCAATTGATAGACGAAGGTCAGTAGACAACTAAAGAGGGACAACTCAAAGGAACATATAACTTTCTGAGTTGTGGGTACATGGGTTGGTATGCCGAACAAAGTTCAACATAATTCTTCCGGATAACCCATGCAGAAAGGTAGAACTGGCAGAGTCACGATTTATGAATGGAGAACTCATCAAGAATAATCCTGCTGTGATATTTCAGTTCAACGAGGAACTTCTGCCATAGGTAGTTCATGGTATTTGGAAGAAGAAGATACCACGGACTTCGAGAACTACTGCAAAGGTTACTAATATCCTGAAGGAACTAGCAAACACTATCAACATGAAGTAAGTAGAGTGAATCTCGGGTTCAAGAACCCAGGAACAGAATACCTATTACTAAGTAGCATCACGGGATGCTTTCGAGAATGATGGCCAGAATCATCACACTGGGAACACAAATCATGGCTAAATTACTAGATGATCCCCTGAGACACCTAGGGTCATAATAATTATTCCAACATAAAGGTCGAGGCAGTAGAATACCTCAACTCAACAATTAGTGTGATTGAGCTGGCATAAAGGAGCATCGAAACCAGAGGGAAAGGATTTTGCAAATGCATCAGACTATTTAGAAATCTGGAATGACTCGGACAACATAACGGCTGTAAATGCTCAGAAAAGATTTGAGACATTCACAAAAATGGTGGCATAACCACTCAGAAGCACAATATCAAGGTTTCGAGATCAACAATTAACATACAGAAGTAGTAGAAACTGAAACGAGGCTTAAGTCCAACAATCTATAAGTCTACAGATTAGTAACACGTGATCCTGATAGAAAAAAGAGATAGCCTAGTTCTTAATCCCCGTAGAAGAGAAGATGATGACTCATATCAGAAGGCCATGAGGTATAAGGAGTAAAAAGAGCCTTACGTTCCATCCCATAATCAATTCCCCTACATATAACTAAAGAATTTCTAGACTCAACATCGACCAGTTTGGCTTGGTAATCCTACAGGCAGTCAAGCTCTGATACCAACGCTGTCAGGACCCCGACTCAATGCCACATCGATCTAGCATGTAACACCTCATATCACTTTGCGGCCTCACGCACGGTATTCCCACGGGTGTCGCCTTACCTTAGCCCGGGACCGTTTGCGCCTTTTGGCACACGTATATGACAGTGTCGCTAGCATCCATATGATAAGGAGCCCGGGCTGACATGGCTAGTCGTAAACCCAAAGTGGCACAGACTTACAGGGACAGGCATCCATGACCCAGCATCGAACGTGTCGGTCATCAGCGAGTGAATCCAGGCTGTAGCACTGGGCTAGCAGGACTCCGGTGAACCGGGCTGTAGCGGGCTAACAGGACTCCGGTATTCATCACGTGACATTTCCCCGAAGGGACAGACACAGGAACGAAGAAGGACACATGCCGGCCAGCCTAAGTGTTCCGGAGCAGTAGCAAGCTACCATGGCTCGGTGGAAACACTAGGAGACATTTCCCGGTAAGAGAGGCTACTAAAGATAAACAACTAGATGGTCATATCCCACACATACCAAGCATTTCAATAGCATACACACAATATGCTCGATATGTGCAATACAACATGGCATCACAACATGACTCTACGACTCAAGTATCTTAATCAATAGGCTCCGAGGAGCGAGATATTACAAACATGGGTCTCATGACCCAACATTCAGAGCATACAAATCAAGCACAAGCGGAAGCTATCATGTCTGAGTACAGACATCTATAAATGAAAAAGGCTGAGAAGCCTGACTATCTATCAGATCCTGCCGAGGGCACAAGATCGTAGCTGAGGTAACAAGCTAAACGTCGAAGTACACGCGGAACTACTAGTGAGACTGAAGTCTCTCTGCAAAAACATAGAATAGGCAAACGTGAGTACAAATGTACCCAGCAAGACTTACATCAGAACTAACTACATATGCATCACTTTCAACAAAGGGGATGGTGGAGTTTGACTGCAGCAAGCCAGCTTTCACTCGGTGGCTATCCTGAACTACGACTGCAAGTAACTCTTTTGAGGTGGCGCACACGAGTCCACATATTCACCATATCAATACACCACTATGGATCCGCTCCCGTCTCCCTACGAGAACGCCATCCATAGCACTCACGCTTATCTTGCATATTTTAGAGTATCCACTTTCACTTGTCTATGAACTGATATAAGCAACCCAGAAGTCCTTTTCCGTGGACACGGCTATTCGAATAGATCATATTTACCCTGCAGGGGTGTACTTCTTCACACACGCTCTCACCACTTACCGCCGTTTACACGACATGTACTCGGCAACCTTCAAGCGGAAGCCCAACGTGGGTGTCGGCCACGGCCTGCCTAAACACTCAAGGCTCTAGTCCAGGTTTATCGCCTATTCGGGTTCCATCCATGAGGAGATCCGGCCGGAGTTTCGCTCACAGCCCCAAATGATGTGAACAGGGTTCCGTGACACCAAACGGGCGCCCGGTTTACCCGGCCACGTGCCTACCGCATCACAGCCCACCCCTACGGTCAGCGCTGCGCACGGCCTCCAGCATACTACAAACACCAGAAACTACTTGCAACTCCTGGACAGAGGACAAGGGTGATCAAGAAGCCGAGAGGGTCCATTGGTTTCGGGCCCAATGCGTGGTAGTAGCTGAATCATGGATCACAAACACAGAACTCAGTTCCTGAGGACGGCTGCAATGAGACAACCCACCATGTACTCCTACATGGCCTCTCACCGCTACCTTTACCAAATCGTGTTCACACACTTAGCTCACACACAATAGGACATGTTCACACACCTCTGATTCATCCCCGATGAATCAGACCTGACTCAACTCTAAGCAGTAGCAGGCATGACAAACAAACATGAATGAGTAGGCACAACAGGGCTCAAACAACTCCTACTCATGCTAGTGGGTTTCATCTATTTACTGTGGCAATGACAGGTCATGCAAAGGATAAAGGGGTTCAACTACCGCAGCAAGTAACAGATGAATCGATGTTGTCCTAATGCAGTAAAAGGGAGCAGGAGCGAGAGAGTAGGATTGTATCGGAATGAACAAGGGGGGTTTTGCTTGCCTGGCACTTCTGAAGATAACATTGAGTCTTCATCAGTGTCAACGATCACATCATCGGTATCACGTCTATCGAGAGGGGACAAATACCGGCAACACAGAAAAAAACACGATCAATGCAATGCACAATATGATGCATGCTATGACATGGCAATATGAATGTGTTTTGAGCTAATGCAACTAGCAACAGATTAAATGAAGTTGGTTTGAATACAAGATTCAAATTCAAACTCCATATGTGATTACTTAAATGCCCTTTATATGATTTGTGCTAAACAGCAGCTATCAGTTGTTCTAACATGCATGAAAATGGCACAGATGGATTCCTTGAATTTTTCTGATAATTTTTCATATATAAATTATTTAATTTGGAGTTATGGTTAAATTTCTATGATTTTTAGAAGTTTATATAATTTTCTGGAATTAATAAATCATTTTTGATTTATTTTAATTCCAGAAACAAATACTGTGTCAGCATGACGTATTAGTGACGTCAGCAGGTCAACGTGGCTGGTCCAGGTCAAACCTGACGGCTGGGACCCGCACGTCAGTGTAACAGGCAGGGACAGAGGCTGACTGGTGGGTCCGGTCAATGCTGACATGGCAAAGTCAACGGTGACAGGCGGGGCCCTCTGAGATTAGTGCTAATTTAACAGAGAGGTTAAACTAATTAATTCGGCACGGGGGCCCACTTGGAAGTGGCTCTAGTGGGTGGTTAGCGGGGTGTTTACGCCCTAATTAAGTGGCCACGTCGGCGTCACCGGAGACCAGCCGGCGGCGACCAAACCCGGGGCGGCAACACGCCGGAGTTGCTCGGGTTTCGTGTACAGACAACAGTTTGAGCCGCGGTTGATCTCTACGGACGCGTCGTGGTGAGGCGCGTCGTTTGGTAGCAGCGGGAGGTGCTGAGGTGGTCGGAATCAGCAACGGCGGCGAGCGAGGCGGCGGCCGGAGCTCGGGTGGGTGCGGGGTTAGCGCCGCGGCTTGCAAACGAGCTAGCTGCCACGCTAGCGTTGCTCCACGGGTCGTTGCGAGTGCAACGGACGCACGCGCGGGGCCATTTGGTCACCGGGGCTTCGCCGGCGACGAGCCCGCGCGGCGACGGCTACGGTAAGCGAGGGGGCGGCGGCTACGGCAAACAAACGAAGGCGGGATTAGGGGGAAGAGGACCGGGGGCTCACCACGGTCACGAAGGGATGCTCGGCGGTCTCGGGGCAGGCCGGACGGCGACGAATCGACGGCAGCGATCCTCGGTGGCCGAGGAGGGGAACGGCGGAGCTGGCGACATCCAGGGCTTCCGGCACCTTCTGTCTTGGTGAGGAGGAAGAGGGGAACGAGACGGGGCTTCTTGGCACGTCGGCGAGGCGAGGGGAGCACGGTGGCTGCGGCAATCGGCGTCGGTGGCGGCGGCTCCGTTCGGGCCCGAGGTGCGGAGCGAGAGGGAGAGCAGGAGAAGGGGATGAGCACGGGAGGGAGTTGAGAGAGGTCGTGGGGAACGAGGGGGGAGTGCGTGGCTCCCTCGGGTGCCTCCAGCGGCGAGCAGGTAAGCAGGAGGTGGCCGGAGCTCTTCGGGCGCGCGCCACGCCTCTCCTCTGCCTACTGGCAGAGGAAGAAGAGGACAAGGGGGGAGGAGGTGGGCTGGGCCAGCGGGAGGAGCTGGGCCGGCTACAGGTAAGTGGCCCAGGTACGGTTCTTTCTCTCTCTTTCTGTTTTAGTTCTGTTTTTCTATTTTTTTAAATTTGTTTTGGCATTGTTTTGAATTTAAACAAATTCAAACAATGCCAAAAACTCCTCTGAATATTTTTATTTGCTAGATGGACTTTTCCAACAGCACATAAAGCATTTCAGAGTTATTTGAAAATATATCCCATATATTATGAATATAATTCCAAATTCAAATACAATAATGATTTAAATTCAGTGCTCAAAATATTCCTCAAATGTTCATTATTTTTGGTTTGGTGCAAAACCCTTGCCAAAATATAACCAACATTATTTAAGGCCATTTTGGAACATTGAATGCATTTTCCCAGGGTTCTTTGCCCCTCTTTTATTTAAGTTCTTGAGGCTTCCAAAATTCCTCAGTTCAAGTTTCAAAAATTTAAACATGATGCAAGCAAGATGCAACACTAGACAGCACCAGAAGCTAGGGATGTGACAATCTTGCGCACTGTATCCTAATAAAGCAGGTTCAGGCTACTACCGCCGTCCATCAGGACTCTCGTGAGGTGAAATCCATCAACGATTGGGTCTAAAACCAATGCGGCGAATCCGCCATGGCGGATACTGGTCGGATGGTCTCTTCGATCGAAAGTGATCGGGCAAGAGGACCATGGATTGAACTTATGGGCGTCTGGCTCCATCGCATATACGTCCCTTAGTGCACGCTTCCGCTCCCTCTTGGGTATATGGGTTGCGTATATCATGTTTACCGTCCGCACTTGTGGGGGGAAACCCTTCTGTCCTCTACTGTTCGGCGGTCGGGTCTCCTCCTCGTCGTCGCTGTGCAGCCCCTTGTCGTTGTTTTCGGCAATTAACTTGCCTGCCTGCTTAAATACCCAACAGTCTCTGTTGGTGTGGTTAGCTGGCATTTCGGGGGTGCCATGTATCTAGCATGAGCGGTCGAGTATTCGGTCCAAATTGGACGGACCAGGAGTGGTTCTTTTGAATGGCTTCTTCCGCTGACCGGGTTTAGAGCCACGGAATCCGGCGTTGACTGCCGTATCCTCATCGTTGTCGCCGTTAACGCGGCGTTTGTTTTTGCTTCGACGTGACCTGCCGTTATGGTCCTTAGTATCCGGACTGCCAGCATTTTTACTGAGGTTGTTGCTGCGAGCTAGCCAGCTATCCTCTCCCGCACAGAAGCGGGTCATTAATGATGTGAGGGCTGCCATGGATTTTGGCTTTTCCTGTCCTAGGTGCCGGGCTAGCCATTCGTCGCGGACGTTATGTTTGACGGCTGCGAGGGCCTCTGCGTCCGGACAGTCGACGACTTGATTTTTCTTTGTTAAGAACCGTGTCCAGAATTGTCTGGCCGATTCGTCTGGCTGCTGAATTATGTGGCTTAGGTCATCGACGTCTGGTGGTTGCACATATGTGCCCTGGAAGTTGTCGAGGAATGCGGCTTCCAGGGCCTCCCAACACCCAATTGACTCTTCGGGCAAGCTGTTAAGCCAATGCCGGGCTGGTCCTTTAAGCTTGAGTGGGAGATACTTGATGGCGTGGAGATCGTTGCTGCGGGCCATATGGATGTGAAGGAGATAATCTTCGATCCAAATGGCGGGGTCAGTCGTGCCATCGTAGGATTCAAGGTTTATGGGTTTAAACCCTTCAGGGATTTGATGATCCATTACTTCGTCTGTGAAGCATAGTGGGTGTGCGGCGCCTCTGTATTGAGCAATATCACGACATAGCTCAAGGGAGCATTGTCTGTTGTGTTCCGCCCGGCCGGAGTATTTGTATCCGGCGCGACGATATTCGTCGTGGGTCGTGGGGCGCCCACGTGATCCATAGATAGATCTGGATTGTCTTGCCTTGTCCTCTAATATATCCCGCAAGTCCGGCGTGTTCCCCCGTGGCTTCGTACTTTTTGAACGATGCCGGGGTACAGTCTTGATGGAGGGCCTGGATGCCTCTTTGTCACGACCACGGTGTGGTCGGTCGGCCGTATTGTGCGCTGGTGATGAAGGTATGTATGCTTCCTCCTCTAATCGGGGGAGCAACTTGCGTTTTGGGTAGCTCTTGGAGGGGCGTTCGAGTTCGTACTCTTCGGCTGCGAGGACCTCGGTCCATCGGTCGGCCAGCAGGTCTTGATCAGCTTGAAGCTGCTGCTGCTTTTTCTTTAGGCTATTTGCTGTGGCCATTAGCCTGCGTTTGAAACGCTCTTGTTCGACGGGATCCTTAGGCACGACGAATTCGTCGTCGTTGAGGCTTGCCTCGTCTCCGGAGGGAGGTATGTAATTATCATCCTTGACCTCTTCGTCTGCCGCTCTCTCGCGAGGGCTTGCTTCTGCATCCTCCTGCGCTGAATCTTGCAGGAGGGGATTGTCTTCGGCACTTTCTGGGGTGTTATTATCTCCTGTGCCGGAATCTCCATTCTTGCTGTGGCGGGATTTAGAGCGGCGCCGCTAACGTCGGCGCTTGGGCTGTTTCTTTAAGGAATCTGCCTCCGTTGCTTCTTCGCCGTCCCCATCCTTTGGGGTGTCCACCATGTATATGTCGTATGACGAGGTGGTCTTCCAATGCCCTGTAGGCGCTGGTTCTTGATCGTCTCCGGCATCGTCGTCCATACCGTCGATGTCGTCGGAGTCGTAGTCTAGCATGTCGGTTAGATCGTCGACAATGGCTACAAAGTGGGTGGTGGGTGGGTCTTGAATTTCTTCGTCGTCCGCGTCCCAACCATCCTGGCCGTAATCCGGCCAGGGCTCTCCGGATAGCGAGAGATGCTTTAGCGAGTTTAGGATGTCGCCAAAGGGTGAGAGCTGAAAGATGTCCACGGCGGTGAACTCCATGATCGGCGCCCAATCGGATTCGATTGGCAGGGGCGCAGGAGGTTCGGAGTCCGGCAGGGAGTCCGGCACCTCGGACAAAGCCAGTGTTCGGCTCCATCGCCGTGGAAGTCGCATCTCCCGAGGCGGTGTCCAACCACCTGTCCTCGATCTCCGTGATCGGCTCCGGACTATGGGTCGGAGCGGATTCGTGTGCGGCCTCCAAGGTACTGTCCGGCGGCAGAGTTAGATCATGCCCATCGTGACAGTGCGGCACGCTCGGCTGCGGCTCGGATCCATCGAAGATCAAGTCTCCACGGATATCCACCGTGAAGTTTAGGCTTCCAAATCTGACCTGACGGCCAATGGCGTAGCTTTCGATCTGCTCCAGATGGCCAAGTGAATTGGCCCGCAGTGCGAAGCCACCGAATACGAAGGTCTGTCCGCGGAGAAAAGCCTCACCCTGGATGGCGCTGTTGTCGATTGAAGAAGCCATCAAGCCTAACGGTGACGACACAGAGGAACTCTCAATGAAAGCACATATGTCGGTGTCAAAACCGGCGGATCTCGGGTAGGGGGTCCCGAACTGTGCGTCTAGGCGGATGGTAACAGGAGACAAGGGACACGATGTTTTTACCCAGGTTCGGGCCCTCTCGATGGAGGTAAAACCCTACTCCTGCTTGATTGATATTGATGATATGGGTAGTATAAGAGTGGATCTACCACGAGATCAAGGAGGCTAAACCCTAGAAGCTAGCCTATGGTATGATAGTTGTAATGGTTGTTGTGTCCTACGGACTAAAACCCTCCGGTTTATATAGACACCGGAGAGGGCTAGGGTTACACAGAGTCGGTTACAATGGTAGGAGATCTACATATCCGTATCGCCAAGCTTGCCTTCGACGCCAAGGAAAGTCCCATCCGGACACGGGACGAAGTCTTCAATCTTGTATCTTCATAGTCTTGGAGTCCGGCGGACGATGATAGTCCGGCTGTCCGGACACCCCCTAGTCCAGGACTCCCTCACCACCGCTCCTTGGCATCTTGAGGGCGTTGTAGCTGTGATGAATCGCCGCCATGAACTTGGCCAGAGCTGGGTACCCGAGGATGGCGTTGTATGGGAGATGAATTTGGGCGACATCGAAGTCGATCAGCTCAGTGTGGTAGTTGTCGCGCTGAAGGTAACAAGGAGATGGATCTGCCCTATGGGCGCAATGGAGCCACCAGTCACTCCCGAGAAGGGCTTGGTCGGCAGAAGCTGGTCATATGACACTTGGAGCATGTCAAATGTCTCGACGGAGAGGACATTGAGTCCGGCACTATCGGATTTCGGGTTCCGGCAGACCCTTGAGGTTCGAACACTGGGGTGCGCGCGGAGATTTAACCCTCTACCGGCTTGCTCTTCGTCGAATCGCTAGGAACTAAACTACCAAACAGAACAACATGAGAGACACAAGATTTATACTGGTTCAGGCCACCATTGTGGTGTAATACTCTACTCCAGTGTGTGGTGTGGTGGATTGCCTCTTGGGCTGATGATAAACAATACAAGGAAGAACAGCCTCGCGAGGGTCTGTTCTTGGCTGGTGCGACGAACTGCTGGGAGGAGTTCAATCGCTCTATCTACTGGTTTCTTGGTGAGGATCCAGATTGCCTCTACCCTGGGGGTGGCTAGTCCTATTTATAGGAAAAGGCCCTGGGCCTCTTCCCAAATATTGAGCGGGAAGGGAGCCAACAATTGGCCATTTTGAAGGGGAACAACGGGTACACTTATCCTGACTAAAGTTGGTCCTCGCCTGTCAAAGGCTCTGGTGGTGACGCCTGCTAGACTCCACAATGACTTCTTTCCTGCCGTTGGGCTGGTCTTGGTCTTGTTGCACCGAAATGGATGCCTTTGCTTGATGCTCTCTCCTGCGCTTGCCCCCTTTGCACCAAAGAGGAAGGGAGGACACTGCGCGGGCTGGCGCCCGACTGGCGCCCTTGGTCGTCATGGCTTGCGTCATGGGCACCTCGTGAGGTACCCTGCCTTGAACTCTCCGCCTCCTCGTGAGCCAGCCTGACGAGGCCGTGCCCGAGGAAGCTCCTTGTCGTCCGCCCCGCGAGGCTTGGCCCCTCGCGAGGGTCTTGAGCTTGTGTTGATGAAGATGGGCCGCGCTGGGCCCCCATTGAGCCACGCCGCAGGCCGCAGGCAGGCAAGTCTGGGGACCCCCGTTCCCAGAACGCTGACAGTAGCCCCCCGGCCCACGGCGCGCCCGGACTTGGCCGAGCAGAGAGGCGAAAGGTCAAGTGCGAAGCATCGCAGGCCCTAACAGCCTGCGGCCTTGGGTGCCGCGTGGCGGTTGATTGGACGTGGGCGGCACTGTTCCCCCACGCCTCCTTATTGTATGCCTTGTTAGGCGGACTCGTAGCCGCACACAGTCGCTCCCCTTCCTGCTGCTCGAGCGCTCTCTGCCCTTTCTCCTCTCGAACTCCAGTTCCCACATCCAATCCAATCTCGAACCTCCCCCCTTCCCCTTCTGCCGTCATGGCTCCGCCGAGGAAGGGAAAAGGGAAGAAGCCCATGCCGCCGCCTCTCCCCTCGTCGGCGGCGGCCCCCGCCGTCGATCGGCCGGTCATAATCAATCAAGAAGGCCTGGGCAAGGTCAGCTTGGCCATTGCCACCATCTTCAATTAGTGCGGGAGGACAACGGCCTGGCCCGCGTCCCGCTTCGCCATCGACAGGATCGCCACTGAGGTCCGGTACTTCACCGACGCCCTGTGGGCGGGACTGGTTCCCTCCTTCTCTGATTTCTTCAACGCCGTGCTCTCCCATTACCAGATCCATATGATGCATCTGGGTCCTGAATACATCACCCTTCTCGCGGTATTTGCCTTCGTTTGCGAGGCAATGACGGGCATCCTTCCTTCGGTTGCCTTGCTGCGCCACTTCTTCTATCTGCGCCTTGTCGATCCCACCCAATGTTCGCGGTGCGTGACCTTCATCGCTGCGCCTGAGACAGCGACTTCTGGAATTGACTTCAGTCTTCCTCCGCCCGCGCCTGGGTTTCGCGAGCGGTGGCTGTATGTGGACCTAGGGGTGCCCAGCCCCCTGCTGACGGAGCCATCGTCACCTGCTGTCCCCAACTCGGGCTGGGGCCAGGAGACGCTCGCGAGCCCCCGGTGTCACGCCCAATATGCGACCCTATCCAAAAGGAACTCGAAGGTCCCACCAAGGATAGACCCGCATATTGGAACGCTTTTGCAAGGTGGATATCATTACATCAACATTACATAATAGAGGGGATACATACAAGAGGCATACAATGCCACACGAATACAACATCACATCATACATAAGATCAACATCCGACTACGGATGAAACACAAACAGAAACTCAAACGACATCCACCCTGCTAGCCCAGGCTGCCGCCCTGGAGCCTATCCCCTGATCGAAGAAGCAGAAGAAGAACGCCAAACAAGCAAACATCGCTCTCGCGTCATGATCATCGCAAAACCTGTACCTGCAACTGTTGTTGTAGTAATCTGTGAGCCACGAGGACTCAGCAATCCCATTACCATGGGTATCAAGACTAGCAAAGCTTAATGGGAAAGGAAGGGGGTAAAGTGGTGAGGTTGCAGCAGCGGCTAAGCATGATATGGTGGCTAACAAACACAAGTGAGAGCGAGAAGAGGAGCAAAAGGAACAGTCGTCAACTAGTAATGATCAAGAGGTGATCCTGAACTCCTACTTACGTCAAACATAACACAGAAACCGTGTTCACTTCCCGGACTCCGCCGAGAAGAAACCATCACGGCTACACACACAGTTGATGCGTTTTAATTCGGATCTGGTGTCAAGTTATCTACAACCGGACATTAACAAATTCCCATCTGCCACATAACCACGGGCACGGCTCTCGAAAGTTTATACCCTGCAGGGGTGTCCCAACTTAGCCCATGATAAGCTCTCGCGATCAACGAAGGATATACCTTCTCCCAGGAAGACCCGATCAGTCTCGGAATCCTGGTTTACAAGACATTTCGACAATGGTAAAACAAGACCAGCAAAGCCGCCCGATGCGCCGACAATCCCGATAGGAGCTGCACATATCTCGTTCTCAGGGAAACACCGGATGAGACAGGCTACGAGTAAAACCAGACTTCGAGTTTCCCCGAGGTGGCCCTGCAGTCTACTCGGTTTGGACCAACACTTAGACAAGCATTGGCCCGGGGGGGCTAAAATAAAGATGACCCTCGGGTTGGCCGACCCAAGGGAAGGGTATAGGTGGTGGTGAGGCAAATGGTAAAACCAAAGTTGGGCCTTGCTGGACAAGTTTTATTCAAAGCAAACTGTCAGGGGGGTCCCATAAATCACCCGACCGCGTTAGGAACGCAAAATCCGGGAACATAACACCGGTATGACGGAAACTAGGGTGGCAGGAGTGGAACAAAACACCAGGCATAAGGCCGAGCCTTCCACCCTTTACCAAATATATAGATGCATTAATAATATAAGAGATATTGTGATATCCGAACATAACCCTGTCCACAATGGAGAAATCTTCAACTTCACATGCAACTAACAATGCTATAAGAGGGGCTGAGCAAAGCGGTAACATAGCCAAACAATGGTTCGCTAGGAAGGGTGTCAAAGGTTAGAGGTTCATGGCAATTTGGGAGGCTTGAAGAGCAAATGATAGGTAACGCAGCATAGCGATAGAACGAAGCAACTAGCATAGCAATGATAGTAGTGAGATCCAGGGTAGCGGTCATCTTGCCTGAAATCCCGCTAGGAAGAAGAACGAGTCCATGAAGAAGATGAAGCCACGAAGACGAACCACACGAAGACGAACGCATCCTCACGATCGCAACGAAACGGGAACTATCGAGAAGAAGCACACAACATGGTAAACACACCACGCATGACAAGGCATGATGCTCAACCAAGCATGATGCATGACAAAGTCTACATGAATCTACTCATGGCAAGAGATGATGCAAACAAGAACAACACATCAAAGCAAGTTTAAATGAGGCCGGAAACAACATATAACAATTCCGGTAAGTCCTCATATGCATATTTCGAAATTGGTCCAGAACTGAACAAACATTATGTTCAAGTTGTTAAACAGCAAGTTAAGATGCACCAAGATGATCTACACGAAATTCTAGTCAAGTTACATATAAAGTTCATTAGATTCGGAGCTACGGCCTAGAAGATATGAGCAAAACAAGTTAAACATGGCATTGATGCAAAATGCATACAAATATCAAGCAAACACCTCAAAACAAGTATGCAACATGATAATATGAAACTACATGCAAAATCAAGCAAGTTTCATATAGAGCACACTCAAAACGGAGCAACGGTTCAACACATACACTCTATACGTCATAACAACAATCTGTCCATAAGAGCAACTAGGCATCTTGCAAGCATCAAAACAACATGCTACAACAACCCAACATAATAACAAATGGCATGGGCATGAAGTACTGGTAAAGCATAACAAAACATGAACACTGCGCTATCTCCAGAAACAACTAGAACATGCTCAAAAACACATGGTAAGATTGCAAATAATAACAGTTTCAGACTTATCAGGAAATAACATCAGGTTGCAATGTTTAGAGCTATCAAACAACATGTTACAGGAACTTATCATAGCAAACAAAGGCATGGCATGAATCTACTAAAAGCATAGATCAAAAGTCCCTTATTGACCATGAGCCAAAAGGGCACAGAAAATATGATGGCACCCATGTAAACATGGCAAGTTATATTACAGATTCAAACATGGCAGGAACAACAATAAGTAGGCATGTTGGTGAGCTTGAACCACTCACCATAGAGCAATACATGGCATGGAAAGGCAACCAACAGCAATAAGACATGTTTATGAAGCTAAACATGGCAAGAGCAAGGTCATAGGGTACATGGATCACTAGAAAAGCATATGGCCAAAACTGAACTTCATGTTAACAGGCTGACAGCAACATTATCAAGCAACTTTGGAGTAAGATATGAACAATCTACAACAAGCTATAAATGCAACCAGGGGCATGAATGGATAGAGCATGACATGTAGATCAAGACATGTTTATAGGACATCTCCAGATTATGCATAGAATGATTAGTAGCTTCATGTTTATATAGCATCACGAAATAACAGATTCAGCCTAGCAAAACAGCAACATCAAGTACACTACTTAACAAGCTCGATTCACTCATCACAAGTCATTGCATGACAAGATAATCATAGAATCATTAAGAAGACATGTTTGTGAAACAAACCAAGTCAAGAACAAGTCCATATCATGCAAGGATCAACTATAGCAACCTTGGCTAAATTGAATAACAAGTAAACAATCTGCCAGGAAACATTTTGAAGCAAAAGTAGAGCACCAAAATGACATGCTAGACTACTCCATAATTGCAAACAAGGGCATGAATGGATATACAATAACCATATGTTCAAAACACCCTTACTTAAGTATCTCAAAATATGCATGTATCTTTCTGTAGCATAAAGTTTACATGGCATCAAAATAACAACAGAACAGGGACTAAAATCAGCAATATCACGAAGCCTAGTTTGCATGCTTGTGCTAGTCACCAAATTGATCACAAAAATACATGGCATACACCCCTTGAAAGATGGCATAGCATAGATCAAAACACATGTAGACATCAACCTCATAGGATGCACACATCAAACATGGCAAAAATGACAAATGAGCAAGTTATAACAGTTTCAGCAGATTAACATCAACATGCACTCTTCCAGCAGCATTTCGGGCGTCAAGATGAGCTCAAATGAAAATGATGCAATGGAACAAAATGAAGTACTCGTCAAGGCGAACAATTTGACACATTACACGCACAAATCGGAGGTACGGATGCACAGATACATCATGATGAACATGGCACGATAATGTCAAATATTTCAGGACTTAGGGAAAAACAGAGGGGGGAAGTCAACCTCAGATCTAGGGTTCTTCATGGGCACGCGAACCGTGGTTCGCCGGAGCTTCACCGGAGAAGAGGAGGACGCCGGCCGGAGTTGAGGAAAAGGGCCGGGGGTGGCGGATCCGGCCGGTCCCGTCCCGGATCCGGCCGGGGACGCCGGCGACCGGCCGCGGCG
>NC_041382.1:400047796-400055365 GCF_002162155.2 Triticum dicoccoides | reverse complement strand
GGCGGCACGAACATGTCCGGTCCGATCCGGACGTGTCCGGCGGCGGAGAGGGAGTGGGGCTAGCGTTAGGGGGGATTTCATCCGCGAATTTCGGCGGAGAGGGCATATTTATAGGTAGGGGGAGCTAGGAGAGTCCAAATGAGGAGCGGTTTTCGGCCACGCGATCATGATCGAACGACCGAGAGCATGGAGGGGAGTGTGCTGGGTTTTGGGCCACTTTGGAAGGGGTGTTGGGCTGCAACAAAAGAGGCCTTTGCGGTTACCCGGTTAACCGTTGGAGTATCAAACGGACTCCAAATGGCACGAAACTTGACAGGCGGTCTACCGGTGGTATACCAAGGCCGCTTGGCAAACCTCGGACCATTCCGAGAAAGTTTAATACCTGCTCACAACAGAAGACAAAAGGGGAACGCCGGATGACATAGGAGTGCCGGATTGCAAAACGGACAACGGGGAAAATGCTCGGATGCATGAGACGAACACGTATGCAAAATGAGATGCACATGATGACATGATATGAAATGCAGGACATGACATGGCAAAGTGCAACACACAAGCAAATGACATGGCAACGATGGCGAATAACTGGCAAACACCTGGCGCAACGAATCTGGGGCATTACACCCGGCTCGCCTTCGTCTGGTGTCGCTTCGAGATCCTGAGGGAGCTTTGTGTGACGGCGCCCAAGGTGGTCAAGGAGTTCTTGCTACGCCGCGTCGCCCCTCTCCAGCGCCATTCTCATCGAATGTGGGCCTTCAGCGGTCGTGGGGATCGTATGCGGCTCCAGGAAGAGGACCTGACGCCTGAAGCGCTGAGGAAGGTGCTCTTGGTCTTGACTGGGGATCCTTCCCCCGGCGGCATTCGTCAAGGGGGGCCTTGCTGTACCTTTGCTCGAACAGGGGTGACTTCATGAGCTAGATTCCCATCTTCGACGAAAGGGGGCCGCGCCTTGATGGCCTCCAGGGGCCTCGCGAGAACCCAGTGGTGGTGGTCGCCCTCGAAGCCGTCCTGGGTGACTCTTCCTCAAGTGGCGGGGCAGGGAGGCATGAGCCTCCGGAGGCCGAGGGTGCCCCCGCCAAGGCGACAGCACTGGGCGGCACTCATGAGGGAGCGGTCCCCAAGGCCCGTGCTGCCGCAGCTGAGGGTGGCGGGCGGCCGCCCGCAGTGCCTGCGGCTGAGGCCCCCGAGGCCCCAGCCGCCCTTCTTGGTGAGGCGACCGGCAGCGCGCATCAGGCGGACGCCTTCGACGTGAGTCGCCTCGGTGCTTCCTCTTCGTCGCAAGCTGACCCCTGCGCTCAACTCTTGGGTCGCTTCCGTGTGGACTTTGAGGCCCTCCGGTAGAGAAGGGAGGCCCTGGGCGATGACTACCCTTGCCGCCTGCTGAAGCATAGGAAGTACTTCGCCATCGATGAGTAAGCCTTCTCCCTTCTTAGCTCCTGATTCTTCTGTTGCCTTTCCTGATCCTTGCTTCGCAGGTCCCTTCCTTTCGAGCTCATGGAGGTGGATGAGGAGCCATCCCCATCGCCTCCGCCCTCTCCGCCATCTTCGATCGTTCCGAGCAGCAGGGCCCTTGTGGTGAGGCCGGTTGGTGAGGTGAACCTTCCCGAGGCGCAGCGCGGTCCTGCGCTCCCCGCGGCCTTCCTTCGCGGGCCTCCTCGTGGCATAGCCGTCCTGCCGTGGGCTTCTCGTCTGGCCATGGACCGTGATTGGCTAGGGTACTCTCAGCGCTCTTCACTTGGAGATGGACTGGCTTTAGGTCGGGCCTCCGGCAGGGCGCGCCCGGTCATCTCAAGGGCGCCAGCCCCCAGCCCCCTGCCCGAGAGGGGAGTGCTGATCCGGGCTCCAAGGCGCTTGCTTGGGGCGGATGATGGTGTGGAAGACGTACTTGAGTGCGCCCGGGAGAGTCACTCTCTTCGCCAAGGGTTCCTCCGGAGGGCGGCTGACGCGGTGAGCCTGCTTGGTGAAGAACTCGCTGATGAGGACGCACGCCTTGAGGCCGAGGGCCTTCGACTGGTTGCGGAGAGGCGCGAGCTAGAGGCGGCTGCCGCCCTCGCGCACCGTCGGCGCGATCTCGACGATGAGGAGGCCAAGGCGTCGCTGGCGGCCTCTCGGGATGCCCGTTCCCAGGCCGTCGAAGAAGCCCGGGAAGCTGACCGGCGACGAGAGGCAGGTGGAGCTGGCACGGGAACTCCTGGCCCGGTGCCGCACACTGGAGGAGCAGGTGGAGCTGCGTGAGGCGGCCCTTGCATCGATGAAGGTGGTCTCCGGCGATCCTGCGGAGCACCAGAAGCGTGAGGAGGCGCTGACGCTGGAAGCCGCCAAACGGGCGCGCGAGCAGCAGCGCCTGGAGATGAGGGAGCGCTTGGTGACACGGGCGGAGGACGATGTCACTGCGCGGGAGACCCTTGCCTCGGAGGAGGTCGAACGTCGGGTGGCGACGGCGCGCCTGATCCTCGAATGCGAGTTCAAGGAGAGGCTGGAGTTGGTCCGGACCGAGGCCGAAAGTAGGACCAACACCCTCAGGACCAGGCTGGAGGAAGCAACGCGGCGGGCCAATGCCTTGCAGGTCGCACTTGAGGCGGCGCAGGGGGAGTCAGCTACTTCCCATGCCGAGGTGCTTCTTCTTCGCCAGTAGGTGGTTGAGGCTGAGGCCGTCGCTCGCCAGAATGCGGACGAGATGCGTTAGCGGCGGCTCTTGGAGCATGAGCACGCCCCCATGCTCACCACACTTCGAGAGAGGGCCAACGCAGCCTTGGGTAACATCTGCGAGGCGGCTGTCGGCGAGCCGCGTGCCATTAACTATGCCGGCAACCTTCAGTTCTTCACCGACATCGTGACGCAGCTGGAGGCACGGTCGGTTCGTGCCAACAGGTTGGTGGAGGAGAGGAGCCGGGCCCTGCTCGGGCGCGCCTTTTCCCGCGTCTTTAGCCATCTCCAGAACATGGATCCTCACTTGAACTTCGACGCCGCCATCGCCCCAGTCCCCCAGGCCGTTCGAGATGACCTGGCGTACTGGGTGGAAGACAACGTGGACGCCCTTGTCAGGGCCTTCGCTTCAGATGATGATGGCGTGATTGTGGCCGCCGACGAGGGCGGCGTGGTGAACGGCCCTAACGCCGCTGGCGACAACGCGGAGGGTGATGGCGAGGCCAGCGACGCCAGCGACAGCTTGGGCGACGCTCCTGAGGATGCATTGGGGGATTTATCTAACTGACAGTGCGTTGTTCCTGTTTCCTTATCCTGTACGAATAGAACTTAGGCTTTTGTCCCGATGGTTGTAAGAGCATTTTGGGAGGGGGTGCCCCTCATGTAAAACTTATGTTCAGCGTACTAGAGAATGCTACTTTACTCACATGCCCGTGCCAAGTGGTTGGCCATGTGACGAGCCGGCTGGCTAGTTTACCTTTGTCCTGAGTGGGCCCCGAGATACCTCGTCGGAGGCCGTAGCGCCTTGCACGCCTCTTGATTGAATCCGTGGGATCTGCAGTGAAAAACCTCCTCAGAGGGTATGTCGGCGGCAGTCTGGGCTGCATGCGGGCCAGGCTAGACCCGACTCGCGAGGGGCTCGCGAGGGGAGGCAGCTAAGGTGAGGTCGTAACCGAAACGCGAGAAATTGCTCGAACGAGACTAAGCACCCCTTCCCCAAACACACACAAATCCCAAGTTCGAGTCCAACTTAAATCCAGCGGGGGAAAGCAACAACCAAGAGAAAAGCAATGAAAGCAAAAAAAGGCCGCGTCCGGCACCTAGTCTAGTCTTGGATGTCTTCTCACCAGCGCGGAGCTAAGTGCTGCCACTGGGCGTGGGAGGGAGCCCAGGGCCTGAGGCCGGCACCCCTGAGACTCCGGGGCGTGTACAGCCCCACTCATTATTACGTGAGAGTGTCACGGGGCGGCGAGCTTCACAGGCACTAGGCCTTCTTCACAGGTACCGGCCTTGCTTCATATCGCCTGACGAGGGCCCCGCCTTGCGCCACACTCTAGTGCCATCAACGACGACCGGAAACCAGGACGCCGCCTATGGGGTAGAGCGGTCGCCAGCGGTTCCCCCGATGACCACGGGTCCTCCGCCAGGGGCAGGCCCTGAGGCACCTCCCCAGCGGAGGGCCTACCTCCTAGGAACGCCTTGCTCCAAACACCGCGGTGGTGATGTCGGATCTCGGCCCCTCTCCTGCAGCCCCCGACGCCCTCCCCCTAAGGGGTAAGAGGCCGCGGGAGCGGGGCAGCTGCTCGCTATGGCGACCTGCACCTCCTGCGACCCATGATTAGTGTATGCCAGCTCCTGAGGGATTAGTGGTACCCGATAATCGTCGCTTCCAACATGGCCAGTGGGGCCGTCCCTGGGTTCCTGGAAGAGCTCAGCTTCTGGCGCCTCGTCCCCCCAGCTCGGGCTGAGGAGTGAGCCCTGTTCGCCTTTGCGCAGGTGCCCTTGATCCATCATGTGGGGCACATACTCTTCTGGGGACGTTATCCCGAAGGCCGCGCCATAGGGCTCCGCGCGCCATGCAGCTCTTCTTGATGCGCCTACTTGGGGGTGGTAGCGCGGCGGTCCGCTGGGGCCGTGGGTCGCGACGAGTCCTTCTTCGCTGGCGGGGAGCAGAGTCAGTGCTGCCGCTGGTTCGGTGCCGACAGCTTCGCTGGTGTTGGAGTAGCCGTGGAGCCCGCGGGTGCGCGCGGGGCCCCCGCGCGGGCCGCCCTGTGCCTGGGGCGGGAGCTGGGTGCAGAAGGGGTGAGCCCCCAAGGCGGCGAAGCCCAGGAGCTTCACCACCCGCTCTAGCAACATGTCGCGGCCGCCCTCCATCAGCCTGCACTGCAGCAGCTCTCGGACCACCGTGAGCGCGGCCCTTGAGTTCGCCTGCTCCCGGCGGGTGTACGGCGCCGTGGCCGCGGCGTGGTTGGAGGCCCTTGCTACCGACCGCGTCTGCTGCGGTGTTAGAGCTGTCGAGGCCTGTCCGCTTCGCCCGCGGCCCGCAGCGCCCTGCGGACCGCGAGCTGCATAGGGCATGGGGTCGCCCGGGGCGAGCGGCTCTGTGCGGGCGGGCCATGCCGCACAGGGATCAGGGTTGCCCGCCTGGTCGCCATACATGGTGATGACGATGCGACGAGACACAAAGCAGCGGAAGGCGGATCCCGGCGCACCCCTACCTAGCGCGCCAAATGTCAGATTTCGGGTTCCGGCAGACCCTTGAGGTTCGAACACTAGGGTGCGCGCGGAGATTTAACCCTCTACCGGCTTGCTCTTCGCCAAATCGCTAGGAACTAAACTACCAAACAGAACAACATGAGAGACACAAGATTTATACTGGTTCAGGCCACCATTGTGGTGTAATACCCTACTCCAGTGTGTGGTGTGGTGGATTGCCTCTTGGGCTGATGATGAACAATACAAGGAAGAACAGCCTCGCGAGGGTCTGTTCTTGGCTGGTGCGACGAACTGCTGGGAGGAGTTCAATCGCTCTATCTACTGGTTTCTTGGTGAGGATCCAGATTGCCTCTACCCTAGGTGTGGCTAGTCCTATTTATAGGCAAAGGCCCTAGGCCTCTTCCCAAATATTGAGCGGGAAGGGCGCCAACAATTGGCCATTTTGAAGGGGAACAGCGGGTACACTTATCCTGACTAAAGTTGGTCCTCGCCTGTCAAAGGCTCTGGTGGTGACGCCTGCTAGGGCTCCACAATGACTTCTTTCCTGCCGTTGGGCTGGTCTTGGTCTTGTTGCACCGAAATGGATGCCTTTGCTTGATGCTCTCGCCTGCGCTTGCCCCTTTTGCACCAAAGAGGAAGGGAGGACACTGCGCGGGCTGGCGCCCGACTGGCGCCCTTGGTCGTCATGGCTTGCGTCATGGGCACCTCGCGAGGTACCCTGCCTTGAACTCTCCGCCTCCTCGTGAGCCAGCCTGACGAGGCCGTGCCCGAGGAAGCTCCTTGTCGTCCGCCCCGCGAGGCTTGGCCCCTCGCGAGGGTCTTGAGCTTGTGTTGATGAAGATGGGCCGCGCTGGGCCTCCTTTGAGCCACGCCGTAGGCTGCAGGCAGGCAAGTCTGGGGACCCCCGTTCCCAGAACACCGACAGGCACCACCATCGATGAGTGTCTTGGTGATGAGAACGTTGCTGATGGTAGGCGAGCAGAGCATAGGTAGCACGCCAGCAGTGGCCACGAAGTTGAGCTGATCAGTGGAGTCAAAGGTGATGGCGTACGTACTTGGACCACCTAAGGGGGCATGATGCCTCGAACTTGGGGAGGGTCGCGTTCGTGTCACAAGTGAACTGCTTGAAGATGCAATGGGAGGGGGAGGCCTGAGTGCTGCCCAGGATGCAAGCGATGGCACGAGGCTCCTGGAAGCCCCCAGCCCCATCATCTTGGTGGTGGTCGTCATTCCTCCTTGGCGGCGATGGCAGTGGAGGAAGGCCAATGTTTCCCTGAGGGCGATTCTCACGAGGCTAGTTCCTCCAGGGGCCCTCGCGAGGCGGGCCTTGCTGGCGGTCCTCACAGGGTGATCACGCTAGTCCTGGCGAGGGTCGCGGTTGTCCCGGCGCCCTCCACCTTGTCCTCCTCCACGGTCGAAGCCGCGGTCATTGCACTCTGGGCGACGCCCTAGGCGCCCTTCTCAGATGGCCCTTGGTTCGTGGCAGTCGCTGGTGTTGTGGCTGTGGACATTGTGGAAGACGCAAAATTGGCTGCTTCCCTTGAAGGACTCGGGATGGTCACAACCGCGCTTCATCTCTAGTTTGGCCGCGAGCCCGGCAGGGTCTTTGCGCATCACGTCCTTGGCCTTGGCCTTCTTGTCTTCAGGGTCGGCCTCCGAGAGCTGGAGGAGAGAGAGGCGACCCTCTTCTGCCCTTGCGCATTTTGTTGCCATGTTGGACATCTCCAGAGCCGAGCACAGGTCCTCGTGCATAGCGAGCTCTTCCATCATCTTGACACCCCGGACACCATTAGGAAATGCCAAAATGATTGCCTCGTCGGACAGCTTGGGGATCTTGATGCGAAGATTGGTGAAGAGCTGGATGTATTTGTGCAAGATCTCCCCTGGCTGTTGCTTGATGCGCCGTAGGTCACCCGCGTCAGGGGTGCAGTCGTGAGTGCCCTGGAAGTTGGCGATGAAATGCTCTCGCATTTCAACCCTGGAGGACATCGATCCCGTGGGGAGGTTCAGGAGCCATGAGCGCACGCCATCCTTGAGGGCGATGGGAAACCAATTCGCCATGACCTTCATGCCGCCTCGATGCTCAGCTCATAGTGTTGGAGGAACTCGGCGGAGTCAGGGGTGTCGTCATAGCGCGGAGGAAGGTTTGGCTTGAACTTGCCAGGACAGACGACGCGGTGCAGCTCCGGGGTGAACGCTTGGTAGCCTGTCGTGCTCACGGGGGCCCGCCGCTAAGGGGGAGCCTGGTCCTGACGCTCGCGCACTGCTACATCGAGCGGCACATGGTCTTGACGCGGTAGTGCTGGGAGCGCACGCGCCTCTCCTTGGGGCCGCTGCACCACCTTACAACTTCTTCATCATGCGCTACCGTCCTATGTGGTGGTTCGCGCTGAGGAGCCTCACGCCTTGGCTCGGGGACGGCATCTT
>NC_041382.1:400001864-400047337 GCF_002162155.2 Triticum dicoccoides | reverse complement strand
CTAACGAGCTTAGCGATGCGGTCCAGCCAATCCTCATAGAGGTCATCAGCCAGGCAATAGCGCAGCAGCTCATGTGCCATGAGCAAAGCAGCCTGCGCGTTCGCCGGCCCGTGACGAGCATGAGAGGATGAACCAGCGGCCGGACTCAGCGATGCGGTGGCAGTGCGACTATCACGCAGCATAGAGGGCTGTAGCAACAAGGCCTGCTGCTGGGGCCCGCCGGTGTAGTCTGGGCGATGCGGGCGGTGAGGGAACCCCGGTGCTCAACACGAACTCGACGAGCTTTAGTCATGGGGACAACGGGACGGTGATGAATCGACCGACGGGAAAGAGGCTCTGACACGCCCCTACCTGGCTCATCAAATGCCGGATTCAGGGCTCTGTAGACCCAAGAGAGGTTCGAACACAGGAGCGTGTGTGAAGAACTCACTCTCCCTAGTCTATCGACTCGCCACTCTCACGATCTAGCTCGATGAACAAGAAGAGGAAAAGGGACACATAAATTTACCCAGGTTCGGGCCAGCTTGCGGTGTAAGACCCTACTCTTGCTTTGTGGTGGATTGGCCTCGTGGGCTGAGGATGAACTAGTACAGTGTTTGAAAAAGCTCCTAAGGCCTGGGTGTGTATGTGGTCAGGTTCTGGATCTCTCTCCCCCTATGTGGTGGTGGCTAACTTATATATATATAGATGCCCCAGTCCTCTTCCCAGAATATATAGGCAGGAAGGGATTCCACAACGGCCAGTTTGAACATGAACAAGAATTACATCCTATCCTGACAAAAGGTGGTCTTCGCCTGCAAAGCTTCTGCTCGTGACGCCATGGTGGGCTCGGCGATGACCTCCGCCCTGCCGTCCTGGCGGTCTTGGTCTTGTAGCACGGAATGGAAACATTTAGTTGATTCATGGGACTCCACGCCTGTGCTTGCTTCCTTAGCACCAAACAGGAGACCTGTCGCTCTGCGCCCGCTAGTGCCCGCCTGGCCTTGTCGTCACGGCTAGCATAATCTAGACCTCATGAGGTGGGTGCTTGCATAGATATCTCCACTGCTTAGGAGCCAGCCTACGGAGGCTGCTCCCTTTAGATGTCTTGGCGCCATTCACCTAGCGAGGCTTGGCCGTACCAGGCCGCTGATGGTGGTGAAGATGGGCCGTACCACGCCACTGATGGAGCCACGCCATGGGCCGCAGGCAGGCAAGTCTGGGAACCCCGGTTCCCAGGATGCCGACAGGTGTACCAGCTAATTGTGTGGGAAGACCGATAATAACAAGGACATTTCGTGCTGATAAGATGTGTGTGTTCTTGGCAAACGATGCTTGCTGGTAAATTATTGTTGCCATTCTTGAAATCATCATCGACCTGTTCCTTAGTTTAATCATTTGCCATGATTTTCTCAGTCTGCACAACATCTATGCTCTCTGTGTACAGAGCAGTATTCTTTACTGTAAACAGTGTGGTATGTTGGGCACACAAGTATATGGATCATAACCTTGGGCGAGCAATGTGCCCGCATGCGTCGTGCTGGTTCAGTGTCCCTTCTATGTTAGGTTTCCATTAACTGATGGCGTTTTATGAACACGCCACCATTTCTTGCCATTTCCTCATCGGTTTTCCACCGCCACCTAGCAATAATGCACATAAACCTAGACGGCGTGCGACACACCAAGGCAACAAGTGCAATCTATAGCACATCCACCGGTTCCAAGCATGCCAACCCACCGAAGCGCTACCTCTGCCATCAACCTCCTTGACGAGGAAACCGAGAAGGCACCACGGCCCTTCGAGGCCGAGGCGCTCCCCGACAACGCAATGGACGATGTTGTGATGTGCGTCGTCGCTAGGGTTGAGCAGACCCTTGGCGCAGGACGCTTCAGTGTCGCGGACCAAGATAGGAATGTCAGCGCTAAGAGGCTACAACTCTCCACACAACATGATAGATGCTGCGCTGCGGAGCATGCTACGTGCATCCGTGCTGATAGGTTGCAGCTTGCCGCACAACAAGTCTGTTGGATCACCACAGAGTGAAAGGCGCGGCACGCCACACAGCAAGAGCGGATCCATCGGTGCTTGCCTGCTGTCAATAGAGAATCACAGCTGGGTACACGGCCTATCAGTACCCCCATACCACACCAGGAGTGGGCAGAGGGTGTCTGCGTCGTACTTGCACCAGAGCCGGCCGCGTCGTACTTGCACCAAACGTGCGCCACGCCATTCGCATGGGTCATGTTGTTCGCCTTGTTCGTGGTCCGCTTGATGCCAACGCGCTGGTCGCTAGGCCCGACCACCTCCTTTGGCCAGGTGTCCACCTAGGCATAGTGGAGGAACATGGCCGTCGCTTCTTCGAGCTGGCGATCTCCGATGAAATAGCGAAATTGGAGCTCGAGATCGCACTGCAGATGTACCGCTAGCGTGTCGACCGCTTGGACGAAGGCCTGCACGACTTCAGGCGGAGCCAAGAGCTACCGTAGGCAAAGGGCTGCTGGTCATGGACGCGTTTTATTTTGTTGAGTTGTTTCGAGGTGGATCACTATGTATTCACAACAATTGTAATATTGATCTATTTATTGTTCTGTTTCAATATGTGTACTCTGTTTTCCGTTCTTATATATTGTTCTGTTTAAGTGTGTGTGTGTGTGTGTGTGTGTGTGTGTGTGTGTATAGCCGGTCTATTCTGCTAATATTTGCAGAATAGTTATTCTGATAACACTTCCACATTGCACGCTCAACGTGAGGGCACTGCACTTTCTGTTAGCAAAGCCACTGCAATACAGAGACTAGTGAACTTCGTGTCGGAAAAAATTGCACGCGGTGTTTTCTCGGTACTGTTTTCGCTCAAGTTTTTAAATTGTTTATCATAACTAGGCATGTAATATACTAGTGAACTTTGTTTCTCCGACATGTGGGACATCCTTCATCCAGCTCCACCTGCCATGCAACAATATTGAGTGCACAACTGCAGGGAAAGATTCACCCCGGTCGTTGCGCCACAATAGTAATGACTAGTGAGTAGTCAAATCACATAGCCCCACCTTCACCACAGTAAGTTGCTCAGAAGAAGCAACCATCATTTCTCTGTTTGTTGAATCCGCTGGTACTCAAATATTCCTAGAGTAATAAGTTGCTCGGGCGAAGCAACAATCACTTCACCATACCCACAGTAAGTACGACCTCCTTTTTTTATTCTAGAAACAACCACACACGAATATTGGACGGTAGCAGCACAACAACTGAATCAACACTACTAGGGAAAAGCCTAGAAGTAGTGCAGATATTTTGCCTAACAGTAGCCCGGAGTGCTGCGCTACTAATAAGGCGCTACAACTAACATGTAGCAGTAGCGTGTTTCGTCCAACGCTACTGCTATACATGTTTAGCAGCAGCGAGCTTTACTGCATTGTGTTGCTTCTAATATCTCCAGCGCTTTTAACTAGGACGCGCTACTGGTAAGGGTGCACTACTGCTGTCGGTGTACTAGAGTAGGGGTACCCTAGTATCCCGAACTTGTGCATGAGCAGTCGCAGCACCCCGCGGCAAAGCTTGCCGGGTGACCGCCAAGGTCCTCCATGGTTCCTTTGGAGCCATTCAAGAACAAAGTATTCAAGCCAAGGAGAAAAGGCCCCTGCAAGAGGAGCTTGCCGGGAAGGCCAACCAAGGCATCTCAAGGAACTTGCCGCGACGCGCCACGCGTCCCGGCGAGGCCCGGTGAGCGACAAGCTTCTGGACGCGACAAGACAACGACCGCGGCAAGGCACTTGCCGCGGCAAGCTACCACTCTGTACCCGCGCTCCAGCACATCCACCAACGTGTCGCCCTGGGACCTTTCCAGGCGCGCGTGGCAAGAGGCTGTGCAGCCAGCGGTACGCGGTGGCAAGCGATGCTAACAAGATTGCCATCATGGCAAGCGGTGGCGTCCTTGACGGTCCCTTTTTTGCACTATTTGGGCGACGCAGATGAGCATTTAATGCCTTTGTCCCCTGCCGTCGGAGTTAGGTATGGTACACTGTACAGGTAGTTGTACCAACCACAACACCTTTCCATTTTTACCCTTGTCTACGTTGCCACCTGTCGGGGACCCCTTGAGCATATAAAAGGAGGCCCGTGCGCAACATAGGGGGGGGGGGTCGAAGGCAGAAAAAACACTCGCGCTTGGTCTCGTTAGCAGCTAGTATGTACTGTAGCACTCAGCGCTCCCGAGCAAGAACTCAATACACTCAGACATGCAGCAGTAGGAGTATTATCTCTCCGGAGAGCTCCGAAGCTAGGTAAACTGCTCGTGTGCTTCGCCTCGATCTGCTCTTCGCGCGACCTCCGCCCCCCACCGAACCGAAAGGGGCTCGGTCCGCCGGTCCTATAGGTGTCCGTGGATCAGTTTCCCACGACATCTTTGGCGCTCCAGGTAGGGGGCGTTGAGGTTGTGTGAACCTGATCCGACATTCACACGAGCTAGATCTTCATCTTCTTCATCAACATGCCGCCGAAGAAGAAGGCTTCGGAGGTGGCTGCTCCGTCCGCGTCGATCCCACCACCACCGGAGCAAACGGGTGGTGGGGTAGACACCGGCGGAAGAACGGGCGTCGACGAGGGAGCTCACGGTGCTGCCAGGTCCAAGGACAAGGCTGCACAGACTTCGGCGTCCGTACATGCACCGCGCCCATCCCAGGAGGCGCGGGACCGACAGCGTCATGGTACTCGCAGTACCATACGTTCGTTGGACCAAGATCAAGCCGGTGGATCTCGGGGTGCTCAAGACCAGCGTGCACACCAACATACCGGCACGAGCAAGACACGGTCGCCTGGACGGGATACTGCTCCTTCTAACATAGTTAGAAGTCCGACCATATCCCGCTCCTCGCACCGTTCGCCGCTGCCACCCACCACTTCAGCAGAAGCTTTGGCGCGAGCTCAACTGCTCCTGGATTACCCTCCAACGGCAGACAAGATAGATGAATGGAGGGCCACCATTCAGAGTCTCATCGGCTTCGCCAACGGCGACACCCCACGGCAGCTGAGTACATCGCAGCCGCGGCAAGATTGCAAGGCACGAGCCGATGGCGACAAAACCGGCGGGGGTGCAACCACCATGCACTCTCCACCCCGAAGGCCAAGATCACCGACTTGCCGGATCTACCTCGACAGCGACTCCACCGCATCATCAAATCCACGAGCTCGTCACAATCAGCGCCAAGTTCTTCACGACCGACAGCAAGAAGACGCTCGTACTCGCATCGAGCATCGAAGAGAGGCACTGCGTCAATCGGACCAGCGCGCTGGGCCCTCTGTCGACATGCATGCGCCAGGGGAACCAGGCGACTTGCCGTACGCGGTAGGTTGCCCTGCGTTCACTCGTGAGCTGCGGCAAGTCCAGTGGCCCAGCATGAAGAATTTCAAGCCAGACGTACCAGAGAAGTATGACGACAAGTCGCATCCGTCGGAGTTCCTCGGCATCTACACCATCGCGGTGCAAGCTGCCGGGGGGCGGGACGACAAGATCCTTGCCAACTACTTCCCGCTGGTGCTCAAGCCCAATGTCAGGTCCTGGCTCATGCACTTGCCGGATAACTCCATATCCTCCTGGGCAGACCAGTGCCATTAGTTTGTCGGCGCCTTTATAGGCGGCCACAGACCTCATGGCCAAGAGGGCGACCTTCATCTGCTCGCCCAGAAGGAAGGAGAGCCCCTGCGCAAGTACATTCAGAGATTCAGCCGTGTACAGCACAACATCCCAGATGTCCACCCTGCCGCGGTCATCAGCGCGTTCCATCAGAACGTGCGAAACCGCAGGATGCGAGAGGAGATGGCGATGTGCAAGATCAAAGACGTCAGTGAGCTATATGCCCTGGCCGACAAGTGTGCGCATGCTGAGGAAGGGAGGAAACTCCCCCGAGAGAATACAGGAGCAGGAGAATCTGACAGCGAGGATGCTGCCCCGGCAAAGAGAAACCGGCGGCGGAACAACAGGAGGAAGAAAGGCAAAGATGTGCTAGTCGTTGAGCAGTCCGGCAACGGAGGTGGTGCCAAGAAAGCCAAAGCTGGTAGCTCCGGCAAGGAGATTGCCACATGCACCAACTGCCAGGCTGTGGCGGTCGCCGACAAGCAGGACGGCACCAACAAGCAGTACTGCAAGATCCACCGCACCAAGGGCCATGATGTCACGTCCAATATGCGACCCTATCCAAGAGGAACTCGAAGGTCCCACCAAGGATAGACCCGCATATTGAAACGCTTTTGCAAGGTGGATATCATTACATCAACATTACATAAATAGATGGGGATACATACATAAGGCATACAATGCCACATGAATACAACATCATACATAAGATAACCATCCGACTACGGATGAAACACAAACAGAAGCTCAAACAACATCCACCCTGCTAGCCCAGTCTGCCGACCTGGAACCTATCCCCTGATCGAAGAAGAAGCAGAAGAAGAGCTCAACGCAAGCAAGCATCGCTCTCGCGTCATGATCATCGCATAACCTGTACCTGCAACTATTGTTGTAGTAATCTGTGAGCCACGAGGACTCACCAATCCCATTACCATGGGTATCAAGACTAGCAAAGCTTAATGGGAAAGGAAGGGGTAAAGTGGTGAGGTTGCAGCAGCGGCTAAGCATATATGGTGGCTAACATACGCAGATAAGAGCGAGAAGAGAGCAAACGGAACGGTCGTGAAGCTAGCAATGATCAAGAGGTGATCCTGAACTCCTACTTACGTCAAACATAACCCAAAGAACGTGTTCACTTCCCGGACTCCGCCGAGAAGAGACCATCACGGCTACACACGCGGTTGATGTGTTTTAATTCGGATCTGGTGTCAAGTTATCTACAACTGGACATTAACAAATTCCCATCTGCCACATAACCGCGGGCACGGCTTTCGAAAGATAATACCCTGCAGGGGTGTCCCAACTTAGCCCATGATAAGCTCTCACGATCAACGAAGGATATTCCTTCTCCCCGGGAAGACCCGATCAGTCTCGGAATCCCGGCTACAAGACATTTCGACAGTAATAAAACAAGACCAGCAAGTCCTCCCGGCGTGCCGACATCCTGATAGTAGCCGCGCGTATCTCGTCTCAGGCCACGACCGGATGAGCACTACGTACAACTAGAACCAGCCCTCAAGTTTCCCCGAGGTGGCGCTGCAAGTGGCTCTAGTTTGGACCAACACTTAGACAAGCATTGGCCCGGGGGGGCTAAAATAAAGATGACCCTTGGGATGCGCGACTCCCAAGGGAAAAAGGTAATAGGTGAGGCAAATGGTAAAACCAAAGTTGGGCCCAGCTGGAGGAGTCTTATTCAAAGCGAACTGTCAAGGGGGTCCCATAAATCACCCGACCGCGTTAGGAACGCAAAATGCAGGAACATAACACCGGTATGACGGAAACTAGGGTGGCAAGAGTGGAACAAAACACCAGGCATAAGGCCGAGCCTTCCATCCTTTACCAAATATATAGATGCATTAATAATATAAGAGATATTGTGATATCCCAACATAACCCTGTCCACCATGGAGCAATCTTCAACTTCACCTGCAACTAGCAACGCTATAAGAGGGGCTGAGCAAAGCGGTAACATAGCCAAACAACGGTTTGCTAGGAAGGGTGTCAAAGGTTAGAGGTTCATGGCAATTTGGGAGGCTTGAAGAACAAATGATGGGTAACGCAGCATAGCGATAGAGCGAAGCAACTAGCATAGCAATGATAGTAGTGAGATCCAGGGTAGCGGTCATCTTGACTGAAATCCCGCTAAGAAGAAGAACGACTCCATGAAGAAGACGAACGGGAGTAGTCGAACGAATCCTCACAATCGCAACATTACCGGAACTAAGAAGCAACACCGGAAAGAAGCAAACAACATGGTAAATGCACAAGCATAAACATGGCATGATGCACAAACAAGTATGATGCATGTCCGGTTTAATGAGGCATGGCATGGCAAAGTGCAACAAACAATACTCCAAATTAAGTGGAGCTCAATATGCAACGAGTTTCATATTGACAACACACCACATTGACATATTTAGTTTAATCTCGTATAAGCTACCAAACAATATTAAATGTTGTTAAACATGTCAAGAGGTGAAGCATATGAATACTACCTATCTAGGCAAGTTTAAATGAGGACGAAAACAACGAACAACAATTCCGGAAAATCCCCATATGCATATTTTGAATTAGCTACTGTTCTTTCCTAAAATATATTTTATTGTTGTTAAACAGGAAAATAAAGTGGACCATGTTAAACTAGGCATTTTTCCACCCCATTTACATATAAAGTTTATTTAAAATGGAGCTACGGTTATTTAGTTATGAAATAAATCATTTTAACATGGCATTTGGGCAAATTTAATCAAACAGCAATTTAAACATTTTTAACATGGATGAAAGTGGGATATTATTAATCTACACAAAATTCTAAGCATTTTACATGTTTAATTCATTTAAATCCGATGCACGATTAATTAGTTATTATATGCATGATGTGCAAGGACTTTTTCTGTAAATCTGTAAAATCATTGGATAATAGGCAAATTCGCAGACGCTAAAAATACACGGCATGGGCCGAAACTGGCTGGGCCACAACAGAGCGGAGGGGATGTGGGCGCTCACCCATGGGCTTCAGCCCAGTCGGTGGAGCTGGCTGCAGGCTTGGTGGTTCGGGCTGACGAAGTGGGCGGCTTGGGCCTTGCGCGGCGTAGGGGAGTGGCTGGGCTGAAGCAGAGGAGACCCAGGCACGTGGACAAAGCAGGGGCGCGGTCAACGGGATCGAGCGGGGTGCAGGCGCGGGGAAACTTGGCGCCGGTCGTCGTTGTACAGGAAGCAGCGGCCGCGACAGGGAATGGCGAGGCAGGGGGCGCCGGCTGGCGATGCACTGGTGGCGCTGGAGGCGGCCAGAGGAAGCGGATCCGGGAGGCAAGGTAGCAGGCCGGCCACGACGACTGCTGCCGAAGGGGATCGAGGCGGCGTGGTGCGGATCTGGGTGCAAAAGTGGCGGAGGCGGCTGACGAACTTCATGGCGGGCCGGTTCCTACAGGCGAAAACGACGCGGGGATTAGAGGGAGAGAACCACGGGAAACGGGGAGAGGAGGAGGAGAGGCACGGCCCTGGGACCTGGCGTCCATGGCGGAGGAGCTCGGATGGCGGCATCCATAGCGGCGAACAGAGGAGACTTGGACGAGCGGGACGGCAACGGAGCGCGAGGAAGCAGGGGCTCGCGAGGGAGATGGCTGCTGTTGGCGCTGGGGCGACGAGGAGGAGGCCGCGGGCGACGACGAGGAGGTGCTGGAGGTCGGAGGCGCACGGTCACGGGGATGGATTGAGGAGCTCGGCTCCTGGACGAAGGGAGGTTGTAGAGGAAGGGCACGGGGGACCCTGGTGCTCCGGTGGCTTGCGGTCGAGACGAAGCAGAGGCAGGTGAGGAAGGTTGCCTCGATCCAGATCGGATCGAGCGCTGCGACAGGTTGCGGGTGGCTCGGCGCTGGATGGGTGTGCGGTGGAGGCAGAGAGTGGAGGCGCTGGGTTGGGGCGTTGGAGATCCCGAGAAAGATGCGGCGGCGGCGGCGCGAGGGACAAATGTCCTAGATTTTAGGGTTTGGTCTTAAAATAGACTAGAGTCTATATATATAGTAAAAAGAGGAGTTTTTGGGTCATCCGATCGCGATCGAACGGCTCCGGGAAAATAGGTTAGGAAGTGCAAACAAAGGATGGGAGATATTTTTATAGATGTTTGGGGATGGTCCGGACTCATCGGTCACGACCGACCGGTTCGGGTTCGGGGCAGTTTTGGACGTGCGCAAAGGGGTTGGTGGTTGTGCAGAGAGGTTAGGTGGTTTGACAAGAGGGAAACGCAAACACGGGTGGTCTCGGAACGGTCAACGAAAGCAAGGGGTGACGCGGCAACTACGAGCGGATACGGGTTTTATGAAAACATATGGATGCGATGCACATGATGCTATGAGATGAGATGCATGGCATGAACAAAATGCAAAACAAATGACAAAAACCCAACCACGAAGGAAATATCAAACCGCATCTCCGGAAAAGGCCAGAGTTGGAGTTACGAATATGGAAAGTTACATCCGGGGTGTTACAACACTCCAGCACTACGAGAGGATCTCGTCCCGAGATCTAGGATGGCACCGGAGAGAAACGGAAGAGGAAGAGATGAGGTAAAACTAAGTTGCTTCTTCGACCAATGAGTGAAACCAAAGAACCTTGAGAGGTAGAAAACTTGAAGAAAAGCCACAATGGAGACGAAAGGAATTGAAACACTCCGTTAGATAAGAGGAACAAGTGATACGACAAGAACCAAGAAGGTTGCAAAGACATGAATCAAGAGTTTAATGGACAAGACAGAATTCGAAACCACTCCGGTTAAAATAAGATGAGAAAGGAAGAATTCGGGCAGCACTCCGGTTGAACATGGAAGGAATAGAACATGAACTTGAGAAGATTGGAAGATACTTGATGAAATCAACAACACACTGCCTCCGGAACTATTGAAAGAATGGAACAATGGGTAAGAAGGATTTCAGACAGCACTCAGGTTGAAAAGAGTGGCAAAACTTTATAACATGAAAGAACTTGAATGAGAACACAACACTGCGGTTAAATGGATAAGCAAGAAAATAACATGATCTTGACAAAATGAGGTGATGGGTGAAGAGCACAACATCACAATGCTTCCGGAACGAAAGAATAGAAGCTATACCGTTGGGATAAAGGGACGGAGAAGAAAATGACAACTTCTACCACAATTGAATTTGGAAGGCATCCTTGCAAGAAGGTTAGAATAGAGTTGTTGGAAGACCAACAACGAAAAGAATAAGTTTGTAGTGGGCTTATGGAAAACATCTCGAGACTATGAGGTGACAACCGGCCACTAATGGAAACCATTGATTAGATTGAGAGCACCAAAGAGATGAAAAACTTCTTCACCGAGATGAGAAGGAGAAAATTGGATCATTGATAAGCACCACAAATAGCTACATTCCTTAGGGAAGGCTGTAGGTGAGATATAACCCAATATAACTCCAACAAAAGATTGATGGATTTAAACTACCTCATTCTTGACAACATATGAATCATGAAACATGAAGGAAATTGTCAAGAGTGACATAACACCACCTCAAAAGATAAGATAGAAAGAATTGCACTTTGGATTGCAAGATGAAGAATACTTGAACTCCTTAAAACAAAACATGTGTTGAGAACCATGTTTATTTTTAGAGTATAGCTTGGCTGATCTTAACTTCAAGAGAAATCTTGAAGAACAATTGAAGAATGAAAAGAATCCTTGACGAACCACCATGTAGAGCCTCCATGAAGAACTCCGGTAAAAAAAATGACAGAAGGGAAGAGAAGTTGAAAGAACAAGGTGAAGCCTTGCAATGATTTAGATGGAGCTTCGCGATGAGATAATTGAGAGAGCTTGGAACTCCGAAAAGAAAGATGAATCCTCTCGAACCGAGAATGTTATATGATGACCAACTCAGAAAATAAAGATGAATCACTTGTAATCAAGAATTTATTCATCATGAATAATCTCCGTAAAAAGAATTGAGTCACCTCGAGGAAATAAGAATAAGATTTATTGTATGCTTATCCTTCATCAAATTTAATTGATGACAAGCAACGGATTTGGCATAGTACTTATTCCCATTGAAAAAGGATTAAGAGAGATATAGCGTAAACTTGAGAAGGTATTGATGGAATCACCGGTGGGATTAAAAATAACGAATGAGTTGATATGATAACGAAGGAAGTGAAATCTTGAAAGAACCACCGTAAGAATTGAAAATGAAAGTAGTAAAGGCACAATTCACTGGGAAAATTGGAATACGAATGAAGATACTTGAGGGGATTTAGATACATGAGAACGAAGAGGCCATGAAATGATTAGAGGTTATTTGAACGATGCATCGGTAACATTTGGAGAATGATAGCTACACGCTGAGAAAGAAGAATTATGACATGATGGCCTTCGGAGGAAAGAAATGGAAAACAACTCATGAAATGCTCTGGATGGTAAGAAAATAATTGTCACAATCAAAACAATTATGAGGATAGCATGAAGCTAGAACCATGAATATTCAAGAGAATGGACCAAGATTTAAGAGAAATCCTTCTTCGGTCTTCAAATGTTGAGAATGATGATGAGAACCACCATGAATTGTTGAGATACTCCGGGAGAATTAAAAGAGGAAAGGTTGAGCCAAAGATGAAAAGTATTTGAAAACGACCTTGGAGAAGGCATGTGACTGATGAAAATTCATTCTTACGTCAAACATGAAAAGAATTAGAGAATAGCTCCGGGAGAATTAGAAGAGTCAGGTAAGATCCTGGGAAAAGACCTGTGGGTTAGGGCCCACTCAAAAGAAAACACCATTGAAAATGATTTTAAAGAGAGATTGCACCGGTTGAATTAAATGGCTTGAATGAGATAACAATCTCCAAATGGCTTGAACGGATTAAGAATGGAAACACAAATCTTCTGAGATATCTTCAACACTCTGGAACAAATGAATAGCAAGAGGTGAGTGATTGAGAGGTGCACCGGCATGAGAAAGCATTTGACACGAGGAAAGGAATATGATCAACGCTGAAAGCTTGAATTGGATCCACCGGAGAAGCAAAAAGAACGGAGGATGATGGACTTGAAACTGTTGAGCATTCTCATGGGAAATCACAGGATAAGAACATCGAAAGAAAAGAATGAAGAGACTTCTCTCAAATAAAAGGATACATGATTAAAAAAATCTGAGTCCTTGAAGAAAAGGGTGGGAGGGCGGGAAAACAAAGGCAACTTGGGGACGGATGAAACGAATACCGTTGAGAAAACTTAGAATTGATCTCGCAAATGTTGAAATGATCGGATTCACTTGAAGAGAAGCACGTCGGTTGAAAAAGAATTAACATGACGACCTCGATGATCAAGAAGGATTAGTACTCCCATAGAAATATGAGAACACCGTTTAGAAAAGGTATGGAATCAACACTTGACATTGAAGCAACTCAAATACCACAACTCAAAACAAAACAAAGGATTGGCCTGCAGAAATAAGCCGGAACAAATACATATGATACAGATTAACCCAATCCCATATCATGCATCTGTCGGAAAGATATTCTACGAGCTACTTGAATTCCCACCTATAAAACTCCCGAAACTTTCTGGTTATGCAATCTGGTGTTGGGGATACATGGGAAGCAATATATCTCACCCAAACTAACAATCCCTACATCCAGCTGTATCCATCCGTCAACACATAACCAAGAAAACTCCGGAAATCATGTACCTCAACCTTCGAAAAGCATCCGTTATACGAGCTATGGCAATACTCCCGAACTCCCCAGTACTAGGTGACGTCGAGGTTATCTCACCAACAACTGCATAAAAGAGATTTTCGATGTCGGCAAAACTCAGGTATTCCAGAACTGTAACGATAAAATTATGACGACAACACCTCGGAGCTCAACTCCCCGGGACACTGCCACAACCCCTAAATGACAGGAGGCACCAAGAACAATGTTCTCGTCATATGAATATCGGAACGATCCCAAGATACCCGCGTGATCCTAAAATTTTTTTAGTGAAATTTCAGGAGAGGAAAGACAAAACATCTACGTCAGGAGTCCTCACCAGAGCGACGAAGGGACTGAGGAGTAAAAAGAATCCTACTCTCCGATATATATAATCCTAAGACCCAAAATAGTTTTCTTCTAGACTCAACAACGGCCAACAATCAAGGGGGCTCCTATGGTCGGTCGAGGCTCTGATACCAACTTGTCACGCCCAATATGCGACCCTATCCAAGAGGAACTCGAAGGACCCACCAAGGATAGACCCGCATATTGAAACGCTTTTGCAAGGTGGATATCATTACGTCAACATTACATAAATAGATGGGGATACATACATAAGGCATACAATGCCACACGAGTACAACATCATACATAAGATCAACATTCGACTACGGATGAAACACAAACAGAAGCTCAAACAACATCCACCCTGCTAGCCCAGGCTGCCGACATAGAACCTATCCCCTGATCGAAGAAGAAGCAGAAGAAGAGCTCAACGCAAGCAAGCATCGCTCTCGCGTCATGATCATCGCATAACCTGTACCTGCAACTGTTCTTGTAGTAATCTGTGAGCCACGAGGACTCAGCAATCCCATTACCATGGGTATCAAGACTAGCAAAGCTTAATGGGAAAGGAAGGGGTAAAGTGGTGAGGTTGCAGCAGCGGCTAAGCATATATGGTGGCTAACATACGCAGATAAGAGCGAGAAGAGAGAAAACGGAACGGTCATGAAGCTAGCAATGATCAAGAGGTGATCCTGAACTCCTACTTACGTCAAACATAACCCAAAGACCGTGTTCACTTCCCGGACTCCGCCGAGAAGAGACCATCACGGCTACACACGCGGTTGATGTGTTTTAATTCGGATCTGGTGTCAAGTTATCTACAACCGGACATTAACAAATTCCCATCTGCCACATAACCGCGGGCACGGCTTTCGAAAGATAATACCCTGCAGGGGTGTCCCAACTTAGCCCATGATAATCTCTCGCGATCAACGAAGGATATTCCTTCTCCCCGGGAAGACCCGATCAGTCTCGGAATCCCGGCTACAAGACATTTCGACAGTAATAAAACAAGACCAGCAAGTCCTCCCGGCGTGCCGACATCCTGATAGTAGCCGCGCGTATCTCGTCTCAGGCCACGACCGGATGAGCACTACGTACAACTAGAACCAGCCCTCAAGTTCCCCCGAGGTGGCGCTGCAAGTGGCTCTAGTTTGGACCAACACTTAGACAAGCATTGGCCCGGGGGGGCTAAAATAAAGATGACCCTTGGGATGCGCGACTCCCAAGGGAAAAAGGTAATAGGTGAGGAAAATGGTAAAACCAAAGTTGGGCCCTGCTGGAAGAGTCTTATTCAAAGCGAACTGTCAAGGGGGTCCCATAACTCGGCCGACCGCGTTAGGAACGCAAAATCCGGGAACATAACACCGGTATGACGGAAACTAGGGCGGCAAGAGTGGAAAAAAACACCAGGCATAAGGCCGAGCCTTCCACCCTTTACCAAATATATAGATGCATTAATAATATAAGAGATATTGTGATATCCCAACATAACCCTGTCCACCATGGAGCAATCTTCAACTTCACCTGCAACTAGCAACGCTATAAGAGGGGCTGAGCAAAGCGGTAACATAGCCAAACAACGGTTTGCTAGGAAGGGTGTCAAAGGTTAGAGGTTCATGACAATTTGGGAGGCTTGAAGAACAAATGATGGGTAACGCAGCATAGCGATAGAACGAAGCAACTAGCATAGCAATGATAGTAGTGAGATCAAGGGTAGCGGTCATCTTGTCTGAAATCCCGCTAGGAAGAAGAACGACTCCATGAAGAAGACGAACGGGAGTAGTCGAACGAATCCTCACAATCGCAACATTACCGGAACTAAGAAGCAACACTGGAAGAAGCAAACAACATGGTAAATGCACAAGCATAAACATGGCATGATGCACAAACAAGTATGATGCATGTCCGGTTTAATGAGGCATGGCATGGCAAAGTGCAACAAACAATACTACAAATTAAGTGGAGCTCAATATGCAACGAGTCGCATATTGACAACACACCACATTGACATATTTAGTTTAATCTCGTATAAGCTACCAAACAATATTAAATGTTGTTAAACATGGCAAGAGGTGAAGCATATGAATACTACCTATCTAGGCAAGTTTAAATGAGGCCGAAAACAACGAACAACAATTCCAGAAAATCCCCATATGCATATTTTGAATTAGCTACTGTTCTGCCCTAAAACATATTTTATTGTTTTTAAACAGGAAAATAAAGTGGACCATGTTAAACTAGGCATTTTTCCACCCCATTTACATATAAAGTTTATTTAAAATGGAGCTACGGTTATTTAGTTATGAAATAAATCATTTTAACATGGCATTTGGGCAAATTTAATCAAACAGCAATTTAAACATTTTTAACATGGATGAAAGTGGTATATTATTAATCTACATAAAATTCTAAGCATTTTACATGTTTAATTCATTTAAATCCGATGCACGGTTAATTAGTTATTATATGCATGATGTGCAAGGACTTTTCTGTAAATCTGTAAAATCACTGGATAATAGGCAAATTCGCAGACGCTAAAAAAACACGGCATGGGCCGAAACTGGCTGGGCCACAACAGAGCGGAGGGGATGTCGGCGCTCACCCATGGGCTTCAGCCCAGTCGGTGGAGCTGGCTGCAGGCTTGGTGGTTCGGGCTGACGAAGTGGGCGGCTTGGGCCTTGCGCGGCGTAGGGGAGTGGCTGGGCTGAAGCAGAGGAGACCCAGGCACGTGGACAAAGCAGGGGCGCGGTCAACGGGATCGAGCGGGGTGCAGGCGCGGGGAAACTTGGCGCCGGTCGTCGTTGTACAGGAAGCAGCGGCCGCGACAGGGAATGGCGAGGCAGGGGGCGCCGGCTGGCGATGCACTGGTGGCGCTGGAGGCGTCCGGAGGAAGCGGATCCGGGCGGCGAGGTAGCAGGCCGGCCGCGACGGCTGCTGCCGAAGGGGATCGAGGCGGCGTGGTGCGGATCCGGGTGCAGAAATGGCGGAGGCGGCTGACGAACTCTATGGCGTGCCGGTTCCTACAGGCGAAATCGGCGCGGGGATTAGAGGGAGAAAACCAGGGGAAACAGGGAGAGGAGGAGGAGAGGCACGGCCCTGGGACCTGGCGTCCATGGCGGAGGAGCTCGGATGGCGGCATCCATAGCGGCGAACAGAGGAGACTTGGACGAGCGGGACGACAACGGCGCGCGAGGAAGCAGGGGCTCGCGAGGGAGATGGCTGCTGTTGGCGCTGGGGCGACGAGGAGGAGGCCGCAGGCGACGGCGAGGAGGCGCTGGAGGTCGGAGGCGCACGGTCACGGGGATGGATCGAGGAGCTCGGCTCCTGGACGAAGGGAGGTTGGAGAGGAAGGGCACGGGGGACCCTGGTGCTCCGGTGGCTTGCGGTCGAGACGAAGCAGAGGCAGGTGAGGAAGGTTGCCTCGATCCAGATCGGATCGAGCGCTGCAACAGGTTGCGGGTGGCTAGGCGCTGGATGGGTGTGCGGTGGAGGCAGAGAGTGGAGGCGCTGGGTTGGGGCGTTGGGGATCCCGAGAAAGATGCGGCGGCGGCGGCGCGAGGGACAAATGTCCTAGATTTTAGGGTTTGGTCTTTGTCGGTGTCAAAACCGGCGGATCTCGGGTAGGGGGTCCCGAACTGTGCGTCTAGGCGGATGGTAACAAGAGACGAGGGACACGATGTTTTTACCCAGGTTCGGGCCCTCTCGATGGAGGTAAAACCCTACGTCCTGCCTGATTAATATTGATGATATGGGTAGTACAAGAGTAGATCTACCACGAGATCAAAGAGGCTAAACCCTAGAAGCTAGCCTATGGTATGATTGTTGAGATGTATGTCTTCTACGGACTAAGGCCCTCCGGTTTATATAGACACCGGAGAGGGCTAGGGTTACACAGAGTCGGTTACAATGGTAGGAGATCTACATATCCGTATCGCCAAGCTTGCCTTCCACGCCAAGGAAAGTACCATCCGGACACGAGCCGGAGTCTTCAATCTTCTATCTTCGTAGTCTGGGAGTCCGGCGGATATTGATAGTCCGGCTGTCCGGACACCCCCTAGTCCAGGACTCCCTCAGTAGCCCCCGAACCAGGCTTCAATGACGATACGTCCAGCGTGCTTGTAGTCTTCGGCGTTGCAAGGCGGGTTCTCCCTTGAAATCCCATGTACCTGCTGAATAATGTCCGGCTTCATCTTGAATACTGTGTTCCTCGGCTTCTACGCCAAATTATGGCCCTCTTCCACGCGTCGCACGAATGCGAAAAGCCAGGGTGCCTTTTACATTTCACCCCCTAATTGTGCGGGTCGTCCGCCTATAAAAGAGGCAAGGATCCAGATCCAAACCGCACCGTCTTCCTCCCGCGTATACTCCATCGAAGCGCCTCTGACCTAGAAATCCATTCCACCATGGATCGTCAACGCGGGTCTTCCTCACGCACTCCTAGCCCATCGCCAGGGAATTGGAGGAGGTGCTCTATTTCGCACAATGAGCTAGTGAAGCTCCAAATGGAGGGGTTTCTTCCTCCGGCCTTCATGGTTCCAGTCCGAGCCGGACTGGTTACTTATCAAGGTGGGAGGCAGGCGGAGGACACTCCAAGCCCCAATAAGGAGGAGCGAGTGTGCTTTGTCCCCTATCTGATGAGGGGGCTCGGATTTCCAATACATCCCTTCCTCCGCGGGCTCCTGAAGTTCTACGGACTCCAGCTCCACCACCTTACGCCCGCCTCTGTACTGCACATCGCGGGCTACGTAGCTCTTTGTGAGCTATTTCTGGGCATCGAGCCCCATTTTGCATTGTGGAAGAGGTTGTTTTGCCTCGTACCCCGTTCTCACCAGGGGTCCATATATCAAGTGGGCGGCGCTGAAATATGGCGCATCGCCGGGACCGGATACCTATTCGGCACTCCCAAGAAGGCGTCCGAAGACTGGCCCTCGGAGTGGTTTTATACTGGAGACGCCCCACTGCCGGATCCAGTCTGGATCGGCCTCCCGGAGTTTAGTGCTGCTCCCTTGAAGAAACGCCTCAGCTGGCGCCCGCGGAGCCCCCGTTTGGAGGAAGACAAGAGCGTCCATTACTTGATGGGCCGGATAAGAGTAATGGCTCATTCCGGCTTGACCATGATCGGAGTCATGGCGACGTTCATCAAGCGAGGGGTGCAGCCACTGCAATACAGAGGCCACCCCATGTGGGATTTCAACGGGGAAGACAATGCTACCCGGCACGGCCGTAAAGGGCCGGATTCGATCGAGGATCTGGTGAAGATCCTGTCCGGCTTGTACAAGGGGGAGAAGGAGGACTTCCTTCGCCCAAACCCTTTGGATGGGTTTTCCATGATCAACCCTAGGGGATGGGTAAGCGAACACCTCGAAGGGCCCTACCCGTGCTTTCGAAGCTTGAGCTTCTTACGTTATGTCTTCGGCGCAGGGTCTACGCCGGACTGTGGAGGACATGGTGAGTCCTGCTCCACAACCCGAGGACCCAGAAGGATCCCTGGGTCCGGCCTCCGAAGAGGATCCGGACATTGAGGTGGAGCTGATCGACGGGGTGTATCACCAGCTCAGCATAGACAATGCTTTGGTCGCCATTACGGCGGACTACCCCGGACTAAGTTCGGCTTCCCAGGTGACCACGACCGAAGTCCGGACACCGTTATCTCATCCCTGCCTATTTCTGACCTTCGCGAACGATGGTATTTTGCAGGAAGCGCCTTTACGGCAGGAAGCCGAGCCTGCGGCGGCCGACCTGCAGAGGTCAGTCCGAACTAGCAGGAGGAAAAGGAGCGCCGTGTGGACGGAAACGTCGCCACAGAGGTATAGCTCGTGTTTGAATTTTTCGAGCAACGTTCCAAGGAAATGTCTAAGTGCTCATGATCTTTATAGAAGAAAAAGCGCTCGCCGGACTGCAAGCGCAGGAATTGCCGATCCGACCAACACCAGCCAGGCTCCAGCGCCCGGACTGGAGGGGGAGGCAAGCGCAAGACGCGAGCCGGATCCTGCTCCAACAGAGGATACCGACAGACTGTCCGCCACCAAGTCTGAGGTGGAGAGCGCTATGAATCATAGGCGCCGCCGGACAGTATTTCAAGAAGCGTGCTTTTCCCCTGAGGCATTGGATGCCTTTAACGCAGGGGACACGCATCTCCGTGCTGCTCAAAATGGTTTTACCAGAGCCACGGAGCAGTATGTTAAAGACATACGGGTAAGGGAATTTTAATGGTTGTATGTACCAGTAGCCCCCGAGACTTAAATTAGTTATGCTAACTGATTTAAGGATCATTTGAAATTTCAGGCACTTAACGAGAAGAATGCCCAGCTGTCTCGGGAGCTGCAAGATTGCAAGGCCCAACTTGAGGCCGCACTTGCTGCCGCAGGAGGAGACGGAAAGACCCCTCCTGGTAACACATTTGTATAAATTAATATAAGCGCTGTGCGGCGTGCGCGCGAGTCTAATAATGACATTGCAGGTACCGCCGGACAAGATCCGGACAGGAAAGCATTGCTGCGCCAGCTAAAGGCTGGCGAGAGTGTGCTGAATAGGGTTCAGCAGGAAAGGAACAAGCTCCAAGATGCCCACGCCAAGCTCGGAGAAGAGTTAAAAGGCGCACAGGCCGAGCTGTCCGGCTCCGTTAAGGAGAACCAGCGGCTTCATCGCGGCATATATAGTAAGTGCTTGAGCGAACTATTTTGAAAAGAAGAGTTCGGCGAGGAAGTATTTTGACATGGTATGTCTTGTAGGTATACTCACGGGTCGTCCTGCAGAGGAGATGCCCATATCAATGGGTGATCAACTTCCCGAACTGTTGCAGCTACTCGAACGAGTTCGGCAGGCAATGAGCGGCGTCGTTCAGGCTTTATGGCCAGCCCTCACCCTGCCCGAGGGCCTCGGGGAGCTTGCGGAGAAGCTGCAGGGAGTGCGGCAGCACTTCCGCTTGTGGAAGATATCGGCTTGCCGTCAAGGTGCCAGGGAGGCTTGGGCCATGGTGAAGACGCGGTACAAGAAGGCAGACCCCAACCACATGGCCGAAGTTGGACCGGTGGGGCCCGATGGGAAGGAGATCCCTGTGAGTTTAGTGTACAGCCAAGTAGAGTTGGCTGCTAAGTTTTCCCAACGGGACTGTAAACTAGACAGCCTGTTAGACGGGATTGAGGAGGAATACAATCAATAAATTTGACTATGTATGTTATCCTTTAAAATGACATGTGAAATGCCTTCTAGCCGGATTGTAGATCGTTTGTCTTTGCCGACCTTTTCGCTTTGACCTCGGGACCCTAGAGTCCGGAGTGTGTCCGAATACCTTTTTGGTTAAGAGACAACCGTGGTATGCATGGAGACCAGGCGTAGGGGTCATTAGTGCTTTATCAGAAAAGTGCCCAACTAGTTATGTTATATTACATGGTTAGTAAGAAACATCTTCCAAGGAGAATAGTTCCGTTAAGGGTTCCTTTCGCTGGGGAGGCATGCCCTAAAGTGCATGTCCGGACTGCAAAGAGAGCAGTAAAACATCTGGGGGCAGATAGATAAATAAGCAAAAAGTCATCTTTTAAATCACCGACCGAATATTCCCTTAAGAACGCTAGCTTTCGGCTTCACCCAGTCTGAGGTACACATCCGGCTGACCCGGCAGTAACAATCGCAGAGGTGCTCCCTTTACCTCCTAGCCGAACAATCGGGAACGTAGGGGTAAGCACAGGAGCCAGGCAACCCAGCTTGGCCAAAACTTAAGTCATATCGATGCATATAATGGCGAGTAAAAGGTACATGTGGAAGCTTGACACATGTGTTGGGTATGAAACCCGTATAGTTGAGCTTCTGTAAAAGAAGCCCCCAGGAATAACGAGTGCGGATGGCACATCATGCGTATGCAAAGAATGCTAAAATAGGCCCCGAAGGGCTTTTAAGTTAAAAGGATAAAAAGAGAAACAAAAGACAGCCGAAGTATAAAAGGTTGGACGGGGGAAGGGGACGAACTCTTAGTCCGGCACTAGGCATAGAATCGTCGGAGTCGGGCTGCGTTCCATGGGTTCGGCTCGAGTCGGTTGTCCGACACATTTCGTAGACGGTATGCTCCGCCGGTCAGTACTTGATCAATAATGAAGGGGCCTTCCCATCTGGGCTTGAGCTTGTCCTTTTTCTTGTCCGGCAGGCGTAGAACTAGTTCGCCAACGTTGTAAGTCTTGGCCCGTACTTCTCTGCTTTGATATCTTCGGGCCTGTTGTTGATAGAATGCGGAACGAGCCTTCGCGACGTCACGTTCTTCCTCCAATGTGTCCAAGCTGTCCTGCTGATCCAGCTCGGCCTCTCTTTCCTCATACATGCACACTCGAGGTGAGTCATGAATAATGTCGCAGGGCAAGACTGCCTCTGTGCCGTATACCATAAAAAATGGTGTGAATCCGGTAGTACGGTTAGGCGTTGTCCGCAGCCCCCAGAGTACAGAGTCGAGCTCCTCGACCCATTGGGTGTCGAATTTAGTGAGTGACCTCACTAGTCTGGGTTTAATGCCGCTCATTATTAGACCATTTGCTCTTTCCACTTGACTGTTGGTTTGAGGGTGATAGACTGACGCATAGTCGAGCTTGATGCCCATATTTTTGCACCATGACTTAACCTCATCGGCCGTGAAGTTCGTGCCGTTGTCGGTGATGATGCTGTGGGGGACTCCGTAACGGTGTACCACCTCTGATATAAAGTCTATGACTGGTCCGGACTCTGCCGTTTTGACCGGTTTGGCCTCTATCCATTTGGTGAACTTATCCACCATGACCAATAGGTACTTTTTCTTGTGGGTTCCCCCTTTAAGGGGTCCAACCATGTCAAGCCCCCAGACCGCGAACGGCCAGGTAATGGGTATGGTTTTGAGGGCGGTGGGTGGCATATGGCTCTGATTAGCAAAGAGCTGACAACCAACGCATCGCTGGACCAAGTCCTGTGCGTCTGCCCGAGCCGTCGGCCAATAAAATCCTGTACGGAATGCCTTTCCTACCAGGGCCCGGGCTGCTGCGTGGTGTCCGCCTAGTCCGGCATGAATTTCAGCCAGGAGGTTTCGCCCCTCTTCTTCGGAGATACACCTTTGAAGGACTCCGGTAGTACTTTTCTTATAAAGTTCTCCCTCATGGACCTTGTAGGCCTTCGATCGCCGGACTATGCAGCGGGCCTCATTTTGGTCTTCGGGAAGTTCCTGCCTAAGTAAGTAGGCTAGGAAAGGTTCTGTCCACGCGGCGATTACTGCCATTATGTCGTGGGCGGAGGGTGTTATGTCATCTGCCGAATCAGCGATTGGTGCGGTTTTCTCTGGTTTGTCGCTGCGGGGCTCCTCTTCCCATAGTACGGATGGCTTGAAAAGCCATTCCAGGAAGATATTTGGAGGGACAGCATCACGTTTCGCACCGATGCGTGCCAGGACGTCGGCCGCTTGGTTATTATCTCGGGCTATGTGATGGAATTCGAGTCCTTCAAAACGAGCTGACATTTGTAGGACAGCGTTACGATATGCTGCCATTTTCGGATCCTTGGCGTCGAAGTCTCCATTTATTTGGGATATTGCAAGGTTTGAGTCCCCGCGCACCTCTAGGCGTTGAATGCCCATGGAGACCGCCATCCAGAGACCATGTAGTAGGGCCTCGTATTCGGCTGCATTGTTGGAGTCGGTGTACATTATTTGAAGTACATATTGGACTGTATCTCCGGTGGGGGACGTCAGTACGACGCCAGCCCCCAGTCCGGCCAACATTTTGGAACCGTCGAAGTGCATAGTCCAATTGGAGTATGCGCCGTACTCTTTAGGGAGTTCGGCTTCAGTCCATTCGGCGACGAAGTCAGCCAAAACTTGTGACTTTATAGCTCGTCGAGGTTTGTAAGTGATGTCGAATGGTAAGAGCTTGATGGCCCATTTTGCTATCCTGCCCGTTGTGTCGCGGTTGTTTATAATGTCATTGAGTGGTACTTCGGAGGCCACTGTTATCGAGCACTCTTGAAAGTAGTGCCGAAGCTTTTGAGACGCCATGAACACCGCGTATGCTATCTTTTGATAGTGCGGGTAGCGGGATTTGCAGGGGGTTAACACAGTGGATACATAATACACTGGTTTTTGAAGAGGGAATTTATGCCCTTCTGTCGCTCGTTCGACGACGAGGACTGAGCTTACAACTTGATGTGTTGTTGTGATGTATAACAACATTGGTTCGCCCAGAGTGGGTGCTGCCAGGACCGGATTTGTTGCCAGTATGGCCTTTATTTCTTCGAGTCCGGCAGTGGCAGCTAGAAGCTCTTCGCCACTTTTGGCCACCTGCCGTAATATCCAACATGCTCGAAGGCTATGTGTTGGGACGGCTCCCTCTGTACAATGAAGTTTACAGGGTCCATTGAGCCATCCCTCCAGTACGGTTTCGTTTCCCTCATTGGGTTTTTGTTTTTCCTTTTTTGCATCTGGGGCCTGAGTGTAAGGCGCCCTTTTACTGTGGACTGGGTTTGGTGCCGGACTGTCCCAAAATTGATTTTCGGTTTTCCGGAAACTCTCCATCGCACAGTACTTTCGTACAATGGATGCTAGATCGGTGAAGCGCGTAATTTTGCGGCGATCAATGGCGTTTAGTATTCCCTTGTCCGTGCAGTTACTGCAGAAGATTGATATTGCGTTTTCTTCTCGGCAGTCCTTTATCCTGTCCATAACCAGGAGGAATCTGGCCCAGTAATGATGCACTGTTTCAGTAGGCTCTTGCCGTATTAGAGATAGATCGCATATGTCTGGGCGGGTGGGTGGAATAAAATCCGGATCCCTGCCCATCTGGAGGCTCAAAGGCCGAGGAGTTTCCGAATTCGGAAATTTGGTTTGCTGGTGACAATCCAGCGAGTCCGGGACGATGCATGATTTTAAGCTCAATGCTCGATCGAAGTCCGTCCCCCTGCGGGAATCCGGCATGGAGGGTTCAGGAATCCGGACGTGAATTGTCTTCAACATTGGCAAAGAGTTGCCGTATTGTTTCTCTACCACTGCGACGTGGTGGGTGGCCTGGGGAGAGTTAATCTCTCTCCGATCGGTTTTAAGCCCAATCTGGTTGTAGTCCGTAGCGACTCCCAGGGCGGCGATGCGATCCAAGAGCTCGTTAACAGACGAGAGCTCAATTGGATCTAACTATTTGGCAGCTTTAGGGCTGACGCGAAGATTGCTTCCGACGACTTGAGAAGTCATTGCCGAAGCGGCGGCCGGACAGGCGGTCATGAGAAAACCACCAAGCCGGATAGTTTGGCCGGCGGCCAAGGCCCCTCCGGCGAAAACACCATCTTTGAAGACGGGTGCATGTATCCGCTCTATCGGCGACGACACAGAGGAACTCTCAATGAAAGCACCAATGTCGGTGTCAAAACCGGCGGATCTCAGGTAGGGGGTCCCGAACTGTGTGTCTAGGCGGATGGTAACAAGAGACAAGGGACACGATGTTTTTACCCAGGTTCGGGCCCTCTCGATGGAGGTAAAACCCTACGTCCTACCTGATTAATATTGATGATATGGGTAGTACAAGAGTAGATCTACCACGAGATCAAAGAGGCTAAACCCTAGAAGCTAGCCTATGGTATGATTGTTGAGATGTATGTCTTCTACGGACTAAGGCCCTCCGGTTTATATAGACACCGGAGAGGGCTAGGGTTACACAGAGTCGGTTACAATGGTAGGAGATCTACATATCCGTATCGCCAAGCTTGCCTTCCACGCCAAGGAAAGTACCATCCGGACACGAGCCGGAGTCTTCAATCTTCTATCTTCGTAGTCTGGGAGTCCGGCGGATATTGATAGTCCGGTTGTCCGGACACCCCCTAGTCCAGGACTCCCTCAGTCTTAAAATAGACTAGAGTCTATATATATATAGGAAAAAGAGGAGTTTTTGGTGTTGGAAATATGCCCTAGAGGAAATAATAAAAGTATTATTATATTTCATTGTTCATGATAATTGTCTTTTGTTCATGCTATAACTGTATTATCCGGAAATCGTAATACACGTGTGAACACATAGACCACAATATGTCCCTAGTGAGCCTCTAGTTGACTAGCTCGTTGTGATCAACAGATAGCCATGGTTTCCTGACTATGGACATTGGATGTCATTGATGACGGGATCACATCATTAGGAGAATGATGTGATGGACAAGACCCAATCCTAAGCATAGCACAAAGATCGTGTAGTTCGTTTGCTAGAGCTTTGCCAATGTCAAGTATCTCCTCCTTCGACCATAAGATCGTGTAACTCGCGGATACCGTAGGAGTGCCTTGGGTGTATCAAACGTCACAACGTAACTGGGTGACTATAAAGGTGCATTACAGGTATCTCCGAAAGTATCTGTTGGGTTGACACGGATCGAGACTGGGATTTGTCACTCCGTATGACGGAGAGGTATCTCTGGGCCCACTCGGTAATGCATCATCATAATGAGCTCAAGGTGACCAAGGTGTTGGCCACGGGATCATGCATTACGGTACGAGTAAAGTGACTTGCCGGTAAGGAGTCTGAACAAGGTATTGGGATACCGACGATCGAGTCTCGGGCAAGTAACGTACCGATTGACAAAGGGAATTGCATACAGGGTTTGATCGAATCCTCGACATCGTGGTTCAACCAATGAAATCATCGAGGAGCATGTGGGAGCCAACATGGGTATCCAGATCCCGCTGTTGGTTATTGCCCGAGAGTCGTCTCGGTCATGTCTGCGTGTCTCCCGAACCCGTAGGGTCTACACACTTAAGGTTCGGTGACGCTGGGGTTATTAGGAAGACTAGTATGTGACTACCGAATGTTGTTCGGAGTCCCGGATGAGATCCCGGACGTCACGAGGAGTTCCGGAATGGTCCGGAGGTGAAGTTTATATATGGGAAGTTGTTATATGGAAGTTGTTATATGGACACCGGAAAGTTTCGGGGGTCTATCGGTAATGTACCGGGACCACCGGAGGGGTTCCGGGGGTCCATCGGGAGGGGCCACCCCTCCCGGAGGGCCACATGGGCCGCAAAGGGGAGGGAGCCAGCCCCTGGAGGGCTGGGCGCGCCCCCCACCTTGGGCCCATGCGTGTAGGGTTGGGGGGAAACCCTGAGGGGGGCGCCCCCCTTGCTTGGGGGGCAAGCCTCCCCTCCCTGGCCGCCGCCCCCCCTCTAGATCCCATCTAGAGGGGCTGGCCCCCCTTGCCCCTTCCCCTATAAATAGAGGGGTGGGGGGAGGGCTGCTGTACCCATCTCAAAGGCGCAGCCCCTCCTCTCCCCAACACCTCTCCTCCTCCGTAAGCGCTTGGCGAAGCCCTGTCGGAGTACTGCTGCACCAACACCACCACGCCGTCGTGCTGCCGTTGGAGCGAGCTTCCTCAACCTCTCCTTCCCCGTTGCTGGATCAAGAAGGAGGAGACGTCTCCCATCCCATACGTGTGTTGAACGCGGAGGTGCTGTCCGTTCAGCACTTGGACATCGGTGATCTGAATCACGTCGAGTACGACTCCATCATCACCTTGCAAGCTTCCGCACGCGATCTACAAGTGGTATGTAGATGCAAACTCTCTCCCATGACTCGTTGCTTGGATGAACTCATAGATGGATCTTGGTGAAACCGTAGGAAATTTTTTAATTTTCTGCAACGTTCCCCAACATTTGGGTCATCCGATCGCGATCGAACGGCTCCGGGAAAATAGGTTAGGAAGTTCAAACAAAGGACGGGAGATATTTTTATAGATGTTTGGGGATGATCCGGACTCATCGGTCACGACCGACCGGTTCGGGTTCGGGGCAGTTTCGGACGTGCGCAAAGGGGTTGGTGGTTGTGCAGAGAGGTTAGGTGGTTTGACAAGAGGGAAACGAAAACACGGGTGGTCTCGGAACGGTCAACGAAAGCAAGGGGTGACACGGCAACTACGAGCGGATACGGGTTTTATGAAAACATATGGATGCGATGCACATGATGCTATGAGATGAGATGCATGGCATGAACAAAATGCAAAACAAACGACAAAAACTCAACCACGAAGGAAATATCAAACCGCATCTCCGGAAAAGGCCAGAGTTGGAGTTACGAATATGGAAAGTTACATCCGGGGTGTTACACATGACCTCCAGAGCTGCAAGAAGGTCAAGCAGCTTGTCGAGCAGCAAAAGGCTGAATACGAGCGACGCGACAAGGAGAAGGCCCAAGAAGGTACTGGAGGATCCGGCAAGAAACACCCCGGCCGAGGAGGACGCCGCGGCAAGGCCAAACAGCGGCAAGGAGACAGACCTCCCCGCGGCCGCGATAAGGATGAAGACGACGACGACGGTGAAGATATGGATGATGACGAGACCGGTGAGCAGGAGTTCCAGAAAGCCACAGAGGTCCTGTGCGTTGACGGCGGTGCTTCTCTGCATACTTCACACCGCCAGCTCAAGCAGTGGGTGCGGGAAGTCAATGCAGCAGAACCACCCGTCGAGTCACGCAAGCCTCTGAAATGGGCCAGCACGCCTATCATCTTTGATATTGAGGACCACCCTGATCGCATAACTACGGTCGGGTGCTTGCCGATGTTGGTTTCACCAACTATCCGCAACCTCAAGGTCAGTAAGATGCTAGTAGATGGCGGGGCCGGCTTGAACCTGATCTCCTCCGCGGTACTCCAGAAACTCCAGATCCCTGATAGCGAGCTCGAAGAGACCAGCACATTCCAAGGAATCAATCCGGGAAGGAGCAAGCCGAAGGGAAAGATCACGTTGCCGGTGACATTTGGCAGCGAGTTGAACTTCAGGACTGAGAAGGTCACTTTTGACGTTGCTAACTTTACATTGCCTTACAATGGGATACTCGGCCGTCCAGCACTCGCCAAATTCATGGCAGCCTCTCACTACGCATACAACATGCTGAAGATGACAGGCCCGATAAGTGTCATCTCTGTCCCTGGCGACAAGAAGGATGCCCTTATCTGCGCCGACAAGATTTACCGGGAAGCAGCAGCCGCAACAGATCGTAAGTCACTTGCCGTTGAAGCTCCCGGGGGGAAGAAGAAGACCAAGTCCGGCAAGAGTTCTGATGCCCACTCCGGCAAGCGCACCTCTTCGGAGTGCTGCACTACCGTCGAGGACGCACCATCGAGCTCCACCGGCAAGCGTAAGAAGACAATGGCAGCTCCGCCAGAGACCAAGAAGGTGTCCGCCAAGGAGGACGGCACTGGTGGTACCTTCAACATCAGTGCCACTCTCGACCCTAAATAGGAAAGCGCGCTCGTTGCTTTCCTGCGGGCGAACGTCGACGTGTTTGCATGGCAACCGTCTGACATCCCCGGTGTTCCCAGGAAAGTAATCAAGCACCATCTTGCCGTTTGCCCTCATGCGCGGCCCGTCAAGCAGAAGGTCAGGAAACAAGCAGTGGAGCGCCAAGAATTCATCGCAGAAGAAATCAAGAAAATGGAAGCAGCAGGCCTTGTCAGAGGAGTGCTCCATCCTACGTGGTTAGTGCTGCGTTAGTAGCGGAGAGGGAGGCGGATGATGAGCCAGCAACCACGGCAGATGCATCCAGCGACAAGCAGGGGACTTCACCGACAAGCTCTGGTCCCGACAAAGATGGATCTGCGCAGGCGCGTGAGGAGATACAGAAGAGAATGGTGCAGCGCCCAGTTTACTTTGTCAGTTCCCTTCTGCAGGGGGCTAGGTCAAGGTATCCTGGTGTGCAGAAATTGCTTTTCGGCCCTCTCATGGCCTCGAGAAAGCTGCGCCATTACTTCCAAGCACATGAGATCACAGTTGTCACTCGTTTTCCGCTGAAGAGGATACTGCAGAATCCAGAAGCAACAGGCAGGATTGTCGAGTGGGCACTGGAACTGTCAAGCTTTGGCCTCAAGTTTGAGAGCACTTCAACTATCCAAAGCAGAGCATTGGCAGAATTCATAGCAGAATGGACGCCAACGCCAGATGAAGAAATTCCATAAACAAGCATCCCCGTCAAGGAAGCAAGCAAAGAGTGGCTGATGTACTTTGATGGTGCCTTCTCGCTGCAAGGCGCCGGTGCGGGCGTGCTTCTTGTTGCGCCCACCGGAGAGCACCTCAAGTACGTAGTCCAGATGCACTTTCCCAAGGAGCAAGCAACAAACAATACCGCAGAGTATGAAGGTTTGCTTGCCGGTCTTAGGATCGCAGCAGACCTTGGGATCAAGAAGCTCATTGTCAGGGGTGACTCGCAGCTTGTCGTCCGCCAAGTGAACAAGAATTATCAGAGTCCGTTGATGGAAGCTTACGTTGATGACGGCCTACAAATGGAACATGTTCCAAGAGCTCAGAACGACATTGCCGATGGCCCGTCGAAGTGCACCGCACTTAAGTTACCTGTGGAACCAGGGATCTTTGTGCTCAAACTGACTCAACCGTCTGTAACACCATCAACTGGACAGAGTAAGAAGAGGAAGTTGATTTCTGGTGACTATTTTCCGGCAGAGCTCCCCGAAGCCGCCGCCAAGAAGGTCCCCAAGATCAACACCAAGGGTGCTGAGGAGCAGTCTGTTACGGCAAGCCCTAGGGTTTGTTCCGTTGAAGCAGACGCTCCCGACAAGTTTTGCTCCGGCAAGCTTGCCGGGGAACGTCAAGCTCCGGCTGAGCCGCAGGTTCTCACCGTAGAAGCGGATGTTCCCGCAGTAGCAGATGTGCCTTTAGTCCTTGTTGTCGAACCGCAAGCTCCAGCATGGGCACGGCAGATTGTCCGTTTCCTTCAGACAGGAGAACTTCCCGAAGAGCAAGAAGAAGCGGAAAGAGTAGCCCGACAGTCAAGTATGTACCAGTTTGTCGACAACACACTATACAGAAGAAGACTCAACGGTGTGAAATTGAAGTGTATTCACAGGGAAGATGGACAAAAGCTGTTGGCAGAGATACATGGAGGCATATGTGGTCACCACATTGGCGCAAGAGCACTTGCCGGCAAAGCATTCCGGCAAGGTTTCCTTTGGCCGACAGCCCTCCAGGATGCAACTGCACAAGTAACCAAGTGTGAAGCGTGCCAGTTCCAATCCAAGCAGATACACTCGCCAGCTCAAGCTCTCCAGACGATCCCTTTATCCTGGCCATTTTCGGTCTGGGGGCTCGACATCCTCGGCCCCTTTCCCTGAGATATCGGGGGCTTTGAGTACTTGTACGTTGCAATCGACAAGTTCACAAAGTGGCCGGAAGTGGAAGCAGTGAGGAAGGTGACAGCACAGTCAGCAGTCAAGTTCTTCAGGTCGATTGTTTGCCGCTTCGGGATCCCTAACAGGATCATCACCGACAACGGCACGCAATTCACGAGCCGCACCTTCATGCAGTACGTCCAAGATCTTGGCGCCAAGGTCTGCTTCGCTTCTGTTGCTCATCCGAGAAGCAACGGTCAAGCAGAGAGGGCAAATGCTGAAGTGCTGCGCGGGCTCAAGACCAGGACTTTCGACAGGCTGCGCAAGTGCGGAAAGAACTGGATTGAGGAGCTGCCGGTGGTTCTTTGGTCGATCAGGACGACGCCAAATCGAGCCACTGGACAGACACCTTTCGCTCTAGTCTATGGAGCAGAGGCAGTTCTCCCCACGGAACTCGTATACGGGTCACCTCGAGTGCTCGCTTATGATGAGCTTGAGCAAGAGCAGCTGCGACAAGATGACGTGCTACTCCTTGAGGAAGACCATCTTTAGGCCGTTGTACGAGCTGCTCGATACCAGCAAGCTTTGCGCCGCTACCATAGCCGCAAAGTTAATGCCAGAAGTCTCGAGGAAGGCGACCTTGTTCTTCGGCGCGTTCAGTCCGCCAAGAATTCCAACAAGTTGGCGCCGAAGTGGGAAGGCCCTTACCGGGTGAAACAAGTCACTAGGCCTGGCGCTGTCCGCCTTGAGACCGAAGATGGCACTCCAGTGAGCAACTCCTGGAACATTGAGCATCTTCGTAAGTTTTACCCGTAAGGCGCGGTTGCAAGAACCTGTTCCGGCAACCACCTTTTGTACAAGTCTTGCCGATGTTGCATGTAATCCTTTGTACAAAGCCGGGCGCAGACCCCGTGCATAAGTAAAGCTCATGTGCTCCGCATATCTTGTCAATTTCATGCTTTCTATTTTTTGCATGTGTTATCTGACACTTTGTGCAGGGCCTACCCCCGGTAAGCAATAACGATCTGTAAGGCTCCATATCTTTATTTTCTCTTCTTTCTCTTTCTCAAAGAAAGGAAGGTTTTCTCGCCCACAAGTTTGCCGGGGGGAAAGGAGAAGATAATTGTGTGGACCAGGCGTCGTTCAAGAAAGTTTCGCTTTACCAGGAAGCAAACGACAGAAAAGCTAAGTTGCCAAAGTTTGAGCAATCAGTTTTAAAATTTTTAAGTTATCTTCCTCGAACGACCGTGCTTTGTATGGAAAACCTATGCGCAGAGGAACCAACTCGTAACTAGTTGCGCCCTTACTTTGTTTCGAGTCCGCTCAACAACTTAAGTGAGCTGCGACTAGTTGCGACAAGGTTTCTTGTCGGTAGCGACACCGCCAGCAGGCTGCTGACGTCCCGCACTCAGCGCTCGCGGCTAAGGCGCCTGCACCGGCAAGTTCCCTAAAAGCGTAGGGCAAAAACATACAAAGGAAGGAATCAAGTAAAGGAAATAACATAGCAATCGCTGCCCAAAATAGAGTTATATTACAAGATAGCTTGTCGCAGCTCTAACAGATTGTTCTCATAACATGACCAGCAGCAACAAGAAAAGGAGAAAACGGGCGGCCTAATCTACGCGATCGCCCTCAACCCTCTTGATCCCGCTCACCTTGTCCACAATGGGTGCGACAAGGGTCTTGAGCGCTTCCAGATCAGCATCCAGCGGCAAGGTCCTGAGGACGTTGGTGAGGTTGAGGCCTGGGTTGCGGAAGGCCACCTTCACCAACACCTTTTGAAGAGCTCCTGCGCAGATCTTGCGCGACTCGTCGGCCAGCTACTTTGGGATCTTCTCCCGGAGTCCCTGGAGAGCCGTCGCCACGCCTTTGAAGAACAAAGTGAGCTTGGCGCTGGGTTGGAGGTTCTCATAGGAGGGATACCCGAGATCCTCCATCCCCAGCTGCGCCAGCTCCCTGTCGATGGATGCGGCAACATCCACGAGACCCTCCATCCAGTGCTCCACATTCTCCCTAAAAGTGTCCTGGGTAGCAGTAGCCCTCGCCAGCAGCGCCTCGTCGGCCTTGATCTTCTCCTTCAAGGCCACCTCCTGCTCCATGGCGCCGTCCAGCGTCTTGGTCAAAGTAGTCAGCTTCAACTCAAGATCTGCGTTGGAGTCCTTGGCGGCGCTAAGCTCCTTGCCCTTCTCGGCGAGACGACCCTGCAGCTCGCCAAAGGTGTAGGCGTCCTTCTCGCACTCACGCTTGAGCGCGGCAAGCTCTTCACCCCTCGCCTTGAGATCGTCCTCCAGCTGCGCCACCTTCGTATCTAGCTCCTTCTTGGCGGCCTCGGCAGCTGCGGCAGCATCCTCTGCTTCCTTGAGAGCCCCGCCGAATGTTTGCTCGCGCGCAGCAAGCTCCTCCTCGTGGCTGTCAAGGTTGACCTTCCGCTGCGCCAACTCGCCCTCCCGCGCAGACAGATTCTTGGCGGTAAGCCGCTGTTGCTCTTCAACTTCAGCCTTCTCGAGGAGGAAGGCTTTCCGCTCCTCGGCAAGTTGCTCCCGCTCCTCCGCCAGGGACCGGAGAGCTTCCTGGATAAGACCCCGGAGCTCCTCCGCGCGCTTCTCAATGTCCACTCCCGCCTTCGCGACAAGCGCTTCTCGGGATTCCAGCTTGGCCTGCCGAGCACAGTAGAGCGACACCAGCTTCCGCAGCAGCCGATCCTCCTCAGACTCACCGCTGCTGCTGCTCGGCGCATCAACCAGCGTCAGCCCAACGGAGGTGAGCACCTCTCCATCTAAGATTTCTCCTTCGACCGGCGCCCTGGAGCTTGACGCCCAGGGGAGCTTGATGAAGACGCCATCGCCGGCCTTCAAATAGGCGCCGGGCTGGGGCTCTTCGGATCCTGACGCTGCGGCAGCGGCGGGGGGATCGGCGGCCGGCGTAGCGCCTGGCGCTCCTGCGGCCTCGGGGCCGTCAGTGCGATCGCCAGACCCCTCGCCAGCTTTTGCGGCGGCATCTTTGGCGGCCTCTTCACCGGCGGGATCATCAGCGCCAGCTGCTTCTTCGGTGGCAGCGGCGTTGTCGATATTGCCGATCGCGTTCTCCTCGCCGGCGACCTCGTTCTCCATCGGCTCCGTGGCAGAGGGATCTGACGGCCGGAAAAGGGAGAAAAGTCAAGCAAATATCCAAAAAGAAAATCAGAAGAAGAAGAACCCAAGGGAAGTTTTCAAGCAAGAGGATCGCCTGTACTGGGTTCTACAGTCGTGGTCTCCGCCACCGGGGGGTCGCTGGTGCTGTCCCTTGCCGGAGGACTCTCCCTTGCCGGAGACTTCTCCCTTACCGGCAAATTCTCCCTTGCCGGAGAACGCTCCCTTGCCGGGGAACCCTCCCTTGGCGGTGTAGTCGAAGCAGATAGCATGTCGGGGGCGGCTTCCGAGCGCTCCTGGTGAGGCTGCTCTGCTCCTACGCAACCCAATAGTCAGATGTCAGCAAAGAAAGAGCACCCATGCGCGCCTAACAGCGGGAAGTAAACCATATACTTACGCCGGGGGCTGCGCTGGGGGCTGCTTTGGGGAATAGTTGCCGGGTCCGGCAAGGTGGTCTCGGACACACCCCCCGCTGTCGCGGTGAGTTCGTCCTCGATGAAAATCACCGGGACCTTGGCTCTCTTCACCGCTCTCTGGGCCAGAGTCCTGAAAAGGAATGGGTTCAGAGTAAAGCAAATCAGATAAAGGACAAAACAGCAAGAATTGAAGAACTACAAGTACATCAAAGAATCTTACTCTTCTTCTTCCTCGTCAGAGCTGAGCGCGGAGAGGTCGAAGTCCGGCTCACCTCCCGCGCGACGAGGCGGAGGAGTAGGTTCCCTTAGCCGCTTGGCGGGGGCAGTGGCGGTGGTCTGAGACGGCCCAGCTCCGGCCGCCGCCGCGGCATGAGGAGCGGCAGGAGCAGAAGCGGTGGTCCGGGAGGACCCCACTCCAGTCGCCGCAGCGGCGTGAGGTGCTCCCGCGGCAACAGTGCTTGCCTCGGTGGAGCGTGTCGCGCGGCGCGGCGGCTGTTGACTCGTCTGCCGCCCCGCTACGTCCCCGGCCTTGCGGAGACGCCTTCTTGGTGGAGCTGGGGGCTCTGCTTGCGGCGAGCTATCTGAAGATGAGGAGGAAGAGGAGTTGGTCTTCAATGAGCCGCTCGCACCCTCGGCGGGCTCGCTCGACTCGACTTCAGGCCCGGCAAGCTCTCCCTCGCCGGCAAGCCCCTCTCGCTCGGCAAGGCTTGCCGCCTCTGCTGCCTCTGCCTCCTCCACGGTGAATCCAAACTTGCCCGCGGCAGCGGCTGCCGCCGCCTCTTCCAGCCTAGTGGCGATGCACTGCATCTCCGCATCGGTGGTGTCGCGAGTAAGGCTTTTCTGTTCATCGGAGCGGACCGGCACTTCTACCAAGCCGTCAAAGAACTCCTACACGGTGTCGTCTGCAGGCTCTTGCCAAGTTGGGACAATTCCATGCGAATCGCACAGCGGCATCATTGCACGGATGCGGTCGAGCGAGGAGTTGTTGCACAGCGGAACGACACCCTTCGGCAGCCTGAACGCTTCGGGATGTTGAGGGTCGTGTTTGAACAGTTCCTGGAGGATCGCGTCCAGTTCCAGGACAGTGTAGTTGAAGTCGAGGCCCGGGCGCAGCCTCATGATGTCCGCCGCATTCTGGAACTCCCAGGCGGGTCTCCTCCTCTCTTGCAGGGGGGGCGATGCGGCAGCAAAGAAAATCTGCGCCAACGGCGCCTACAGTGAGCCCGGCATGCCTGAGGCGTTGGATCCGGGTGATGGCAATCTTCAACCTATCGTCTTCCGGGGCCACGCTGCTCCAATCGTTGCCGCGCGCTACTGGGGCTTGGCGCTGGGCGTTAAACGGCTGCGGGTTCTCCTCGACAATCGAGCACCAGTCTGCTCTCCATTCCTTCCACTTGCCGCGGAGCTCTCCCTCCGGATAAGCTTCCTTCTTGCCAGCTCTCGAGATCCAGACGATTCCGCCAGATAAAGGCTCCCCTCTCTCAACTCGGGGCATAAAGAAGTGGCAAAAAAGTGCTACATTTGGATAGACTCCGACAAAGTTTTCGCTGAGATGTGCGAAAAAACTGCCATGGGCAGAACGACATTGGGGGTGAAGTCAAGGAGGCGGAACCCGTAGGTGTTCATAATGTCGCAGAAAAACTCAGAGAAAGGCGGGCAGAGCCCGCAGTAGAAGAACAACGCAAATAAGGGATACCCATTCGGAGCCAGTTCCGAAGCGGCGGCTGAGAGTACCTTCGTGCTCGGATGCGCTCGCGACTCCGTCGACCAGAAGAGGTAGTAATACTCCCTTAGCTCCTTCACGGCGAGCTTGGGGGGGAAGGTTGCCTGCTCCTTTCGCAGCACCGCGAGCCGCTGCGCCTCGGTTAACTTCATGACCTTCCCCTTGTCGGCTTTCAGAGCCATGGCGGAGGTGGTGGGGGAGATCGACGGTGTTGGTGGTGCTGGTGGCGATGGGGGGCAGAGCGCTGCTCTCCTTCAGCTTTGGGAAGAAAGGGAGGGGCGGCGGAGGTTTCTGAGATTGGAATAGCAACCGGCGGAATGGGCGAACTGCCCCTGTTTCCCCTGCTTATAAAGAAGGAGGAGGCGGACGTTCCGTCTTTCCGTATAAAGAAACCACCCACGATCTCTCCCACGACGCCGCATTCGACGCGTGCAGTTCGGGGAGGGCGCGGTGGATACGGAGTAAGATACGGCGTAACCCAGGCCACGCGTGCCCGTGCCCTGTTTTGGGCCTGGCCCAACAGTGCTCGGCACCATGTGTGGCCCAGGCCCGGGGGCTCCTGTCGGTGTACTAGAGTAGGGGTACCCTAGTATCCCGAACTTGTGCACGGGCAGTCGCAGCACCCCGCGGCAAGGCTTGCCGGGTGACCGCCAAGGTCCTCCATGGTTCCTTTGGAGCCATTCAAGAACAAAGTATTCAAGCCAAGGAGACAAGGCCCCGGCAAGAGGAGCTTGCCGGGAAGGCCAACCAAGGCATCTCAAGGAACTTGCCGCGACGCGCCACGCGTCCCGGCGAGGCCCGGTGAGCGACAAGCTTCCGGACGTGACAAGACAACGACCGCGGCAAGGCACTTGCCGCGGCAAGCTACCACTCTGTACCCGCGCTCCAGCACATCCACCAACGTGTCGCCCTGGGACCTGTCCAGGCGCGCGTGGCAAGAGGCTGTGCAGCCAGCGGTACGTGGTGGCAAGCGACGCTAACAAGATTGCCATCGTGGCAAGCGGTGGCGTCCCTGGCGGTCCCTTTTTTGCACTATTTGGGCGACGCAGACGGGCATTTAATGCCTTTGTCCCCTGCCGTCAGAGTTAGGTATGGTACACTGTACAGGTAGTTGTACCAACCGCAACACCTTTCCATTTTTACCCTTGTCTACGTTGCCACCTGTCGGGGACCCCTTGAGCATATAAAAGGAGGCTCATGCGCAACGTAGGGGGGGGGGGTTCGAAGGCAGAAAAAACACTCGCGCTTGGTCTCGTTAGCAGCTAGTGTGTACTGTAGCACTCGGCGCTCCCGAGCAAGAACTCAATACACTCAGACATGCAGCAGTAGGAGTATTATCTCTCCGGAGAGCTCCGAAGCAAGGTAAACTGCTCGTGTGCTTCGCCTCGATCTGCTCTTCGCGCGACCTCCGCCCCCCGCCGAACCGAAAGGGGCTCGGTCCGTCGGTCCCATAGGTGTCCGTGGATCAGTTTCCCACGACAACTGCTAACTTTATTCCCCTCGCTACTGCTTGTTTTATTAGTTTCTGTTTTTTTTGCATATTTGTTTTGTATTTGAACAGGCTTTATACAATAATTTTTAGCATATCATACATGTACAAATGTAATCATATCATATACATACAGATAGTCTCATCAAATCATGGCATCATCATAATCAGCATCCAACACAAAGTGGCCTCTCGTCATCATGTCCAAAATAGCGATACAAATCTTGATTACTTTCAACTACATCATCATCCATCTAAACAGTGATATACGTGAGAAGAGCTATCACTATGAGTGAGAGTGGAACTATGCAGTACATGAGTTCGTATCCCTCTCTCACATTAGCGTGAACCTAAACTAACTACTGGTTGTCGCTCGGAAACCGGAAACCGGTACACCTGGGCTTGACACTCCGGCCACTCGTCGTATACTCCTGGCGTAGCACTTTTTTGTCATTGACACCTGCATTGTCACATGAGTCGATGATATGCAACATATATAGCTGAGTAATAGAAAGAGACAGACTTGGCAACAATAGAAGCAACATATCATAAGCATAAATAACAAAGTTCATCGTACCCAAAATGCCCTAACCAGAGTGATCTTTGATAGTTGAGGAGGACGGTTTAATTACATCACAAATAAAGTTTCGTCGTGCATAACTCAAAGTTTCATCATTCAGAAAGTACGGACTAAACGGACACATTGTCATATATCGACAATCACTCCAACATGTCGTTCCATCCATTCAAGTCAGGGAGATAGTCCCCGAGCTTAGTGAAAGGCTTCAGGTCGAGACGCCGAGCGGCTATGCGTGTTTGGACGTCTTCCCGCAACATTTGCCCTTCCTCGTAGAACAGACCTATTTTTTGAGGACCTCCTTCGTGATGACTTGGGCAAGTTCACGCTGGATGTGATAGAACTCAGCTCAAAATTATGATCCGGGATATCTCCTACCTTCTTTGCCCATTGTAGAATATTGGCATCGCCAGATTTAGGTGACATGCGAAGGTTCTATTGATCCCGTCTCTACTCCAGCATGTGGTGTAGGACATAGAATCCATCACTAAGAGTATCACTTAGATGTTGGATGCAGTAGAAGTCGGTCTCATGGCCGAAGGCGGGCCTGCCGTCCCTTTTCTTCTTGTCCTTGATCTCTCCACCCCGTATGTCATAGTAAAAGATAGCACTACCGAGAACAGACTTGATGTGGGTGTAATCCTTTTTGTTCATGTTCTTTGATGAGCCCAAGTAAAGAGCGTGGGAGTATCGAGGGTAAAGGATGATGAGGACGGCACGCCCGCCGCTGCGCAAAATAAGTACACCTCAAATTAATTAGCCTCCACCGTGCAAATGAATGATTGAAATCAAAGGAAGGATATCCGAGAGAATAAATTACAAGGGATGATCAGTCATGAGAATCGCCTCCTTGTCCTTATTGGCGACCATGAAATCGACGATGTGGTCCCTCGCATATTCATGGTGCTCTGCACAGACTTCCAAGAGGCCCTCATGTATGAAGTACGGGTCAGCGACACAGATATAAGGTATCTGCTCAATCCCGATGATGTAGTTCATGTACAAGGCAAAAAGGCGGACCAACATAAAATCCAGCTTCTTCAAGTGAAACATGTCGAAGATGTAACCAAATCAAAGGAAGAACTTGTCCACGGGGCATGTGTGGACGTACGACATTTGCCGCGGCATGTTAACCACGTAGAGTGGGTATCCTAGATTTTTTGAGGCGATGAGGCTTTTCTCTCTCCGCAGCACATCATCATGAAGTCTCCTTAGATCCCCGTGTGTGGCCTCTAGCGCTGCCTTAGGTAGGATTGGTTCACTGGGGATATGCCATTTTGCCGCATCGGGGATTGGTATACAGTCTTGAACCTGAGGCTGCTGAGGCGGCTGGATAATAGAAGTAGCTTTGTTGCCTCTCCTCGGTCTCTTCCTATGCTTCTTTGTTACCGAAAGGTCGTCTATCATATGTTCAGCCTCCGGAGGCAGCAATTCAGGCACCAACTGATGATGCTCAAACCCTGAGTGCTCATCATAGGCACCAGTATTGACATACTGTTGAGTGTCATTTTCATCCTTATCCTCATATATGGCAACGTCATCAGCGACTAATGGAGCCTCTTCGTCACCCTGTCCACTATCACCCAGCACGACAGCCGACGCTAATTGGGTAGTTGAGTTGTCGATGTTCATACCTTGCTGAGGTTGCGTGCTTGTGGGTGTGCTCCCGGCCGCCTCTAGACGAAGCAGACTCTTTGGCCACAATAGGACCCACCCATTGCAACTGCCAAGACGCCGCGGGGTCTCTTCGTCATCCCCATAGTACCGGAGGAGCCAAATTCTCGTGGCCCGTTTTGACACTGGCCACGGAAACCTTGAAGACGTCAGGGGGGATCGGCCGGCTATGGAACAATGGTTCATTTGGCTTCATTATCATCGCCTTCCCCACGTTCACCTTCTGGTCGCCGATGGTGTACAATATGGTGCACGAGGTTATGTCGGCCTGCAAAGACATGTCTGCAACGTGAGACATCTAAAAGGCAATGGAAACAGGAGATTATTCATTTATTGAAGAGGGCCGGTGTGACAGATACCGTGAGGGCGTCGAGCTCAGCCAAAGATGAAGCACCGTCGAGCACGTCCGAGATGGAGGATGGGCTGCAATGAGCAGGTGCGGGAGCCGGTGCAGAAGCAGGTGCTTGTGCTGGTGCGGGAGCCGGTGTAGGAACACGTGCAGGGGCTGGTGCAACTCTAGTCGAGCTGCTCCCGAAGAAGTCGGCAAGGGGAAAGTCTGCTACATTTTTTTCTGGATTTTGCCTGCTCCAACTGACAACGGCAGGAACCAAGACACCAGACATATCTACAATCGCCTGTTTTGCAGCAGCTACCGCTGTTGCGGCCGCCTCAGCTGATTTCTTCTCAACCGCAATCTCAACCTTCTTGTCGATGTTCTCTTCAGTTAACCTCGTCTTTCCTTTCTCTCCTCCGTGGTCTCACAGTAGTACTTCTTCCACGTGGCACAGTCTCCGACACCGTGCACGTGTCATACGATGGCCGAGTGTCCACTGGGAGTCCTTTCAATATGTTCAACGCCCGGTTGAATGGGGTGTCCCACTTGGGCCTTGCTAATGCCTCAGATAGCGAGTCGCTTTTGGCCGCAATCCTGTGCTGCTCTCTCTGCAAAAGGAACAAGGACCGTTTACACATATGACTAAATGTGCAATCGAATTGATCAGAAACTACCAGCAGTCTCATGAACTCCGTCGTGACCGGGTTTGTCTCAAACACCTTCTTGACTGGGTCCCAATGGTACCGGGCCCTGATGATGTCATGCTCCTGCGGGACGGTGAACTCCGCCAAGGGGTATGGGATGCCCAGACTTTTGTGTTTCGCATCCTCCTTGGCCCATACGGACCTCTTCCCACCATAACCACGACTTCGGAGGTGGTGACACCCCATGTTCCTCTGTTCAAGCCCCTTCATGTACTTCGACTTTTCTTTGGCAGCTTCGGCATCGCAAGCCGCCTTGAATATTTCAAACTACTGTTCCGTGATTGTCAGATTATCCTTTACAATCTCGGAGTAGGGTTCCTTTTTCTTGATGATCCGATGTTTCACCCTTGCTTTCCAAGCGGCCAACGCGTCGCTAAACTTGGTCATGGCGTGTTTATTTATCTTATTCATTGCCGGGTCTTTATCTGGATTTTTATATTCCTTTTCATCCCAGCCTGGTAACAAGAATACCTCGTGCAGCTTCTTTAGGAGGGAGTGCCTCATATTATCTATCTTCTTTAGCTTCTTGTCGTTGATAGTGGCGGTCGTCCGATGATGCAACATATTTGATTGTCGTAGCACGCGCGCGCTTCTGCAGACGTTTTTGGCTCAAAATTGCTGTCGTCCACCTCCGTGACCATCAGTCTAGTAGTCATGAGATGGTTTGGGCGCCGTTGCCTCTTTGCTTTCGGTTCTATACCAGCTCCACTAGTCTCGGTGCCGGTCTCAGCGCCGGTCTCAGTGTCAGCGCCGGTCTCGATGTCAGTCGTCTCAGTCTCCGATGCAACAGGTGGGCCCATCAAGAACAACCGTTGATTGTCGGCAAGGCTCAAAAATTCGTCTGCCGCCCCGTAGACGTCGTCGCAATCACCAGAACCCTGTCCTTCGTCGTTGCTAGCCATGTTTCCTACGATTAAATCTAGTCATTTAATTCTGGACCTAATAAAATGAATAACAACATAAAAAAGGCCTATGTTTTGCAGGAACGTTGATTCCTTCCCGATGCGGCAAATCCCGCGCACTCGATATGTACTAGTATGTAGCACAAGTCATGCTGAAAATCACAGAAAATTTCGGCATGATCTTTGCTTAAAAGTGGACAAACCGAGAACCTAAAATTTGCCGAAACGGAAATGAATCAACATTCCGGCAAAACATAGGCCACTCGGCTTCATTCCCTAGAAACAACAAAATGCCACTTGGGCACAATCGAACCACTTCAATGAAAAGATATAACATGACCACTTCAATGAAAAGATATAATCAACAATAAAAATCTAGGGAGGGATCATCTTTAAAATAAAACTTGCCTAAATTCTTTTCCTCGAAAAATAGGGATATTTTCAAAAATCAAAAACCTTTGCAAAATGACCTCACGATACACTTGTCTGCCTAGGACAAAACCCAAATTATGTTCTAGCTATTCCTCTCTCTCACTCAAACACACATTATTTTCTCTAACCCTGCTCTGCCTAGGACAGAACCCAAATATGCATTAAAATAAATTTTTGCTCTAATCTAGCCAACCTAGTTAACCTAGCTTATTAACCTAACGAACCTAATTAACCTAGCTATTTCACCTAGTTAGTTAACCTAGCTAGTTAACCTAGTTTACCTAGATAATTAACCTAATTAAACTAGTTAACCTAGCTAGTTCTCTGTCAAAGCCCTAAATAATTTTTTGCACTAACCAAGATAATTAACCTAACTAAACTAGGTAACCTAACTAGTTCTCTGTCAAAGCCCTAACTAATTTTTGCACTAACCTAGATAATTAACCTAATTAAACTAGTTAACCTAGCTAGCTAATTCTCTGCCCAGTGTTTCTTCTATGCATGAGAGAGAGAGAGAGGACAGGTGGGGGCTTACAGAGGACGGCTCCGGTGGTGGCGAGGGAGGCAGGGGCGTCTACGGTGACGGCGAGGGAGGCAGTTTTGGCGAGGGAAGCAGGGGCATCGAGGGTGGCTCCGGTGGTGCCAAGGGCGGCTCCGGTGGCGTTGATGAGGCCGTGTGGCTCTGCTGGCGTCGACGGCGCGTGGCTCTGGTGGCTCCGGGGGCGTCGACGTCGGTAGGAGACGGCGGTGAAGTGGGGCAATGGAGAATTGGAGAGACGGCAGTAATGTGGGGCGAGGGGTTTGGGGGAGAAGTGGTGGCCTGGGGGGAAACCGCTTTTGGGTTAAGTCAATCTAAGCGGTAGCACGTTTTGTAAAAATGCGCTATAACTAATATAGCTATAGCGATTTTTAATAAACGCGCTACTTTTATAGCTATGCATTTTTCTTTTCTTTTCTTATTTCGTTTTCTCTTTCTATAGCGGGGGTTCTAAAAAACGTGATGCTGCTATATTATCTATAGTGCCTCTTATGAACAGACGCTACTGCTATGCCTTTCTCCTTTTTCTTCCTTTTTCATTTATTTTTATTTACATTTTATTTTTTTTCCTTTCTCCTTTTTCCATTTCTTTCATTTTCATTTACTTTTCTATTTGTTTTTCATTTTATTTTATTTTCATTAGAAGTAGCGCTTTTCACCGTAAACGTGCTGCTACAATAATCCTAGCGGTAGCGCGGTTTTTATAAGACCGTTACTACTATGTGTAGCCTATCGGCTTAGTAGTGAGATATTTTGTAGCAGCGCTTTCCCTTGGAGACGCGCTACTGCTATATTTGTATCTGTGGCGCGGTAATCCCGCACGCGCTACTGCTACATTTGTATTTGTGGCGCGGTTAACCCGCACGCGCTACTGCTATGTTGCACTAGCGCCCTTTTTTAACACGCGCTACTGCTAAAGTTCTGTGTATAAGGTTTTCCCTAGTAGTGCAAAAATCAAAACCAACCAATGAACTACTACTAATGGTGAGCGTTTGCTAGTATCATATACTCCGCCTGTCCATGTATATAGGGCTTAGAGCATGTCTAGTGGCTTGTCTATGTTTTCGTGTAAAATTATTCTCTTTTAGACAACCTAAGTTTTCCTGCGGATTGTCTATATACATGATGTATATATTCTCTCTCATATATTTTAATAGTATCTTATAGCAGCTATATTTTCTAAAAATTTATGTTGGTCATTTCTGAGTTGTTCTGATTTATTTTTCCATCTGTAAGACTTATAAAGGAGAAAATAAACCAGCCACAAAATTATTTTAGGTTCAGCACTAGCAACACCCTACATAATTTACGAGAAATAATCAATACCAACAGGTTCATCCCTGATGAGGCGGCGGTCCAGGCGCAACAGCATCCGTGACTAGTGCCGGGCGGCCGCCTCCCTGCCGACGTCCTCGAATTGCTCTGAATTGGTGCATGGACAAGCTCATGAGCCAGCATTTTTTGGTTTGGACATTGTGGCTTGGTTGTCCAAATGTGGACGACAGGTAGCTAGTTCGGACATTGTCTAATTTTAGACAACGCAATAGACAAGCCAATGAAGACATTTTTTGGCATGTGGTAGTCTAAATTTGGCATAGACCACCATTTGCACAAGCCACTAGAGATCCTCTTGATGCATTTTCTGAGACTAACTTTGGCACTATTTGGATCCACGAGTTAGAGTTAGTTTGAGCTAGTTGGAGCTCAAATAGCCCTAAGTATCCAAACATGAGGGTTAAATTGGAGCAAGTTGCACCAAACCCACCAAAAAAACTATCCCACACAAGAGGTGCTAATTGGAGATAGTTCTCATTGGACCCACCGAAAAATCACTTTTCTCTCTCTATCCCGCTAGCCAAGTGGTGCTAATTGGAGCTAGTTATCGTGGGGCCTACTAAAAAAATCACTTTTCTCTCTCCATCAAGTGCATTTGTTGTCAATCTAACCCTATCATCCAAACACCTCTTTGGCTACAGTTAGTTCAGGGTTAGTCATGAGTTAGTCTAACCTCTAGCTAAGTTAGAGAATCCAAATAGGAGCAGTATAAGACATGCAAGTTTCTCAAAGCGTACCCTCAAATTCGTGCGTGAAAGGATTTTTTTTTTGAAACAGAACGTGAAAGGATCCTCGAATGATATAATTTTGAAATTAATTTAAATTATAAAAAATCTTATCAATAGTCAAAGGAAACCTCGAAGAATACATTAGGCCTATATAAAATCTTAAAAATAGTGAAAACCAAGTGTTACTACTACACCAAACAAGTTCAAAACGAGAAATTGGACCAACTCACGGCATAGCACGCCTGTCTTGTTTGGTCTTGGTCAAAGAGCTTCCTCTTCTTGGCATAACAATAGAGTACTGTAATTTATTTAGAAGGCACTTAGCATATCGCTAACGTGTGATGAGTTAATCGACCTCAGTAGACGGCAAAAACGCCAGCCGCAGCACTTTGAGAGTGACGAGCAGCGAGAAGTGATACGTGCTGGTGGATTACTACAACTAGGTGTCGCACGGAGGCCAAGAAATATGGTGATAGCGTGGGTTGGCCATGTATGATGTAACTACACTCTGGGCTGCCATGTTTCATACTCTTCCAGTCTACTATGGAGATGATTGGTTGATTTTATATCGCTGAATAATATAAAATATTGTGAGTGCAGACGCTACACCGCGGGGTCCTGTTCATGCACCTCCAACCGGCTCGATCAATCGGGGTCCTGTTCATCCACCCCCAATCGGCTCGATCGATCGGGGTCCTGTTCATCCAACGGCAACACCATGGGGTCATGTTCATCCAACCCCCCACCGGG
>NC_041382.1:399983466-400001513 GCF_002162155.2 Triticum dicoccoides | reverse complement strand
CAGGTTCGACCGGCTTTAGTTAGCAGCAATAGTGAAGGAATCGCTCGATCGGTTTCAATTAATAGCCAGATCGATCGATCGTTCGGTCTCAGTAACGCTTAGCCTGCAGTGCAATCGCTCGGGTTCAGTAGGCGAATGCCTCGCTCGGGTTCAGTTAGAGACCAACTGCCTCGCACCCACGCGCGTACGTGTACGAGAGAAACGCGCATCGCTCGGCCCCCGGCCACCAACCGTAATCGGGAACTCCCCGACATTTTCCTCGCCCTTGCTTCTACCATGGTTTTTTCCATCATGGACGGCCCAAAGAATGTCATGCAGCTACGTCTCCAGCCTGCCCAAGATGAAAAGCCCATTTTCTGTCATGATTTTTTCCATAGAAGTAGGAGCCCACCACATCTATGATGATACCGGGTTTTGTCACAATTATTGTCACAGAAATGTCATAAGCATGACAGAATTTTTTTTCGTTTGGCCCAAAATGTCCCGGATGTGTCTTTTTTGTAGTGTTATCGACCCATCTCCACGTAGCGATGAGGTGCCTACCGCCTTTGGCCTTCCTAGCGAAGTACCCGTCTTCGTACACCTCCTCCGCACGTCGACGCGCCCGCCCCCAAAGCTCTACCATCTCCTTTTTCTAGGCGGCCTCACGGGCTTCACATGTCACCCGGTACTTGGCCTCCTCCTGTGCCGATAGCGCGTAGGGGTCCTCCTTGTTGCTGATCTTCGACTGAACGTCCTCGGGGGGTGGTGCCTCCTCGTCAGCACCATGGTAGAGATTTGTGTGTGTGTGTGTGTGTGTGTTAGAGAGAGAGGGGGGAGGGGCGAGCAAGGAGAGGATGTAGATGAGAATGCAGGCAGGTCGATGTGAGCAAGGTAGTATTTATTGGCAGCCGAAATCTAGATCGACCGGACCATATCACACACCGTCACCAGAATTTACGAGTATTGTAGTTCGAATTGCACATGAGTCCCGCAGCAAAAGCCGTGTGCGAACTTAATCACTGACGGTTTCCAATACGGAACTGCATCTGATTAATAACCCACACCTCTCACATTCCAAACCATGGGGCACGAAATAGTGTGCCAATCGCATGGGGCCCGGTTGTCTTGCTAGATATTTACCATGGCACTCGATTCTTGTGTCCAAGCCATGACACCAATATGTTTGAAAATTCCTTGCAATTTACCGCACATGGAATGAACTCGCGCACAAGTACACAAATAAGATTTTTCAAAGCGTTATGGTTAGCTGTTGCATGTACATGTAGTTCAAATTTGAATATCAGTCATTAAATTGCTAGCAAATCACTTAAATGTCTTAAAAAGGTCAAATGAACCCCTGAAAATTTCCAAATTTTAACATGACAGATTTATTAGTGCATGTTAACGATAGAAAAACTTTGAAGGCCATAAGAGGAAGCTATCGCTGGTTCGTCATCAAACATGCATTGTTCCCTCTCGGAACCACGAGCCTTCTAGTGAGTTTCTCTAGTTTGTGAGGGGTGTGTGTCCAAACTTTCATCAAATAGGCCAATTTTTTACCACAACACATTGGTGCCATGACATTACGTCAAGCAAGGTTCCATGTATTTCTGATCATTTTTAATTTTTTTGCAATTTAAATGCCATCTTACTCGATGCTTGTGTCCAAGTCATGACACCTATATGTTTGAGAATTCCTTCCAATTTACTGCACATGGAATTAACTCGCACACAAGTACAAAAATAAGATTTTTCAAAGTGTTATGGTTAGCTGTTGCATGTACATGTAGTTCAAATTTGAATTACGGTCATTAAATGGCAAGAAAATCACTTAAATGTCTTAAAAGGGTCAAATGACCCTTGAAAATTTCCAAATTTTAACATGATAGTTGTATTAGTGCATCTTCACGGTAGAAAAACTTTGTAGGCCATAAGAGGAAGCTATCGCCAGTTTGTTATCAAACATGCATTATTCGCTCTCAGAACCGCGAGCCTTCTAGTGAGTTACTCCGGTTTATGAGGGGTGTGTCTCCAAACTTTCATCAAACAGGTCAATTTTTTTACCACAACATCTTGGTGCCATTCCATTACGTCAAGCAAGGTTCCATGTATTTCTGATCATTTTTTGATTTTTTGGAATTTAAATGCCATGGCATTGGATGTTTGTGTCCAAGTCGTGACACCAACATGTATGCAAATTCCTTCCAATTTCTGCACATGGAATTAACTCGCACAGAAGTCCACAAATAAGATTTTTCAAACCGATATGGTTTTGTATGTACATGTAGTTCAAATTTGAACTATGGTCATTAAATGGCTTCAAAATCACTTAAATGTCTTAAGAAGTTCAAATGACCCCAGAAAATTTCCAAAATTAAACATGACAATTGTTTTAGTGCACATTAATGGTAGAAAATGTTTGAATGCCATAAGAGGAAGCTATCGTCGGTTCATCTTCATACATGCATTGTTCCCTCTCAGAACCACGAGCCTTCTAGTGAGTTGCTCCAGTTTGTGAGGGGTGTGTGTCCAAACTTCCTTCAAACAAGTCAAAAAATTTACCACAACATTTTGGTGCCATGCCAGTACGTCCAGCAAGGTTTCATGTATTTATGATCATTTTGGATTTTTTTTGGAATTTAAATGCCACGACACTCGATCCTTGGGTCCAAGCCGTGACACCAATATGTTTGAAAATTCCTTCCAATTTCTTGCACATGGAATTAATTCGCACACAAGTACAGAAATATGATTTTCCTGTCGTGGTTTTATCACGGCAGATGGCCTCGAGAAAGGACTTAGGTGTGGATCCATCGTGATGTAGGTTGGCTCGAAGGGGTTGAACGAGACAAAGGACACAAGCTTTACCAAGGTTCGGCCCCTCACAATGAGGTAAAAGCCAACTCCTACTTTTGTTGACTATAGCTTGAATATCGATTACAAGGGAGAGGAATCACTTGACCTAGCTCTCGATCAATTGTTTCTTAAGTTAACCCGCTGCAGGGTCTCGCCTTTATATACACAGGTCGAGGCCCTAGGGTTACAAGAGTCCAAGTTGGATCACACAACATGACCAACTCAGTTTCTAAGTCACCTTGACTTGCAAGGCAAGTCGCCAACATGGCGGCTCATATTTTCCGGGTCATGATCCTACCGCCAGGTCTTGGGCCTTCAACAGGCCTACCTTGTAAGCCGCCACCATTCTTCATGTTTCATCTTATTTGACCTACTTTGGCCTTCTTCATATTGAGTCGCCAACGGTGTAACCCGGCCCCTCGTGGGTGGGCCCAGATTGATCGTCTTTCCAATGTGTAACTTTGAATAAATCACTGTAACCCGCCATGACATCATGCGAAGTAAATCCAAAAAACCATGACATCACAACGGATCTTTTTGCATTAATTGGACATCTGAGAATTGAGGTGCCTCTAGGGTTGAGATAATCATGACGTCTCCTTGATTTCTGCACCTGCCATTTTACTGTTTCACTTTTTCCCTTATAAATATGCATGAGGGGGTTCCTTTTTCAGTTTTACCCCCTTCACCTACACTTCTTCTTCCTCGTGACCTCCGCTGCTCTGACCGTTCTTCACGAGCGACTTCGACGAAGGCCGCTGCCTCAACCTGACCGAACCAGAAAACCGCAATGCACTCCCGCTCTTCATCAACACCATCAGGTATCATCTTCCCCTTTTCTCAGATCCGCATTAGGATGCCATAGTTTACGGAGTTCACCATTGTTCCTTGTAATTCATCCAAGGTTGTCCATGCATCACTTAAAAAGCGTATTCCGATCCAACACTAAGCAGAAGTAGCACTGTGGCAGTTTGTGGCCCTTTACTTATATCATGGATGGATCCCATCTTCCCACGAATCAATATATAGTTCCTCAGTTCCTCCACTGCCATGTTTTAGGTTTAACAATTATTCTTTATTTTCTTAATCACCGCAGATCCAAAATTATAGGCATAAACTGTGAAACTTGTTTGTCCCAAACTTAGAAACATTTTCATCGATCCCAAATCTGTAGATAACTGCCCTGCCAATGCTAGCTGGGTGGTTTAAATAGTGACTTTATAACCCGCCAGCCTCTAGACGGCATAATCATGAATTTATAACTTGCCAAAAGCTTCAAACATGCTTCCGCAGCTTGACCCGCCAATATGTTGCTCATACCTTGATAGTTACTTAATTCCATGATTAAGATAGCTCTTAACTGCAGCTAACCCACCCTTCACCATACAGGTGGCTTATGATTTACTCGTAATGATGATTAATTGTATATCCATAGTTGGTTTGCAGCTACTGAACTGTTATTTGTAACCATTAATCAAATTATCATCATAGTATTAACTTCATCACATTATATCTCGAGGCTGTAGCTTTTAAACCACCGAAAATCACTATCTTCAACTGGGAACGTTCTCTGGTTACCACGGAAATTCTCAATGATTATGTAGGCCAAGGCCTATTGGCGAGTCATCAAGAAATTGGATGGCGAGTTAGCAATGGGGAAGTAATCCCTACTCCTACCGAGGATGAAATTGTGGTCTTTACAGATCACATAGTCAGAGGGTTTACCCCACCCGAGTCTAAATGTTTTGGGACCTCTTCCACTACTTCAACTTGCACCCTCAAGATATAGGTCCAAACTCAGTATCCAACATCTGCCAGTTTCAAATCTTCTATGAGGTTTATCTGCAAACAGCACCGACTGTTCCCTTGTTCAAGGAATTCTTTTATATAAACCGCCAGACTGAATGTCAAAATGGCTCAAGTCCAGAGTTAGGTGGAATCTCTATTCAAAGACAGAGAGACAACAATTTTCCCTCCACCAATTTACCAAGTCACCCCAAGGGATGGGTGACCACCTTCTTTTACTGTAAGAATACTGCTCCAGCAACGGAAAATCCTTTGCCCGGGTTTAGGGCTGACCGTCTTCCAACAAATTTTGACCCGCCAAGCAAAAGTATTTTAGAAGAGCATGCCGAGGCCTTCCCATTCCTTTCCAGGGCTAAACTTTGTTGTCTCATGGGTTACTTGGAGTTAACTTGAACCGGTGCTGGATCTCTTGGAATATACTCCCTTTAAGCCGTTGTCCCGGCTTAATTTATGAATACTCTGGCAAGCCCAATGACCCTCAGCGGTACACTAAAGACAACTTTAGCACCGAAGAAGTCTTTAAAGCTATGAGGACCCTACTTGGCGAGTCTGTGGAGAATTGCAATAAAGTTGGTCTGCCGACCTTCTTAAAACAAAATCCAGGTCCACTAGCAATAAGTGTTTACCTTTGTCTGATTCAATTCAGGTTAATTCTGCATTATGCCCTATTTTAATCTTTTTTACTTATCTAGGCTAACTCCGCCTTCTGGACCAAGAAGCCGCAAGCCGCCACCCCGGTCAAGAAGCCTAAGACCAAAACCCATGATCCGGGCCGCCGTAAGAAACATGCTGCAGAAGATCTTCTCAAGATAGATGACTCGGAGGTAGAACTTGACTCCCTTGGTCATCTTTTATGCAACTTATTGTTGTCGATTCTCTTCAGGATGACGTGGAGACAAGCCAAGCTAATGCAGTAGAGGTAATACCTATCTCCTCCGACTAAAACCCTTTGCCAAGAAAGAAAACGCGGCGGGTCATCCGGAAAGTAAGATTTTCTCATCCTCTTGCACATTTGGACCCCAATTTTCTTTTGAAGAAGCAGCAACATGATTCAAGATGCATGACCTGGAGTGACGGTACTCAATACCTCAACTCCGGCTTAAACAACACTCCTGCCCCTCGCAAGCATCGAAATGAGGTGCCTCATAGCCCAACTCTTTCTCTTCCGAAAGCTAGTATCTTTTGTCAACCTCTTAATCCTTCTGACTCAAATTATCAGGTAACACCTTCATCATCCGGTGACTCTACTGGCACTCAAATGCATCTTTTCGAGGTTGCCCATGGGTAAGTACTTCTACTTGTTCATAAATGATTTACAATGGCATACACTCATGATCTCTTGTATCTTTATCATAGAGGCATAGCAAAAGCGGGCAAGAAACATAAGGTCGGTGTGTCTTCAAGGGATCCCAAAGCCGCTAAACCAGAGAAGAAGACGACAGAGGCCCCTGAGGCTTCAGTTCAAAATCCTGAAGACCCTGTCAATGACCTGCCACCGCAAATTGATGCCATAGTTCTTGAGCCAATGCATAATGAAATCAACCCAGCCGCTAGTTATGACCTGCTGAGTCCCAAACCACCGAGCCCTGCCAAGCTAACTAAAGAGATTCCTCCTGAGAAGACCATTGAAGATGTGACCATTACTAACATAGGCTATATAGAGCCAGGAAACCCTACTGTCTTGGCAAAACATAGTGCCAAAGAAGAACCGCCAGCCGCGGACAAGGGCAAGCTAGAACTGGACCTACAGAACTATGCAGATTTTAGTGCAAGTGTGTTGCACGCAGGCTACCTAAGCCGCCTGCACACAAGCTGCGATATGGATGCTGGCCTTGTTAATCACATGAGTCAAAAGTATGAGGTATAAAATAAACCTCTTTCCACTGGTTCTTATATATACATAGTCATGTAGCCCCCAAGGGCCGGGTTATCCTAATCAAGAATGAGCCCAGTCTTTGAATTATTGAATCTGAACAAAACCATATGTAGCCCTCGAGTACCGGCTTATCCTAACAAGGATGAGCTGGGTCTTCAAATCAGTATATTTGAACAAAACCATGTGTAGCCCTCAAGGGTCGACTTATCCTGACAAGGATGAGCAGGTATTCAAATCACTAACTTAGAGGAAAACTATATGTAGCCCTCAAGGGATGGCTTATCCTGACAAGGAGGAGCAAGGTCTTCAAATCTTTTAACTTTCAAAATGACTTACATTAGCTATCAAGTTCTAGGCATATTGCTTGCAATGTGGTTGGGCCTTGAGTAATTATTTCATCATGAAGCACCACCATGTTAACTTGTCTCCATGGTTCAAATAATCCTTATTGCAGGACAGGCTAAGTCTCAAGGAAACTAAACTGGGCGACTTATAGAAAGCCATCAAATACCAAGAGGCCAAAACTCTGAAGGTCGAGTCCAAGTTCAAATTCACACTAAAAGAGAAGGAAAAGCTTTAGGCCTATTTTTCCAAGGAGAGATCCGCCTGAGAAACTAAAAAAGCCACCTTAGTGAAACGTGCCGAAGATGCCAAGGCTTGGTTTAAGCCGGTAACTGACGAGCTTGCCGTCTTAAAGCAACATATAATTCACATGATAGCCGCCATCTTCGATAAGTGAAAAACTAGTACTTCATCATATGCTTATAAACTTCCATAATTCTCCTGGATAGTCATTTCATAGAATCGCTAACCAGCCTGTTGACTCTTCTGCGAAAAATTGAACAGGCCCCAGAAGCACAGGTCTTGGTCAAAACATGGTGCTCAAATTAAAGGCAGTTTACTCATTAGCTGAACAGCTATATGCTGGAACACTTCACAATATTGTAGCTGTGTCAGGTGGGAAGAAGCCTGTGACCCTTATCAAGACCATGCTAGACTAGTTCTCAATGGCACCAACTCAAATTGAAGAGCTTAAATTGTTAGCCACGCGTGCAGGAGCCATTGTTGCTCTTGGCCATGCCAAGTCATGGCAATCCGAACTTGACCCAGATGAAATAGCAACTTGCTGCCCGGAGTTCAAAGATGATAAAACAGTCTTTGAAGAGAAGGAGTTTAACCAATGCATCCGAGAGATGCGCCCCATGGCCTGCAAGCTCGTAGAAGAGCTGAATTTGAACCATTACATGCCGCGTTACGAAGAAAACAACAACAAAGTTAAACCACCCTCACATGAAGTGAAAGATCTTGTTCCTCCCAGGCGTAAACACATATTCGCCCCTGACCTTGACTCTTCCATTATTATTACTAATGACGCCACATTCGAGGTCTTATCGGGATCGACTGGACATAGGCTGACCTTCAGATGGTCGAAGAGGAAGAGCCGACGCAGGATGACCCGGAGTCTTCAAGGATAACAATGATGAACCAGACAGCTCTCAGGCCAGGTTATGGGAGTGCAGCTCCAAAGACTCTTGATTGAAAAACATTTTTGGGCTCAGCTAAAGCCGTGTAATAGGGGAGTTAAAAACATTGGTCCGCCTTGTCATGCCTTCATGCATGTTTATCTCCACCTTTGGTCCAGTAGTTGAACTTTGTGTCACGCTCAATCTGACCATATATAAGCCTTTGCAAAGAATATGCTCTTCCCCTTGTGGTCGTGTATATCTTGTAGAAGATTCATCAACATATATGCTGGCGACTTATAGTCAGGAACCATGGCGGTTTACCAAACTCAAAGACTCATAGTCTCATATAATAGTTGAAAACATGATTAACATAGATGTAGAGCCTAGTCACTCTGACAATGTAAAAACCAAAAACCAAGGCAGGTGACAACCCAAAGACTTGTAGCCTCATAACCATGGTTGCTCAAACCAAAACATACTAGGAATTTAAAGTCCAAAGCAATGGCGGGTTACAACCCAAAAATACTCAAACATGAGCAACATAATTCGGGGCCTTATGACCCGGGCAGTCACAATTTGCACAAAAGCAAAAACTTAACAGAGAAACATCCCAAGAATCGAAGGAGATACCAAAAAATCCCAATTTTTTAGGCCGATTTTCAAACCATGAACAAACAAGTTGGCTCACGGGCCTTGTGCTTTCAAGGCCGCACAACCATTGAGTTTATCCTAGCTCACTGTAAGTCGTCTCTCATGTGACACAAGCCGCTGTTTCAACCTTAAGAAGTTCAGGGTCTTAAAAAAGATTGACTGTTAAGAGTTCGGTGGGTCACTTGGTGGAGTAGAATGTTGCAAACAGGCAGGTGTAACTTAGAATATGGCAACTCAGGCCGGTCAAGAGGGTATGAAAGCTAAACCCGGTGGGTTGGGAGCCCCCAAGTGACCTTAGGACCAATTACTAAAGACTCGGATACACAGAAAAGAAATGATAGAGGCCCAGAATTTTTCAAGGATGACGACTGTCTGTGTCAAAACTGGCAGATCTCGGGTAGGGGGTCCCGAACTGTGCGTCTGAGGAGCAATGGTAACAGGGGACGAGGGGAACATGATGTTTACCCAGGTTCGAGCCCTCTTAAAGGAGGTAAAACCCTATGTCCTGCTTGATTATATTCAATGAGTATAGGGGTTACAAGAGTTGATCTACCTCGAGATCGTAATGGCTAAACCCTAGATGTCTAGCCTATGGGAATTCTGATAGCCTCTATGGACCAAACTCTCTGGTTTATATATATACACCGGAGGGGGCCTAGGGTTGCACATAGTCGGTTTATGGGGAACAGAAATAACATATCCAGGCACCAACTTTGTCGTCCACGCATACAGGAGTCGTACCCGGACACGGGGGGAAGTCTTCATGCTTCTATCTTCACGGCCCATCAGTCCGGCCCATATCAAATAGTCCGGACACCTGAGGACCCCCTAATCTAGGACTTCCTCAGTAGCCCTTGAAGCAGTCTTCGATGACGATGTGTTCGGCACACGGATTGTATTCGGCGTCGCAAGGCGGGTTCCTTCTCCTGGACTTAAGATAATTCCTTGCACAAAGGAACTCTATCCGGCTCTGTATAATCAATAAAACCCTTAGCCACGAAGGCAAGACGCCCAAAACAAAGCAATATCTTTTATTGACAACTTTTTTCAGTGAAGCGTTACGCTTTATCATTTCGAACCATTTTCATGCCTCTTGTTTCGCGTTTCGAGGCTTATGCTCTATTGGCACGTCTTGTCAAAATAGAGATCGTGCCCGCTCATTGCGGGATGCTCATCAATACGGTTATGGGTAATCCAACTGTGGCCTTCGCATGATCTCTTTGGGAACAGACGAGTTTTAAGGCTTAAGAGGGGGGTCCTTGATATTCTACTACCTATAAGAGGGTAAGGATCCCTTATTTTTTTCCCACGCCATCTTCTCGCTCCTGCCTTCCCATCTCCGAGCTCCAGCACCCAAAACTTCAAGTTCTCCCACCGCCACCACCCTTCCCAACCATGGCCGGATCCGGCTCCAAAGGCAAGTGGGAGGCCTCCTCCATCATTGAGAAGGACATCAATGATCTTTGAAATGCGGGATACCTGTCCGCGGATATCGCGCACAGGATCCCCGACAAGGATCAAGTCATCCCCACTCTGGAGCCCGGCGAGAGGGTGGTATTCATCCTGCATTTCCACCAAGGGCTAGGGTTTCCCCTACATCCTTTTGTCTGAGGCCTCATGTTTTACTACGGGTTAGATTTCCATGATCTAGCCCCAAATTCCTTCCTCCACATATCAGCGTTTATCGTCGTGTGCGAGGCTCTTTTCCGCGTTCCTCCACACTTCGGCTTATGGCTCAAGGTATTCAACCTGAAGCCGAAGGTGGTCGATGGTCAGCACGCGGACTGCGGTGGAGCTATGGTAAGCAAGCTCCCCAATGCCGTCTGGCCCAAAGGGGCATGTGTCGAGACTGTCAAGGTATGGCAGCAGGAGTGGTTCTACATCAATGAACCCCGCGACAACGTGTGGGCGGCCACACCTGCCTACATATCCGGACCCCCCACGAGGCTTACCTCATGGACCACTAAGGGCCTTGATTGGGGTTCCCAACAGGAGGTGGGGATGCTGTAGAAGCGCATCTCCAATGTGCTTAGCAAAATCACTGGTCTCACTAACATGATTCAAGTGATGCTCGTCCACCACACCCTTCCCTGCCAACTCCGGGCTTCCCCCATGTGGGAGTTCAATCTGGAGGAACCCCGAACCTTGAAGCGCTTCTTTGGCACTACGCACAAAGACATATGGAAGCAACTCTTCAAGGCCCAGAAGAACTGGCCGTAGAAGACCGAGGACATCAAACTCGATATCGAGAATCTAGCCTAAGTGGTAAGCATAATCCTTCTAAAGATTTTACTCAGTCAATTATTCGGACATAATGGGGATGACATTGCATTCCTTCCATACAGGGATGGACGGCAAAGGCGGAGCGGATCAAATGTCTGGCCCTGCTACCTAAAGATCTGGCCTCTCCCCTGCTAACAGAGATGCTGGTCCCGGCGTCGTATGAGGTGCCGGAGAAGAAGGCCAAGAAGAAGGGCAAGGAGGCCAACAGTGGCCCTCGTCACAAGGATACTGCGGACATAGTGTCCGGAGAGACCGATACCGTCTCTTCTCATGAAGAAGACGAGGAGGAAGAAGAGGAGGAGGTGGAAAGAAATTCGCCTCGTAAGGGTAGGAAAAAGAAGAACGCGGCCTCTGTAGACCCAGAGGAGGAGGCACCCAAGAGAGGAAATATGACCCTTCATGACAGTTCCGACTCAAATGCCGAACCAGTCCACAAAAAACCTCCCAGGGTGAAGCCCCTGGCCGAATCGTAAGTATTCAAAACACTCATTGTTTATCTTCGGTTTTCCCTTTCCAATTATTTAAACCATTTGGATATGTGCCTTTCAGCCCCCCACGCGATAATTCGAGCACTCCGTTGTCGGAGGGGAGCTCTCCGCCACATGAAACACTGCCATGAGCCTCCTCGCCCGTCACCATGGACGAAAGCGAGGTGTTGTCCCGAAGGACCTTCCAAGCCGAGGAGGGCAGACGAGGACGTGGGAAAAGCGCCCGAGGTTAATACCTTGGCCGCCGAAGACACACGGGAGGAGACCCCTATTACCACCAACGGCGGGGACCCTCAACAATCCGGGCGCCAACTAGACACTGTTTCGGAGGCCAATACGGCTCCCGGATCGCTTGAACAGCCCACTTCACAAGAGGGGGGAGGAGCAACAACTCCATTGGCGACCTCCAATAATCCGGAGGCGCCGAGCACTCTAGAGGAAGCACTGTGACATGCTTCCGTCATGGAAGAGCACCGCACCTTGATGGGCGCGGTGATTGAGAAGGTTCTGTCTGCAAAAGGAAGACTGGACGAAGCCTTAACCAGCCTACCGACAGGCTTCGAGGTATGCCACATAATGTCTTAAACATTTTTGTTTCATATACAGGAACATATATGTGCATAGACAGTAGCCCCTGGGACTCTGTCCAGTTTGAGAAAAACGGGACAGAGGATGCACATAGTACTTGAGATAATTAATCTTACTGCTATGTTGATTCGACAGGCTTCCCTGTTGGCGGCGATCGCCCAGGTCGCAGAAGTTTGCTAACTAAATCGGAAGCTCGAGTTGGTCAACGAAGAGCTCGACCATGTTAACAAGCGGTTCAACGAGACACAAGGTATGCGTATATTGTTTGAAAGACTTTAGTTGCATACTGCATATATGGATATTAACTCGTATAATGATGTGATTATAGGGGGCGCAGCTGAGGTCGAGACCTTGAACGACGCCCTTGCCCATGCCCAGAAGGAGGGAGAGGCAAATAAGGCAGCCGCTGACAAAGCAGCTGCGGATTTGCAAACTCAGCAGGTCGCCGGTCGCCAATACGAAGCCCGGGTGACCGAAGTTGAGCAAGAGATCAAGGACGCCATCTGCAAGTGTGAGGCGTTGGAGGAGACGAGTTCGGATCAGAAGACCAAACTCACAAAGGCTCTTCAGGATGCACAAGAGGCACAGGTCGAGGCCCGGAATGCTTGCAAGGAGATACATCAGGCAAAGTGGATAGCGGCTGGTAAGGTCTTTCATTTGTAGAGTATTTTTGGAGGTCAGAGGTACGCTCTGCTCACATGGGTGTGGAGTTCTCCAGATGCCTTTGCGGATCTTCCGATGAGTGCCACGGATGTCGCACAGTTCTTCCGAGCCTAGGAAGGGAACTCAACAGAGAAGCTGTTCTGGTCTCAGTTTCTTGCGCCGCAGCATCCGATGCCTCTAAATGACCAGTTAAATCAGCTAATGGAGCTGCATAGGATGGCGGTTTTGGCCGTGAAGGATTTAATAGTCCAACTCTGGTTGGCCGAACCCATGCCTAGCAGCTACTTTGGTTTGGTAAAGCGGCTCATCAATGCGTTGCCCTGAATTGATGCTGTGAAGCGCTCAGCCTGCATAGAGGGTGCTCGGATGGCCTTCGCCCGCGTGAAGATGTAATGGGCGAAGTTGAAGGCCACTGACGTGGCGACCGCAGGCCCGCCCGAAGTCAAATATCATTGGAAGTCGAAGCTATATTTTGACGACGTCCTCGAAGGGGCACGAATTTTAGAGGGCAATATTCCAAGGATGTCATGTTTGAATAGATGTATCCGGATTGTAAAAACTATGTCATGAACCCATGCTTTGTGATATATCTATGTATGGAGCCTTTTGTGAGAAATTTTCCTCCTGTGTGGTTGTTTTACTTATAAAAGTGGCCAGTCGTCGGCTTTAGCCCCCACGTAGGTGCTACGGGGGTGTTTGTCATAAGGTGTGATCACACTTTATCCAATGTCTTGGTCTAGTAAAGGAGTTGCACTACAAGAAATATGTCAACTAGTGACCTTCTGTTAGTGACCCTGGAAGAATTGGTCATAGATCTACGACCATTTGAGACCAATTGGTCAAAAGCTGCTTAGGGGGCTCCAAACCCTCAACTACATCGACCATTTTGGCCATAAAAGTCGTAATTTCCTTACACGAAATGGTCATAAAGCAGAAAACACTGATCCGCTGCCTTATTTCTAGCTGATCACGACCAATATAGATGGTCATAACCTTGTAAGTTGTGGTGGATTGCTATGACTACACGCCACCTCATCAGTTTTGCCTATGTGTCACGACCATGTGTTAATTCTTGCCCTAGGTTGTGAAGCAACCTATATTTCTGTTACTCCCAAAATTCCAAAAAAAATCTCATAAATTCTTTGGGTCATATCTTCGTCAAATATGTCAAAAACCTTCCTCGCCTAGTTAAAATATAATTCAAAAATATTCATTTTCCTATTCTGTTCAGAACAGCACTTTGTGAAGGAAGTGCTATTTTTATATTCTTGATTGCCCTCAAAAATTTTGGGCACTCTTTCCTATCCAAATCATTGCCTCATGACAAAATTCAGCTCCATTTGCCTAGTAAATGTTCCTCGGCAAATTGCCAAAGTTTTTGTTCAACTAGAAGCTTTGTGAAGGAAGTACTAGCTATGCACATCCAAATGGCATGAAATTTATACAATGCCTTCATATGCCCAAATTATCACCCTCCTCCAAATTGCAGCTCAATCAAATCATCTATGTGAGCCCAGCTTCAATTTCTATTTTCTGTCCAGATTGGCACATTGCAAAGCAAGTGCTATCTATACCACTCCTATTGCCCTCAAACTTTTTAGTAAATCCTCGATACCCAAATCATTTCCACATGCCAATATTTAGCTATATTTTCCTAGTAAATCTTCCTTGGCAAATTTTCAAAGTTTCTATTCACCTAGAAGCTTTGTGAAGGAAGTACAAGATAGGAATATCGTAATGAGTTGAATTTTTGCCACCCATTCTATATGCAAAGTCATAGCTCTACACAAAAGTTTAGCTCTATGTAACAATACATGTGAGCTCACCATCAAATCTTTGTTTTTGGTACTATTTTTAGTTTGTGAAGCAACTACATTTTATTTTGCTTTATAATTGCTGAAAAGTTACCAAGACATTACCCTGACTATAAAAACCCCCTACGCCAAATTTTATCATAATCCAATCATCTATGTAAGAACAACTTCAATTTTTATTTTCTGTCCAAATTGGCACATTGCAAAGCAAGTGCTATCTAGACACCTCCTATTGTCCTCAAACTTTTTGTGCCATCTTACATATACAAATCATTGCCACATTCCAATACTCAGCTCCATTTGCCTAATAAATTTTCCTCAAAAAATTTCTAAAGTTTCTATCCAGAGAGAAGCTTTGTGAAGGAAGTACAATCTAGGATTATCCAAATGGTATAAACTTTTTACAGTGCTTTACTATGCCCAAATTACCATACTCCACAAAATTTCAGCTCAATCCACTTATCCATTTGGGCCCAGCTTCAACATCCATATTTCTGCCCGATGTGGTACTTTGCAAAGAAAGTGCCATCAAAACTCCTCCAATTGAGCTGAAAATTTGCCAAGACAGACTCCCTAGTAGATGATCATACTCAGCCAAAACTCAGGCCCATTGGCCTTGTGAATTTCCCGTACCGCTAATCAAACACTTGGCTGATAATTCATATTTGAGCATAGTTCGGTCTCCTCGTGAGATTCTTCTATTGTTATTTTCTTTCTAGCATCTACCTGGGGAGTGCCCAACCTATTAGACATGCCTAGGCTGCCCAGAATGCATGGCAACACCATGGTCATGCCGTGACCACGCGGCGGGCATGCGAGTCTACGCGCTTTGCAGTTCGGGCCCTGGGCCACCATCCAAACATCGACGTATCACCACCAAACCATGTATTTCTGTTTAAATAGATAGTTATGTAACTAGAAATGATTTTTGGAAAAATAAAGAGCAAACCATAAGGTAGCTACAGTTCAAATTTGACCCGCTTCCACTGAATCGGCGAAAATTTGCCTTTTTCACGAGACGTGGATCAAAACTTTTGAAACCCAACCATTTTGTAAACTGGGAATTAAATATGTCCTAGTATTTTATAAAATTGATTTGGTCCAAATTTGCAACAATATATGGTAGGTTCTTCACAAAAAAACTCATTTTGGGCACTCGAAAAATGGAAAATTGATTTTTCGTCCAAAGAAAATGAAAAATCCCTTAAGAAACATTGTTTCCCATTCCAATATGAACCCTTGTGCACAATATGAGATCATTTGAATAAACTATGCCATGAATTTGGCCATAAGATTGATCATTTGACTTGAAATCCATGAATCTTCACACATGATAGCTCATTTCTAAGAACACTTTTTTAAAAGAATTGCCGTATTACAAGTTTATTATTTTTCTTGGTAACTTGGTCATATATAATGACACAATGTGAAGGTTTTCCATTTTTTTGATTTTTCTGAATTTTTTATGCCCGTTTCAAAATGCAGTCAAAACAGCGGGAATGACCGTTCCTATCTAGTGGTTGAATCTTGGAATTTTTTGTTGTTTCTCTACTTAAATAGATACTTTTGTACCTAGAAATGATTTTTGGAAAAAATAAATGGCAAACTAGGAGGCAGCCGCAGTTCAAATTTGACCCGCTTCCAACTGAAACGGCAGAAATTTGTCTTTTTCACCAGAGGTGGATCAAAACTTTTTACACCCAACCATTTGGTCAGTTGTGCATTAAATATGGCCTAGTATCTTCGAAAATTGATTTGGTCCAATTTTGCAACAATTATTTGGTAGGTTCTTCACAAAAAAACCTCATTTGGGGCACTCGAAAAATGGAAAATGATTTTCTCGTCCAAAGAAATGAAAATTTCCTTACGCAACATTGTTTGCCATTCCAATATGCACCCTTGTGCACAATATGAGATCATTTGAACAAACCATGCCATGAATGTGGCCATAAGATTGATCATTTGGCTTGAAAGCCATGAATCTCCCCACATGATAGCTCATTTCTGAGAACACTTTTCTAAAAGAATTGCCGTATTACAACTTTATTATTTTTCCAAGCAACTTGGTCATATATAATGACACAATGTGAATGTTTTCCAATTTTTGATTTTTTTTTTGAATTTTTATGCCCGTTTCAAAATGCGGTCAAAATGACGGGCATGACCATTTTGAATCTTAGAATTTTTTGGTGTTTATCTTATTAAACAGATAGTTATGTACCTGGAAATGATTTTTGGGGAAAAATAAAGAGCAAACTATGAGGCAGCTGCAGTTCAAATTTGACCCGCTTCTAGCTGGATCGGCGGAAATTTGTCTTTTTCACCAGAGGTGGATCGAATCTTTTGCCACCAAACCATTTGGTCAATTGTGCATTAAATATGGCCTAATAGTTTAGAAAATTGATTTGGTCCAATTTTGCAACAAATATATTGTAGGTCCTTCACAAAAGAAAAACTCATTTCGGGCATTCAAAAAATGGAAAATGGATTTTTCGTCCAAAGAAAATGAAAACTCCCTTAGGCAACATTGTTTGCCATTCCAAGATGCACCGTTGTGCACAATATGATATCATTTGAACAAGCTGTGCCATCAATGTGGCCATAAGATTGATCAGTTGGCTTGAAAGTCATAAATCTTCACACATGATAGCTCATTTCTGAGAACACTTTTTTAAAATAATTGCCGTATTACAAGTTTATTATTTTTTCTGGCAACTTGGTCACATATAATGACACAATGTGAAGGTTTTTCCAATTTTTTGATTTTTTTGGATTTTTTATGCCCGTTTCAAAATGCGGTCAAAACGGCGGGCATGACCGTTCCTAGCTAGTGGTTGAATCTTGGAAAACTTTTGGTGTTTCTCCGATTAAATAGATACTTATGTACCTAGAAATGATTTTTAGGAAAAATACAGAGCAAGAGGCAGCTGTAGTTCAAATTTGACCCGCTTCCTGCTGAATCGGCGGAAATTTGTCCTTTTCACCATAGGTGGATCAAAACTTTTAACACCCGACCATTTGGTCAGCTGTGCATTAAACATGGCCTAATATTTTAGAAAATTGATTTGGTCCAATTTTGCAACAAATATGTGGTAGGTCCTTCACAAAAAAACTCATTTTGGGCACTCAAAAAATGATTGTCTTAAAAAACAATCGTTTCGGATAATACCTTTTTAAGATATTTGCATTATTCAAAGTTTGTTATTTTTACTGAAATGTAGGTCACACTTGGTGACACAATGCTAAAGTTTTTCTTTTCTATTTATTTTTATAAATTTCCTAGGTTGTAAAAAAGCTGACATGATTTAGCATCTTATTTTTAATCGATCACGACCAATTTAGATGGTCATAACATCATCGAAGAGATACTGCGTTTTGATTGGACCAAAAACATATCACGTGGATCATGGATTAAGCACCGTCGTATGCTCCAGATCGAACGGCAGCCCTCGGTAGCCCTCGTTGCTCTCATCCCCCTCCCGAATCACCACATGCCCCTCTCATCCCTCTCACCCTCGTCCACCCACGAAACCCTAGCTCATCTCTCGTACGCCGCCGTCGCTCCCTTCTCCCC
>NC_041382.1:399982321-399983239 GCF_002162155.2 Triticum dicoccoides | reverse complement strand
TAGCTTCTCCCCACCACCGCCACTCCCTTTTCCCCACCGCCGGTCCTTCACCCATGCGCTCCCCAGAAGAGACTCCACCCACCTCGCGCTCCCCAGATCCATCTCGAGCCGCCTTCTCGCGCTCCCCATATCCTTCTCGATCCGCCTCCCCCTCGACTCGAGCCGCCTCCACACACCTCCTGCCTCCTCCCTCTCACTCCTCCGCCCGCCCGCACATGCCCAACCGTCCTCCCCCCCATGATGTAACACCCCAGATTCGATGCGCCAGGTGTTCGCCAGTTATTCGCCGTAGTTGCCTTGTCATTTGCTTGTGTGTTGCATTTTATCATGTCATCATGTGCATTTCATTCTGCATACGTGTTCGTCTCATGCATCCAAGCATTTTCCCCGTTGTCCGTTTTACAATCCGGCACTCCTATGTCCTCCAGCGTCCCCTTTTGCCTCTTTTCATATGCGGGTGTTAAACGTCCTCGGAATGGAACGCGATTTGCCAAGCGGCCTTGGTACAACACCGGTAGACCGCCTGTCAAGTTTCGTGCCATTTGGAGGTTGTTTGATACTCCAACGGTTAACCAGGTGGCCGCAAAAGCCTCTGTTGTGTGCAGCCCAACACCCCTCCAAAGTGGTCCAAAACCCAGCAAACCCCCTCCATGCTCTCGGTCGTTCGATCACGATCGCGTGGCCGAAAACTGTGCCTCATTTGGGCTCTCCTAGCTCCCTCTACCTATAAATTAGTCCCCTTCCCCCGAATTCGCAGATGAAACCCTAGTCCTCTTCCTCCCGCCGCCACCGGACACGTCCGGCCGCAGACGGACATGTCCGCCGCCGTTCCTGGGTGAATCGCCAGCCGCCACCTGTCCCTCCCCGTCTCGCGCGCCGCCGCGGCCCGCCAGGGCCGCCGCGGGCCCGCGCGAGCCC
>NC_041382.1:399904413-399982019 GCF_002162155.2 Triticum dicoccoides | reverse complement strand
CGCCGCGCCCCGAGCGCCCGGCCCCGCCCCGGCGTCCCCCCGGTCGTCGCCCTCTGCGCCGGTGCCCGTTCCTGCCGCCTCAGACTCCCTCCGGCCAGATCCGGCCACCCTGGCCCCAACTCCGGCGTGCTCCAGCCGTCCTCGGCATCCGCGCCCGGGAACCCTAGATCTGAGGTTGACCCCGTTTTTCCCTGTCCCTGTTATTTTGACATTATCATGCCATGTTCAACGCATCATAACTTGCTACATACTGCTCCGTTTCATGCGTGTAATATGTCAAATTGTTCGCCTCGACGAGTACTTCATTTCATTCCATTGCACCATGTTCATTTGAGTCCATGTTGATGCCTGAATTATTGTTGAAAGAGTGCTATATAATGTTATCTGCTGAAACTGTTATAACTTGGTGATTTGTCATTTTTTGTTGCTTTTGATGTGTGCATCCTATGAACTTGATGTCTACATGAGTTTTGAACTATGATATGCCATCTTTACAGGGGTGCTATCCATGTATTTTTGTGAGTCATGTACTGAGTGCATCAAGCTTGTTAAGTAGGGTACTTGCTGTTGCTGTTTTCCTAGACTGTTTCTGCTATATCATGATGCTATGTATACCTGCTTGCACAAGTCATTCTATGCATAATCTGCAGATGTTTACTAAGGATGTTTTGTCATACATGTTATGCTCTATCCATTCATGCCCCTGGTTGCATTTATAGCCTAATGTAGCTTGTTGTTATCTTGCTCCAAACTTGCTAAATAATGTTGTTGTCAGCCTGTTAACATTAAGTTCAATGTTGCCATGGTTGTTGATAGTGATACATGCACCCTATGAACTTGCTCTTGCCATGCTTAGCTTCATAAACATGTCTTCTTACTGTTGGTTGCCTTGCCATGCCATGTATTTCTATGTGGTGAGTGGTTCAAGCTCACCAACATGCCTACTTATTGTTGTTCCTGCCATATATGAATCTGTCATATCTTTTGCCATGTTTACATGGGTGCCATCATATTTTGTGTGCCTTTTTGGCTCATGGTCAGTAAGGGACTTTTGTTCTATGCAATTAGTAGATTCTATGCCATTCCTTTTTTTGCCATGTTAAGTTCCTTTAACATGTAGTTTGATAGCTCTAAACATTGCAACCTGATGTTATTTCTGCAAAGCCTGAAACTGTTATTGTTTGCAATCTTGCCATGTCTTTTTGAGCATGATCTAGTGATTTCTGGAGATAGCTCAGTGTTCATGTTTTGTCATGCATTACCTGTACATCATGCCCATGCCTTTTGTTTTCTCGTTAGGATGTTGTAGCTTGTTGTTTTGGTGCTTGCAATATGCCTAGTTGCTGTTTTGGACAGATTGTTGTCATATCTTGTATAGAGTGTATGTGTTGCACCGTTGCTCCGTTTTGAGTGTGCTCTATATGAAACTTGCTTGATTTTACATGTAGTTTCATATTATCATGTTGCATCCATGTTTTGAGAGTGTTTGCTTGATGTTTGGGTGCATTTTGCATCAATGCCATGTTTAAGTTGTTTTGCTCATATCTTCTAGGCCGTAGCTCCGAACTAAATGAACTTTATATGTAACTTGACTAGAATTTCGTGTAGATTCTCGTGGTACATCTTAACTTGCTGTTTAACAACTTGAACATAAGGTTTATTCAGATATGGAGCAACTTTGAAACTTGCATATGAGGACTTACCAGATTGTTATATGTTGTTCCCGGCCTCATTTTAACTTGCCTTGATGTGTTGTTCTTGTTTGCATCATCTCTTGCCATGAGCAGCCTCATCTAGCTTTGTCATGCATCATGCTTGGTTGTGCATCATGTCTTGTCTATGTGTGGTGTGTTTACCATGTTGTGTGGTTCTTCTTGATAGTTCCCGTTTCGTTGCGATTGTGAGGATTCGTTCGTTTACGCTTGGTTCGTCTTCGTGGCTTCATCTTCTTCATGGACTTGTTCTTCTTCCTTGCGGGATTTCAGGCAAGATGACCATCACCTTGGATATCATTACTATCATTGCTATGCTAGTTGCTTCGTTCTATCGCTTTGCTGCGCTACCTATCGCTTGCTCTTCAAGCCTCCCCAAATTGCCATGAACCTCTAACCTTTGACACCCTTCCTAGCAAACCGTTGTTTGGCTATGTTACCGCTTTGCTCAGCCCCTCTTATAGCGTTGTTAGTTGTAGGTGAAGTTGAAGATTGCTCCATGGTGGACAGGGTTATGTTGGGATATCACAATATCTCTTATATTATTAATGCATCTATATACTTGGTAAAGGGTGGAAGGCTCGGCCTTATGCCTGGTGTTTTGTTCCACTCTTGCCACCCTAGTTTCCGTCATACCGGTGTTATGTTCTCGGATTTTGCGTCCCTAACGTGGTCGAGTGATTTATGGGACCCCCTTGACAGTTCGCTTTGAATAAAACTCCTCCAGCAAGGCCCAACCTTGGTTTTACCATTTGCCTCACCACCACCTACCTTTCCCTTGGGAGTAATTAACCCAAGGGTCATCTTTATTATAGCCCCCCGGGCCAGTGCTTGTCTAAGTGTTGGTCCAAACCGAGCAACCTGCGGGGCCACCTCGGGGCAACTCGAGGTCTGGTTTTACTCGTAGCTTGACTTATCCGGTGTTGCCCTGAGAACGAGATATGTGCAGCTCCTATCGGGATTGTCGGCGCATCGGGCGGCTTTGCTGGTCTTGTTTTACCATTGTCGAAATGTCTTATAAACCGGGATTCCGAGACTGATCGGGTCTTCCTGGGAGAAGGTATATCCTTCGTTGATCGCGAGAGCTTATCATGGGCTAAGTTGGGACACCCCTACAGGGTATAAACTTTCGAGAGGCGTGCCCGCGGTTATGTGGCAGATGGGAATTTGTTAATGTCCGGTTGTAGATAACTTGACACCAGATCCGAATTAAAATGCATCAACCCGTGTGTAGCCGTGATGGTCTCTTTTCGGCGGAGTCCGGCAAGTGAACACGGTCTTTGGGTTATGCTTGACGTAAGTAGGAGTTCAGGATCACCTCTTGATCATTGCTAGCTTCACGGCCGTTTTATTTTCTTCTCTTCTCGCTCTTATTTGCGTATGTTAGCCACTATATATGCTTAGTCGCTGCTGCAACCTCACCACTTTACCCCTTCCTTTCCCATTAAGCTTTGCTAGTCTTGATACCCATGGTAATGGGATTGCCGAGTCCTCGTGGCTCACAGATTACTACAACAACAGTTGCAGGTACAGGTTATGCGATGATCATGACGCGAGAGCGATGTTTGTTTGTGTTGGAGTTCTTCTTCTGCTTCTTCTTTGATCAGGGGATAGGTTCCAGGTCGGCAGCCTGGGCTAGCAGGGTGGATGTCGTTTGAGTTTCTGTTTGTGTTTCATCCGTAGTCGGATGGTACTCTTATGTAAGATGTTGTTGTATTCGTGTGACATTGTATGCCTTTTGTATGTATCCCCATCTATTATGTAATGTTGATGTAATGATATCCACCTTGCAAAAGCGTTTCAATACGCGGGTCTATCCTTGGTGGGACCTTCGAGTTCCTTTTGGATAGGGTCGCATATTGGGCGTGACACATGATGAGCGCCGCGCCAAGGAGCGGGGAGGGCAGCCAGGCAGCCGAAATGCCCGCGCAGAAGCGCTCGCACCTGTCGCTCGAAGCGGACGACGGCCACGTCTAGGAGGAGGAGGCTGCCGCTATCGCCGGGCCGCCGGCTCTGGCACGGAGGGTGGCGACGCAGGCGTCCAGAGGGCGGCCAACGCTGGCTCTGTTGAGCTGGCCAAGGACGGTGCCGGTGAGAGCACTACTTCCAGCAACGCGCGCTGCTGACTCATCTCCCACCACGCGATGCCGGCCAGTTCATGTTGCTTCGATTTGATGCTTTTACTTGTTGCGTAGGCATTAGGCATATGATTTAGGATCTGTTTGATCTCCTCTTCCTTCGTCATGAGCTGATCCGGTTTCTGCCTTGTTTCTCGTGGTTTTGCAGCGTGGATCCATTCACCAAGAAGAAGTGGTATGACAAATTAATCCAGTACTGTTGAATCAAGAAGAAGTGGCCATACTGTTATGTTTATCTGTCGTATGAATTTGGATGCTTGGTACTCCATTTTACTAATGCTCTGTTCTGTGATCTCCCACTAATCTTATTCGTGATTGTGGAGCCCGGTTGTTTGGCGCGATCCTATGTGTGTGTCGAAACCTAATGCTGATCTCTATAAGATCTTCACCAGATGTTGATCTCTTCTCTACAGTTGCCTACCTAGCTAACTCGATCTGCATTCAGGTGTTTTCATGCATTGCATGAGCTTTTTTCTTACTGGTTATGCATGTTTAGCTAGTTCTTGTAGCTAGGCATATTTGCAATGCCAGTTTAGCTCAACGTACATGGCAGGAGCTTGGTGCTTGCTCAACGTCCATGGTGTCCACGTGTACGCATGCACGGTTTACCAACTGCTACTCTCAGGCGTAGCTGGATTTTTGTTGTGCTTCCCCTCCATTTCAAACTAGCCTCGCCTCGTTGCTGGCTGACGGTGCGTGCTAGCTGCATGCATGTACATGCATCTTCTGAAATAAAGTGATTAGTTTGAATTCAAGTGCAGAATATAGGCAAATGGGTGCTAGATGTACATATTAATTGCCTCCGTTGAGTGTCGATTTCTTCAGTGTACTACTGCTAGTGTCGATTGATGCATTGGTTTGAGTTTGATTTAGTCAGGCAGGTTTAGTAATTCATTTTTTAGATTAATTTGACAAGGGTTTCATAAACTATGTAATACTCCCTCTGTCTCAAAATATAAAACGTCTTTTGGTCTAAATATTATCCAGTACTATTGCCTACATGCTTCTAGTGACTGATGCTTTTAATTTTGCTCAGTTTTTATGCTTCAGATCGCTTCCTCCATGACACCCCGATCCGGGCGGTGGTAACAGCGATGGCGTCGACAATCAAGTGTGCCTAACTCTGCATCTATAACTGGCCTATCTTCTTTGGACGGTCAGCTGCTTCCTCCCCACATTGAAATCTTGACCCCTTTCTTGTTGATGGACTCGTTGACTCATTCATATGTGCATGGATGCAGGGTGCAGGTGCTCTACTATGCACTACTCCGGAAGGGTCACCTGGACAAATATTCTGCTTGTTTTTGAGCTACTGCCACTTTTTTAGCTAATGCCACTTTTTTTTGTTAGTAATCTGAGCACTTGTTAGTTTAGTCAGGTAGGGGATTAGAGTGAAATGATCCTGTAGGAGGTCCTGGACGATGATGTGCAAACAATTATTTTCTCTAGCATTAGTATGTCAAATTTGTCTAAGTTAGTACATGAGGATTCTGCTAGCTGACAAAGTGATGTTGGTCAACGAGTGATGCTTCATAGAGGACAACTACTAGTTTTAATATGCAAACAACAACAGTGCCAGAGATGTTATGTAATAATTAATGTGTACTTGTTGACAGTTCTTGCTTATATTAGTGTCTCTTATTTCTTTTCTAATTAATGTCTCTCATTTTTGTTCTAGTTAATGTGTAACTGAGAATGAACATACTTCTCTCTTTTTAGATTGCTAGATTGCACAAGTTGAACGATCTGCTCTAGTTTAAACAAGTTGGGATCCATCAATATAATAGGACTTTGTTTGCATTTCACCTACCTTGTAACCAATATCCTTATTGCTAATTTACCTCAAGTTTATCTAACATGGTTGATATGAGCGCTGTAAAGTTTCATGTCTAAGCTCAATTTTTATCCCAAGTCCTGAAGTAATTATTTTGGTTACATCATACTTTGCTGAGGATATTAACTTGAACATTGTATGTATGCCCTGAGGCATGTACACACACAGTTTAGCAAATACCGAGCTGCAGTGAAACAACCTTGAGCTAGAGAACATCAAGGATAAGATCAAGGAAGTTCTTGCCTTGTTGGCAACATTATGAGGTTTGTGCATCATTAGGATTGCTTGAGTGATCTCAGTACTGTCATTGTGATGTTCCTGACCTCCCTCTTTTCTCTATCCAGATCATGACGAAGCATGGCAAGAAGGGAGGCTCGTCAACCACCTCCTAGCACACCTATCATGACCGATGATGAGGAGCTGAAGGTGCGCTTCTTGTTTGTACATTCCTTGCTTGGTTGGTGTCATGGAGATATGCACGTGCCATGTGTTGTACGACCTCTCTGTTTTTGTTTCTTGTCATATGTACTTATCTGGCTTGTCCCTGATGTAATACCCACATGGACTATCATATTGGTGGTTGGCTAATGGATTGCATTGCAAATATATTGTTCTTCATCGCCTAATTCTTTTGGTTGCCGATAACAGGACCTATAGTTAGTAAACCTGCAAATAGCAAGTTATGTTTATGGTCTATCATGCTGAAATACAAAAAAAAAATTGTGTCACATGCTTAACAGACTTTGAACTATATACCTAGTTCGGTTGTAGAGAAAAATGCACCTGGTTCTTTAACACACTGAATTATTCAGCCTACGTACTCAAACTACCATCAGTATCCAACAAACGGCTATGGAAATAATTTGTTCCATCAATCCTTTGTTTTAAACAAGTATTAATATTTTGGCAGGACAAAAAGTTGCAAATTCTCATGATAGTTTATGTTCCTTCTTTTAGGTTACGAGAGATGATGCTGGAGAGATGCCCTTACCAAACTGGAAGGACTGCAACCAAATCTAATCGGTAGCATAGCAGTTATCTCTAAATATCTAAGCAAGTGATCATATTTTCAATGATTTTTTTCTGATTGGCCTTCCTGTAGGTCTACACATAAGCGGAAGTTGTACTGTATATTAGCTGTGATGTTGTTTTTTTATTGCCAAGGTTATTTGAACATGGCCGTCGTTTGTTATAGATGACAATCTTTTAGTTGCTGCTTCTTAGGGCATGTACAATGGTGCTATCTTAACAGTGCCACATAAGATAAATGATGAGGTGGAGGAGAGATAACTCATAAGAAAAGGCTTGTCTTCTCTTATTTAAGAGAAGGCAAGAGATGATCTCTTAGCACAATTTGTCTCACCATATTTTAAGGAATGACAAGATAAGGCTAAGATATAACCCATTGTATACATACTTTTTTATCATCTCTAAATCACATGCAAGACTTAAGATAAGACCGCCTTATCAACCATTGCACATGCCCTTATGTCTATAATGTGATGAAGATGTAATTGCAAGAAATGTTGTACGATGGAACAAATGTTGCTTTGACAGCAAACTTGAAAAAAGTCAATTGTTTCTCTGTCGTCTAGTCCTTTTGCATTAGTAGGCTGAAAATATTGATGGGCTGGAAGAGGCCTTGGCCCGAACAATGTTGGACAAATTAATTCCTGGGTTGCAAAAAGGCCTTGCCCCAAAGGTATTAGGTTGAAAAAATGACTGGAAAAAAAGCCGAGCCCGGATAGAAAAGGCCCAGTCATATAGCAAAAAAAAAGTCCAAAAAAACATAAAAGGCCGAATTACTGGGCTCGGCCCATCTAAAACACCGAATTGGACTGGGCTGAATCTTATCAATGACCTTTTCAATTGGTCACAATTTTGCCACGTCAGATTGACACGTCGGATTCGACGTGGCCTGAGCAGACAGCCAGTGACCAAAACAGAAGGTCATAGAATCCATGACCTTTTGTTTTGGTCATTACCATCCACGACCTTCTCATAGAGAAGGTCGTTAATTTCAGTTTACGACCACCAGCTTTTGACCATCTATTTTTGGTCACAAAAAGGTCGCAAATGAAAAACAATGACCTTTCAGCAACCAATAGTGATGGTCGCAAGTTGACGTATTTCTTGTAGTGGTGTCAGCCAGGTGAACCAGGCAATCAGACTATGCGGCTTTAGTACTTTTACTTAGACATAGGACTTTGACTGTGGGGCTAAGTACTAGCCCCTTGTGTGTGTGCGGCATATCCGAAATATGGTGCCCTTTCCATGCGGCTGGGTGAAGACCAGCCCCTCGTATAATACAGAGTGAATCGCGAACGATTTGTAGTATAAAACTAAGTCACCGGATCTCTGACCCGCTCTCGATGTATTGTGACAGTCAGTTTTCGGCTTTCTCTACTGAGGTATTTGACTGGACGAACCATAAATATGATCGCAGTAGTTCTCCCTTTACTACCTTAGTCGAACGAACGAAACGTAAGGTGGTAAGCACAGGAGCCGGGCAACCCAACCATAGATCAAAGACACGATTCGAAGTTGATGCATATAATGCAATATCTGGGACGCCGAAGTGTTCCCCTTAGGAGTTCGATCTTAGGAATGTGTAGAGGCGAATACAGCCCCCGGCATTGAGGCCAGCGTATAGCCATCTGACGTTAGGAGGGAATACAGAGAATGATATTAGAGAAATGAATACCAAACAAAAAGTGGTGATCATCTGCTTTCTTTATATCCGGATTAATATGTCAAGGCGTGCTGTTACAGGTAATACCGTAAAGACAAGGCTATTTTACATGCCGAAAGTTTACACAATGGAAAGTTTTACACATGGCTTAGATGTAATGGTGTGAAGATCCCAACGATGCCCTGCCGCACGTCTACGCTGTTTTTCCTTGGTGAGAAATCCTTTAAGAGGAGAGATCAATGGTAGCCTGCAAGGAAGAAGGGCCCCGAGAAGAGTCCTTGTACAATCGTATAATTGGCGGGTTTTTAATGAACCTGCAATGGAAAGAATATTAAGGTCCAAATAGGGTCGAGCCGTACTATAGGCCTTTTTCCACGGCAAGCCTCCGGCGATGCCCAAAGTATCTTAAGTACGAAATTATGTACACGAGGTATGTATGCCATGACCTTAGAGGGCAATCTGTGGAGGTAAAACTGCTATTCAAGGTCCGGGCCTGCAGAGCTATTACTCTGCAGTGCGGGTCGGACTAGTTTAGCGGTATTGTTGGTCTTGATGACCAATGAGCTATTCGTCTTGATGAGGCCACTCTGTACCACGGCTGCTAGGGCCGCGGTGTGATCCTTAGTATGGAGGGAGCGCTCCATATTTCCATTTACAATGATGACAGCGTGGGGTCCGGGCATTTTGAGATTTAGATAAGCATAGTGCGGGACGACATAAAAGCAGGCAAAGGTAGTTCGTCCTAGCAGTGCATGCTAACCACTACGAAAGGGGACAATATCGAAGATTAATTCTTCACAGGAAAGTTATCCGGTGAGCCGAACACCACTTCCAATGTTAAAGAGCCCATGCAGCGGGCCTCTACGCGAGGTATCACTCCTTTAAAGGTAGTGTTGCTGGGCTTAATTCTCAATGGGTCAATACCCATCTTATGAACAGTGTCTTGGTAAATTAAATTGAGACTGCTAGCCTGCTGCCGCCATCCATAAGGACTATAGTGAGATGGTATCCGTCAATGATAGGATCAAGTACCAGGACCGCCGAACCTCCGTGGTGGATACTTGTTGGGTGGTCCCTTCGGTCAAAGGTTATCAAACAAGCCGACCATGGGTTGAATTTTTGGGCGATGGGCTCTATGGCGTAGATGTCCCTTAGTGCGCGTTTGTGCTCGCTCTTGGGGTATGTGTGACATAGATCATGTTCACTGTTTTCATCTTGGGGGGAAATTTCTTCTGTCCCCCGGTGTTCGGAGGGTGGGGTTCATCATCGTCCTTGCTTTTAGGTCCTTTCCCCTTATGTTCAGTATTTAGTTTACCGGCCTGCTTCAAGACCCAGCAATTTCTGTTGGTGTGGTTGGTTGGCTTGTTAGGGTTGCAATGAATCTGACAGGGCCTATCCAATATTTTATCCAAGTTGGATGGGCCATCTTTGTTTCCTTTGAATGGCTTCTTCCGCTGACCAGGCTTGGAGCCACTGAATCCGGCGTTGACCGTCGTATCCTTAGTTTCTTCATTGTTGTTCCGGCGCTTGTTTTTGCTGCGTCGTGGCCTTCCATTGCCATCGCTAGCCTCAGAGGTGCCAGGGTCGCTAGTACTATTGCTTCTATGAGCGAACCAGCTATCTTTGCCTGTGCAGAAGAGGGTGATAAGTGCAGTGAGAGCTGCCATAGTCTTCGGCTTTTCCTAACCGAGGTGTCCGGCAAGCCATTCATCGCGAACGCTGTGTTTGAATGCTGCTAGGGCTTCGGCGTCTGGACAGTTGACAATCTGGTTCTTTTTAATTAAGAACTGAGTCCAGAGTTTGTGGGACGACTCTCCGGGTTGTGGACTATGTGGCTTAAGTCATCGGCGTCCGGTGGCCGAACATAAGTGCCTAGAAAGTTATCCCCAAAAGTGTCCTCTAAGTCCTCCCAACTACCAATAGGGTTCTCAGGGAGGCTATTCAACCAGTGCCATGCTAGTCCTTTGAGATTTAAGGGGAGGTATTTGATAGCATGGAGATCATCTCCACAAGCCATGTGAATGTGGAGAAGGAAATCTTAATTACATACACCAGGATCTATTGTGCCATCATAGGCTTCGATATTTATGGTTTTAAACCCTTCGGAAACTGGTGCTCCATCACCTCATCGGTGAAGCACATGGGGTGTGCGGCGCCTCTATATCGGGCGACATCGCGACGGAGTTCGGGCAGCACCTGTGTCCGGTGCTGGCACCAGGTTTGGTTGTGCCAGGCCTGATGACCGTCATCTCGCGCTGGAGCGCATCCTCTTAACCCGTAGATTGATCTTGTCTGGCCGGTTCTGTTATCTAGGTATTGACATACGTCATATGTCTAGCCCGGATCCACCATATCTTTATTTCTTCGTCAAGGCGGCGCGGGCTGGTCTTCGGTGTAATGTGCCGCTTTATCGTGTCCACGTGGTGTTCGGTCCGGCTGCTCAGCCTGGTTGTATTTTACTCAAGGGCCTCATCATTAAATTGTGGCAGTAGCTTGCATTTTGGGTAACTCTTCGTCGGGCGCTCGAGGCCATATTCTTCGGCAGTCAGGACCTTGGTCCATCTATCATTGTGTGTGTCCCGTTCAGCTTGAATCTGTTGTTGCTTCTTTTTCAGGCTCCGCATAGTAGCGATGAGCTGTTGCTTGAAGCGTTCTTGTTAGAAGGGTTCCTCTGGCATGATGAAATCTTCGTTGCCGAGGCAAACATCCTCTTTGGAGGCTAGTAAATAGTTACTATCTTTCGAATACTCATGATCGGTAAGTTCGACGGGGTTCACTTGTCGCTCTTCTCTCTCATCCTGCTCGACCACAGGTTCGGTGGGTTGATCGGGATCTTTGGCGTTGTCCAGAGTGTCATTATCACGGTGCGGGTGTTGCTGTCCTTTAACCGATGGGATCGAGAGCGGCGCCGCTGTCGCCGACACTTTGGTGGTTCATCGACGGGCTTGTCCTCATCTTTGTCTTGAGTGCCATCATCATCCTTCTTCTCGGGTATATCCACCATGTATACGTCATAAGTTGAGGTGCCCATCCAGCGCCCCGTGGTAGGCGGGTTTTGGTCTGGTTCGGCTCCGGCATCGTCTTTCATACCATTGATGCCTTCGGAGGTGTAGTCTAGCATGTCGATTAGGTCCTCGACAGCGGATATTAAGTGGGTGGTGGGTGGGATGTAAAATTCCCTTCTCTCAACCCCTGGTCCAAGCCGGGCGCAGCTTGGAGATGGTATCTCTATGATAGCGAGAGATTGTATTAAGTCCAATGTTTCGTTTAAAAGCGAAAGATGGACAAGATTCTGCAGATCTGCGGGACTAGGCTTGGTGGTAACCGCTTGATCAAGCCTTAGTTCTATAGTCATTGAAAGTCTGGAGTTGACGTCCAGAGCTGAGTCCGACGTGGGTGTATCTCCGGCTAGGGGTTCTTTGATCGGAAAGAGTCCGACGGAGTCTACCCTCCTATCTTCGGACAAAGTGGTCCACTCTGGATCTGAGGCCAGGGCGGTTATGAGGGTCGACCCCTGAACGGGATCCGACGGTAGATCCAAAGGGCCTTCTTCGTATGAGTGGGGAGTGGCGGCCGAGGCCATGAACGCCTCGAATACAAGGTCTCCTCGGATATCGGCAATGTAGTTGAAGCTTCCAAACCTGATGTGATGACCAGGGGCGTAGCTATCGATCTGTTCGAGGTGGCCAATCGAATTGGCACACAGAGCGAAGCCACCAAACCCGAAAAGCTGACCAGGGAGAAAAGTCTCCCCGAAAACAGCATCATTGCCAATGGCAGGGCGATCCATCGATCCTTTTTTTGACAACACAACGGGCCTCTCAATGAAAGCACCAATGTCAGCGTCAGAACTGGCGGATCTCGGGTAGGGGGTCCCGAACTATGCGTCTAAGGAGCAATGATAACAGGGGACAAGGGGAACATGATGTTTACTCGGGTTCGGGCCCTCTTAAAGGAGGTAAAACCCTACGTCCTGTTGATTGTATTCAATGAGTATAGGGGTTACAAGAGTTGATCTACCTCGAGATCGTAATGGCTAAACCCTAGATGTCTAGCCTATGGGAATTCTGATAGCCGCTACGGACCAAGCCCTCTGGTTTATATATACACCGGAGGGGCCTAGGGTTGTACAGAGTCAGTTTGTGGGGAAAGGAAAGAACATATCCAGGCACCAAGCTTGCCATCCACGCATACAAGAGTCCTACCCGAATACGGGGGAAAGTCTTCATGCTTCTATCTTCACGGCCCATCAGTGTGGCCCATATCAAATGGTCCAGACACCCGAGGACCCCCTAATCCAGGACTCCTTCAACGACTTTATTATATTGATCATAAAAAGGTATATACATTGACAAATGTTTGTACAAGGATAAGAGCCGGTGGCTCAAGTGTAATAAGGCCGAAGATGAACAATATTCCATGGACGGCAAGTCTTTTCTTCCGACTTATGTGAATTCTTCTGCTCTCGCACATCAATGAGGTAATAATACCCATTATTGAGATTTTTGCTGATCACAAAGGGTCCTTCCCAAGGAGGAGAAAGCTTATGCATCCCTATGTGATCTTGAATCAAATGGAGTACTAAGTCGCCCTCTTGAAAGGTTCGGATAGCGACGTGGATCTTGCTAATATATCGTTGAACGAGTCGCCGCAAGGTCACGCTCTTCGTCCAAAGCATCTAGTGAGTCCTGTCATGTCGTCTCATTATCAGCTTCAACATAAGCCGCCACTCTAGGCGAGTCATGACGGATGTCACTTGGTAGAACCGCCTTTGCACCATAGACCATAAAGAAAGGCATATAGCATGTTGACCTTTTGGGGGTGGTATTGATACAACAAAGTACTGAAGGTAATTCCTCAACCCAACAACCCGGCGTTCACTTCAAAGGAGCCATAAGCCGAGGCTTAATGCCTCTCAAAATTTCTTGAATAGCTCGTTCAGCTTGTCCATTGGACTATTGATGAGCCATGGAGGAAACATAAAGACGAACGTGCTCCCATTGGAAAAACTCCTTCATAGCACCTTTGGAAAGATTAGTGCCATTATCAGTGATGATACTATGAGGGTATCCAAAATGGAAGATCAACTTTTTAACAAACTTAACAGTCGTGGCTGCCTCACAATTGCCAACTGGCTCCGCCTCAACCCACTTAGTAAACTTGTCAACCGCCACCAAAAGGTGGGTCTTATTATCTTTAGACCTCTTGGAAGGTCCAACCATATCAAGCCCCCATACTGCAAACGGCCAAGTTATTGGAATCATACACAATTCTTGAGCCGACACATGAGATTGTCTTGCAAATTTCTTGTGGCACCCCGGCTCAGAGAGACCGGAACACCCCGTATTCTAGCCCAGAGATCGAGGTAAGTCTCTGGAATATGAAACTACCTGGCATAGAACAAATCAGCTCTTTATTACAATCTATATGGATACAAGGGTTTAGAAGATCCAAGGGTTACATCGACATGGCGACCTTTCGCCTGCTCAGATTGCTCTATGCTAGCAGCCGAACAACTCGTAGGAGTGGAATAATTACAGGCAGCAGAACAACAAACAACGATGATGATGGACTCCACACCGCAGGGACTCTGGCTAGAATGCTTAGCCTAGCTCGCAAACTCTAGATCCACGACAAACAAGCAAGCAGACAAGGCATGACCTGCAAACTGGCATGACATGCTAGGTTAGTACATTGAATGTACTTGCAAGCTTATAGTACCCAAAAGCAATCAAGACAAACAACAACATGGCATTTACAGGTTAAACAAGGATGAGCATGATACAACTAGAGCAACATGGCATGGAAAAGATGAACATGATACTGCTAGAACATTATCAGCATGGCATGCACATATTACTCGAGACATGAACAAAGATGATACTAGCATGCAACATGCTTACAAATATCACTTACTCTGTTCAGGATTACCTCATAACCACCAAATATATACCGCTCTTACTTACCATTATGGTCACGGGATCACTTCAATCATTATCAAGAATAACATTGGGATCTTCACAAGATCACCTCATCATTATCAAGAATACCATTGTGATCCTCCCATGACCACATAAAGATCAACCAACTTCTTTCTTCATCGAACCGGGGTTGTTATTAAGTCAAATTATTATTGTTGTTGACTCATAGTGTGACCTACTACGAACATGTGTCCGTGACCAAGGACGCGACTATCGATAGATTATACACACTCTCTAGAGGTTAGCACACTGTACCCACACCAGAGAACCCATGGCCTTGTACTCCCATTCGGGTGGAGCAACAGCGTTCCGATAGAACCAATATATTGCCATGACACTCTCCCAGCCACTCCGACCAACTCCCCTTTGGGCTAAGTCATGGGTGGCCCCGATGTCACCTCGTGACACCCAACGGCCATCGTCCCAGCAAAACGAACGGTCCCAAATGAGGACATGGTACCAAAACAACTATGTGCCCACAAGGCCTATGTCCGCCTACCTGATCAGGGTAGCGCGGGCCCATAACCTTCCCTAGTTGGAGGCACCAGCGAGAGGCATGACAATAAACCGAAAACGGGCCTTCCCATAAAAGTCAAGTGTGGTTGCACTTTGTTAAGCTCGATTCGGTGGCACTATGTCTCAGCCAACACGTGTTCAAGTTCGATTAATGTCCAGTTAATCTTGACATGAGGAACCGCTAAATCATAACAGAATAACATGATAGAATAAAAATGCATATGAGCATGACATCAACATGAGCATGGATGGATAAAACAACCATTTAGCATGTTCTTCTTAACATTAATAACAATAAAGCATTTACTTTACCAGATGCATATGAACATGAAATAACGATGATCCCGAACATCGCAAGTATAGCAAAGTATATCACTAATATAAACATCGTATGACCACTATGATCGAGAAAATAACTACCAGAATAGAACATGATAACAATATTAGCAAGTAAGCATGTAACCAACTAGATGAAAATAAACATGTCATAAGAACGAGCATACATCCATAAGCAAGTAAATCATTCATGGAAACATTAACATGCGCAACTAATTTAAATATTCCAGTTGAAAAACCATGGCTACTGCAAATCCATCATGCAAGTGGCTGTCGTGGCTTGCCTGGGAATGAAGAGGTCACCGGGAAGATTGTGCACATGCATGGGAGCAAGTTTGCAACCTTGGGGAAAAGCTCAAGGACAAGGAATCAAGATTTCCAAAGGACCGAGATCAAGCCAGAGGAGCAAGATTCCACCAGGAGAAGAGCCTCCCTCGCCTGGCAGGCGAGCCTGGTAGGGCAAGGCCACTCCTAGAAGAGCGTCTTCCAGATGCCCCGGCAGAGCCTGCCAGGACCAGCGGAGCAAAGTCACCTCACTAAGCCTCGTCATCCCGACGCCCGTCGTCGATCGATGCGGTGTCAAGGCGCAAGGTGATTAAGTGGTAGCCATTTGCCACATGGTAGCCTCTTTCTACAGGAAATACCTACAGATGACACCCGTTCTGCTACGTGTCAAGCGAGTAGGCGTGGAGCTGGCAAGACAGCCCAACAAGGCTTGTCGGGCAACCAATGACGTGAAACTAAGCGGCACATTTAATGTGCATTGTCAGCCTGCAGAGTTAGGTATGATCGCACTGTTGGCTATCTTATCAGTGCATAATGACTACTTTGCCATTGTGGTAACCCCTTAATCTATAAAAGGAGGCCCAAGGTAACCGTAGAAGGGGTTGTGATGCAGAGCATCCTACGGACATCACCATGTCAAGAGTCCGTTTGGCAAGTGACACGTGTGACATCTACTTCACATACACAAACGTGAATCATCTCCTTTACACGTGCTCACTTGGCCCCTTCGAGGATGGTATAATACTTGACATTCCTCTCGTGTGCATGCAAAGGTATTGCCGGAGCTTCACGGACGACGATGAGGAGTGCAAGCGCCAAGGTACAACTACACCATCCGCGAGGGAAGCGTGGAAACAAAGACACAAGAAGAAGAGCTGTCGAACAAGCTACAGCGAGCGGACGTCCGGATGCCACCGGATGACCGACCACCCAGCGGACATCCGGTGCCTGAAGCTACAGCCAACGTCAACTACAACACCTCCCAGCGAGCAGAAGACCGGCCACCGAACGTCCGATAATATTAACGGAAGTCTGAGGACCACCGGACATCCGGTGCCCCTTCACAGAACAGTTCTAGCAAACGACCGATGACTGGCGGACGTCCGGTCCCTCTTGAGCCACCGGACGACTGGTACCCACCGGACGACCGGTACCTGCCTGTGCGCAGCTGCGGGCCTTTGGCCTTGTATCTCTTTCCCACTTACCCCTTCGAGTCTTAGACTATAAATAGACCTCTCCCTCATCCTTTCTAGGGTTAGCAAAGTAGTAGCTCATTAGAGATAGAGCTTTGCTCATCCATTCCAGATCTACTCCATGAGAGAGACCACGTGCCTCTACGTAGAAGATCTACCTTGGATTCAAGACCCCCTCTTGGGCGGCCCCCTTCAAGACCTCCTCATGGAGATGAACTTTACCTTGTATCTTTCCCTTTGTTGTTCATGTACCTTGTGGATCTTGTGTGTTTGATTGTCTAGTGGATGTGTGATTGGACTTGTTCTTAAGTGTTTCCTCTTGATATTTCTCTCCGTTCTTCCCCGTGTTCATCGTGTTCTTAGTTGGGATCGGCTCCTTTCGTGAAAGATCAGCCGTATAGGGTTCCACCCTACATCATCTTGGATCAGAACAAGGATGATCATGAATTTGGAGCCCCTACCCCTCTTTTTCCAGGCTTCTTTTGCTTGATTTCGTCCTAAATTCGTAAATCCCCACCAAAAATATCCCCAATTTTTTTCTGTGATTTGTTGGTTTGAAGAAGTTTTGTTGGATTTGATCCATGGATTTGCTTGGTTTCGAGTGGATCTAGCATTTCCACAAGTTTCCCCATCTTTCATCCACGAAATCTCATCAATTTTGCCCCCAAAATCTCAAAATTCCGCCCAAAAACGCGTCCCGCAACTCGCATGTCGCGTTGACTCCGACGGACACCGGACGACCGTCATTTTCCGGACGTCCGGAGACCCAGGAACCACCGGACGTCCAACATTTACCGGACGACCGGAACCCCGATCCCGAGCTGAAATTACCGGATTTCCGACCCGACCGGACGTCCGGCGACCGGACATACGTCCTTTTACGGACGTCCGACACCTGTAGATATCAACTTCGGCTGATTTTTGTTTTTTCCGTAACTAATTCATCCGAACTCCGATTTTGACGTTCTTTAGCTCGTTTTGAAGCTATTGACATCCCCCTTCCCACAAAAATACCACCAACATCATTTGACTCATACTGTGATCTACTACGAACATGTGTCCGTGACCAAGGATGCGGCTATCGATAGATTATACACACTCTCTAGAGGTTAGCACACTGTACCCACACCAGAGAACCCATGGCCTTGTACTCCCATTCGGGTGGACCAACGGCATTCTGATAGAACCAATATATTGCCATGACACTCTCCCGGCCACTCCGACCAACTCCCCTTTGGGCTAATTCATGGGTGGTCCCGATGTCACCTTGTGACACCCAACGGCCACCGTCCTGGCAAAACAAACGGTCCCAAACGAGGACATGCTACCAAAACAACTATGTGCCCACAAGGCTTATGTCTGCCTACCTGATCAGGGTAGCGCGGGCCCATAACCTTCCCTAGTTGGAGGCACCAGCGAGAGGCATGACAATAACCGATAACGGGCCTTCCCATAAAAGTCAAGTGTGGTTGCACTTTGTTAAGCTCGATTCGGTGGCACTATGTCTCAGCCAACACGTGTTCAAGTTCGATTAATGTCCAGTTAATCTTGACATGAGGAACCGCTGAATCATAACAGAATAACATGATATAATAACAATGCATATGAGCATGACATCAACATGAGCATGGATGGATAAAACAACCATTTAGCATGTTCATCTTAACATTAATAACAATAAAGCATTTACTCTACCGGTTGCAAATGAACATGGCATAACGATGATCCCGAACATCGCAAGTATAGCAAAGTATATCACTAATATAAACATCGTATGACCACTATCATCGAGAAAATAACTACTAGAATAGAACATGGTAATAATATTAGCAAGTAAGCATGTAGCCAACTACATGAAAATAAACATGGCCTAAGAACGAGCATAGATCCTTAAGCAAATAAAGCATTCATGGAAACATTAACATGCACAACTGATTTAAATATTCCAGTTGAAAAACCATGGCTACTGCAAATCCATCATGCAACTGGCTGTCGTGGCTTGCGTGGGAATGAAGAGGTCACTGGGAAGAAGTGTGGAAGGATCGCGGAAAGATTTGCCGGAAATAGTTCTCTCCTGGTGTCGGTGCAACGAACCCTGGGCCCGTTGCCCAGACTGTGCACAGGCACGGGAGCAAGTTTGCAACCTTGGGGTCAATCTCAAGGACAAGGAATCAAGATTTCCAAAGGACCGAGATCAAGCCAGAAGAGCAAGATGCCACCAGGAGAAGAGCCTCCCTCGCCCGGCAGGCGAGCCTGGCAGGGCAAGGCCACCCCTAGAAGAGCGTCTTCAAGATGCCCCGGCAGAGCCTGCCGGGACCTGCGGAGCAAAGTCACCTCACTAAGCCTTGTCATCCCGACGCCCGTCGTCGATCAATGCGGTGTCAAGCCACAAGGTGATTAAGTGGTATCCATTTGCCACATGGTAGCCTCTTTCTACAGGAAATACCTACAGATGACACCCGTCCTGCTACGCGTCAAGCGAGTAGGCGTGGAGCTAGCGAGACAGCCCGACAAGGCTTGTCGGGCAACCAATGACGTGACGCTAAGCGGCACATTTAATGTGCACTGTCAGTCTGCAGAGTTAGGTATGATCGCAATGTTGGCTATCTTATCAGTGCATAATGATTACTTTGCCATTGTGGTAACCCCTTAATCCATAAAAGGAGGCCCAAGGTAACCATGGAAGGGGTTGTGATGCGGAGCATCCTACGGACATCACCATGTCAAGAGTCCATTTGGCAAGTGACACGTGTGACATCTACTTCACATACACAAAGGTGAATCATCTCCTTTACACGTGCTCACTTGGCACCTTCGAGGATGGTATACTACTTGACATTCCTCTTGTGTCAATGCATAGGTATTGCCGGAGCTTCACGGACGACGACGAGGAGTGCAAGCGCCAAGGTACAACTACACCATCCGCGAGGGAAGCATTGAAACAAAGATGCAAGAAGAAGAGCTGCCGAACAAGCTACAGCAAGCGGACGTCCGGATGCCACCGGACGACCGGCCACCCAGCAGACATCCGGCGCGTGAAGCTACAGACAACGTCAACTACAACACCTCCCAGCGAGCGGAATACCGGCCAACGGATGTCCGATAATATTAACGGAAGTCCGAGGACTGATGAAGCCATGTACCTAGGGTACCTGTCCAAGATACCCTCCCCAAGGACATCTCTAGAAGAAACTACCTTTCAGTCGACCTGGAAGGATTTCACTCGATGGACTCGAAGACACTCGACCATGAAGCCACTCACTCGACCACCATGAGATCTAGAGTCACTCTGCACACAAACGGTCTGTCATTAAGTAGTCTTCATGGTCATCATAACACTTTATGTATGGCGTTACCAGTAATGCCAGATCATAATGTACCTTAAACCCTGCATAACTGAGGGCCGGAGGGGTCTGGCGGACTCTATATAAGCCACCCCCCCTCCTCAGTGTAAAGGGTTGGCACCCCTGTAAGCACCCCTGTAACTCATACGCACATAATATAGTCGACCGCCTCCGGGCTCCGAGACGTAGGACTGTTAGTTCCTCCGGGAAGAGCCTGAACTCGTAAACATCTTGCGTATACAACTACTCCATAGCTAGTATCTTGCCTCTCCATTTCTACCCCCCTATTCTACTGTCAGACTTAGAACCACGACAGTTGGCGCCCACCTTGGGGCAGGTGTCTTAGCGACTTATTGGAGAAGTTGCAATTGTTCCGATCTCCTTCATCATGGTTTCGGGTAGAGTTTTGGTTGAGGGCCGCGAGATCCGTCTCGGCACGCTCACGTTCGTCGCCGACGAATCCACTTGGCTTCAGGAGGCTCCACTCGACATCGATGCGCTCCCCGTCCGCGGGGCGACGCACTTCCGCGCGTGCGTCCGTGGCGTCCTCCTGCGGCAACCGTTGACCCAGTATCGGTCGACCCCTGTGTCGTCCTCCCTCCCTGTCTCCTGCCAGCACAAGTGCTCCGGTCGGTCGAGGCTTCAGCGGTGGGTGAGGCATGCGGTGGCTCGGCAGTCGGCCACTCCCCAAGTCGCGGCGATCAAGCCTGACGAATCTCTCTACGGCCTGTTCGACCTGTCGACCGGCTCCGTAGAGATTGCATCCGAGTGCGACAGCAGTGATCCGGCGGCAGAGGTTCTGATGGTCAATGGACCACGCAGTCCTCCCGGTTTTCCCCGCACCAACGGAGTCGACGGCGGAGGCAATCCGGCGCACGCCCATGAAGAATATCAGCCCGAGCCCCTCATGCCGCTACAAAGGGAAGATCTTCGCCGCCGGAACATGGATGCGCTGCATACTCCTATCATTAGAGAAACCCCCGAGGCTCGTGCCTTAGAGGACGTGCCTTAGAGCATGCGCAGCAACGGGTCCCAGACTCCAGTCGACGTCAACTCTTTCCACCACCGACTCAGGTATATCGAACTCTGATTCAGAATCTAGCAGCTGCAGCCCATATAGCAGAGTTAATTCAGCCCTCCTAGTCAGAGGCTAGAAGAGGCTTGCTACAGATCAGAGATTTACTCCGGGCAGCAGGAGATCAAAATTCAGCTGTATCGCAGTCGCGAAATAGGATTCACAGCAGATCCGTCGCTGCGAATACAGTCCAGTTGGCCCATAGCCCAAGATCGCCCCCGAGACGTGAGGGACGTGGAGGCCGGTGTAATCAGTATGATGACCGATTCGATCGCAATGATCAACGTTGAGTGCCCACTCCTCCCCCAAGGGGTGGGTCGTACGCTCCTCGACAGCAAGATGACAAACATCAGCACAGTGTTGGGTGAAGGGTTCCAGTCGACCCCAGAGAACCAGGCTTTGATGCGAGATCCATTATCGTTCAAGGTTTGGTCAACCGGAACAGAGCTCACCGAGAAGCCATGACAGAGATGTGCCCACCAGTAGCAGAGTTCACGTCTCAGGACTAGAGTGTTTTAGCAGAGCCATCAGGGCCACGGTGATTCCTCCCAACTTCAGGTTGGCGACTGGAGTCAGTAAGTTCACTCGTGAGTCCAAGCCCGATACTTGGCTTGAGGACTACCGAGTGGCTGTTCAGATTGGCGGCGGCAATGATGAGGTGGCCATGAAACACCTACCTCTTATGTTGGAGGGCTCGGCCAAAGCATGGCTGAATCAGTTGGCGCCTAGCAGCATTTACACTTGGGAAGATCTTGCCCGAGTGTTTGTCAGAACATTTGAAGGAACTTGAAAGCAACCAGCAGGGTTGACAGAGCTGCAGGTTTGTGTGCAAAAGTCGAATGAGACTCTGAGGGATTACATCCAGAGGTGGATCACATTGCATCACACGATGGAGAATGTATCTGATCACCAGGCAGTCTGTGCCTTCAAGGAAGGCGTTAAGAACAGAGAGCTAAGTTTGAAATTCGGTCGAACCGGAGAAATGACCCTGAGTCGAATGATGGAGATTGCACCAAGTATGCCAATGGTGAAGAAGAGGATCGGCTCCGGAGTGGCAAGTACAAGCCAACCGCTCATGAAACCGGGGGCGGGACTCCAGTCGGAAGCAGAAGCGGAAAGCCGAGCCAGCTACTCCTGGAGAAGCCTTGGCCATGACTCAAGGAAAGTTTAAAGGGAAGCCCAAAGGGTCTTGGAACCCTAAGAAGGTGAAGGACAAGGAAGGAAATGACGTGATGGATTTGCCGTGCCACATCCACATGAAGAAAGACGAGGAGGGTAAATTCATTTACCCGAAACATACCACTCGACAGTGTCGGCTCTAGATCCAGCAATTCCAGAGGAAACAGCCCAAAGATAAGGAAATGGAGTCGGACAAAGTTGAGGACAAAGAAGATAGTGATGATGGATATCCCCAAGTCAATTCCACCCTGATGATTTTTGCTGATGTTGAAAGCAAAAGTCAATTGAAAGTTATTAACCGAGAGGTGAATATGGTTGCTCCGGTGACACCCAGTTATCTGAAGTGGTCTCAGACTGCCATCACATTCGACCAGTCCGATCATCCGACACACATAGCCACCCATGGGAGGCAAGCTTTGTTGGTCGACCCAGTCGTCGAAGGCACTCGACTGACTAAAGTCTTGATGGATGGTGGCAGTGGCCTGAATATATTGTATGCAGAAACGTTGAAAGGGATGGGCATTCTGATGTCCAGACTCAGTTCCATGGAGTCATTCCTGGGAAGAAGGCAGAGTCACTCGGCCAAATTGCTCTTGATGTGGTTTTCGGTGATTCCAAGAATTACCGCAAAGAAAAATTGACATTTGAAGTGGTGGATTTCCAGAGTGCTTATCACGCTATTTTGGGCAGGCCAGCTTATGCATGTTTCATTGCTCGACCATGTCATGTGTACCTCAAAATGAAGATGCCTGGTCCCAAAGGTGTGATCATTGTTACTGGCAATCGGAAGAAGGCGGAAGAGTGCTTTTAGAAGGGATCAAAGATCGCCGATGCTCAGATGGCAGTGGTAGAGCTGCAGGAATACCAAAAAACTGCAGATCCGAGTGATTTGTTGCGAGCCAAGAAGCCCGCTACAGAGCCAGCGTTTTAGTCGTCCAGTGAGACGAAACCCGTTCACATTCACCCGACCGACCCCAGTGCTGCTCCGACTCATATCTCTACAACACTCGACTCCAAATAGGAAGAAGCGCTCATCCAGTTCCTCCGTGAGAACTGGGACATCTTTGCATGGAAGTCTGCTGACATGCCGGGTGTTCCCAGGGGGCTGGCTGAGCATCGCCTGCGAGTCGACTCAAAAGTAAAACCTGTCAAGGAACATCTTCGACGGTCCGCCGTCCAGAAGAGAAAGGCCATTGGCGAGGAGGTGGCTCGGCTCTTAGCAGCAGAGTTTATCCGAGAGATTTACCACTCCAAGTGGCTCGCCAATGTTGTCATGGTCCCCAAGAAGGACAAGTTACTTTGTATGTGCATTGAATTCAAACATATCAATCGGGCCTGCTCGAAAGATCATTTTCCTCTCCCCCGCATCGACCAAATACTCGACTCAACTGTGGGATGTGAGCGCCTGTCTTTTTTAGACGCCTATTCCGGTTACCATCAGATCCGTCTGTATTCGGGTGCTTCTGCTATGTCACCATGCCATTCGGCCTTACATGAGGATGATTCAGAAGTGTTTGCTCACTCAAATCAGTCAGAATGTGGAAGCGTACATGGATGATATTGTGGTCAAATCATGGAAGGGTTCCGACCTGTTGACTGACCTCGCTAAAACATTTGCCAATCTCAGGAGGTATGATATCAAGCTTAATCCATCAAAGTGCACATTCGGAGTTCCTGGCGGAAAGTTACTCGGTTTTCTCGTTTCCGAACGAGGAATCGACGCCAACCCAGAAAAAGTTGGCACTATACTCCGAATGTAACGCCCTGTGCGTGTGCACGATGTCCAGAAGCTCACTGGATGCTTGGACGCTTTAAGTCGATTCATCTCTCGTCTCTGTGAAAAGGCATTGCCTCTTTACCAACTGATGAAGAAGTCAGACAAGTTCGAGTGGACTCCAGAAGCTGATGCAGCGTTTGCAGAACTAAAAGCTCTGCTCTCCACCCAGCCGGTGCTTGCTGCCCCAATCAGCAAAGAGCCCTTGCTGCTTTACATTGCAGCCACAGGACAAGTTGTTAATACAGTACTTACGGTCGAGCGGGAAGAAGAAGGAAAAGCCTTCAAAGTTCAGCGCCCAGTATATTATCTTTCTGAAGTGTTGACCCCATCAAAGCAAAGATACCCTCATTATCAGAAGCTTGTATATGGGATTTATATGACCACGAAGAAGGTTGCTCAATACTTCTCTGACCATTCCATCACAGTCGTCAGCGACGCCCCATTGTTAGAGATTCTGCACAACAGAGATGCAACTGGTCGAGTGGCGAAATGGGCGATTGAACTCCTTCCCCTTGATATCAAATTTAAGGTAAAGAAAGCCATCAAGTCCCAAGCAGTAGCAGATTTCATCGCCGAGTGGATTGAACAGCAACTACCGACTCAAGTTCACTCGGAGCACTGGACCATGTTCTTTGATGGTTCTAAGATGCTGAATGGTTCCGGTGCTGGGGTAGTGTTGGTTTCCCCCCGTGGAGATAAGCTCGAATATGTGCTCCAGATCCACTTTGATTCCTCCAACAATGAAGCAGAATACGAAGCACTTCTGTATGGGTTGCGTATGGCCATTTCACTCAGCATCCGTCGCCTCATGGTCTATGGCGACTCAGATTGGGTGCTTAATCAGGTGATGAAGGAGTGGGACGTCAGAAGTCCAGCCATGACTGGTTATTGCAATGCAGTGAGAAAGCTAGAGAAGAAATTTGAGGGGTTAGAGCACCATCATATACACCGACTGAAAAATCAAGCGGCTGATGATTTGGCAAAGATGGGTTCCAAAAGAGAAGCCATTCCCAGTAATGTGTTTTTGGAACACATCCATACACCATCAGTTCAAGAGGATCCTTTCACCGAAGAAGCTCCACAGCCAAAAAGTGTCACAGATCCGACTGAAGTTGAAGTTCCAGCTGTGGTCGACCTGATCACGGAAGTTTTGGTCACCACTCCCGACTGGACAGAGCCGTACATTGCGTATATCCTAAGGAAAGAGCTCCCAGAGAATGAAGAAGAGGCTCGACAGATCGTCTGTCGATCCAAAGCCTTTACCGTGATAAAGGGACAGTTGTACAGAGAAAGCACGACTGGAGTCGGTCAGAAATGTATAACACCAGAAGAAGGTCGGATAATCCTTGACGATATCCACTCGGGGACCTATGGTCATCATGCGTCCTCTCGGACCATTGTGGCTAAAGCATACCGAGCGGGATTTTACTGGCCAAGAGCAAATGAAGTGGCAAAGGAAATAGTCGACAAGTGTGAAGCGTGTCAGTTCTATTCCAATCTATCGCACAAACCCACCTCAGCCTTTAAGACCATTCCACTCGTCTGGCCCTTCGCTGTTTGGGGGTTGGATATGGTTGGACCACTGAGAACTGGCAGGAGTGGCTTCACTCACTTACTAGTGGCAGTCGACAAGTTTACTAAATGGATTGAAGCTAAGCCTATCAAGAATCTTGATGTTGCTATCAGCTTCATCAGAGAATTGACATTTAGATATGGAGTTCCGCACAACATCATCACTGATAATGGATCAAACTTTGATTCTGACGAATTCAAAGCTTTTTGCACCTCTCAAGGCATAAGAGTTGACTACGCTTCAGTCGCTCACCCCCAATTGAATGGACAAGCTGAACGGGCAAACGGACTAATTCTCAAAGGACTGAAACCTCGATTGATGCGTGATCTCAAACACGCAGCAAGCGCATGGGGTGACGAACTTTCGTCAGTTCTTTGGGGATTGAGGACCACTCCTAATCGGTCGACTGGGAGAACTCCATTCTTCCTGGTCTATGGAGCTGAAGCAGTCTTGCCGAGTGACCTGCTTCACAATGCACCCCGAGTCGAGCTCTACACTGAAGATGAAGCAGAACAAGGCCGACAGGACGCAGTCGACCTTCTGGAAGAAGAAAGAGAGATGGACAATGAGGTGCATGTCGACTCCTACCTTCTCCTTCGGAGCTACGCCACCAAAAATTCTACCGAGTGGAGAGCAAACCTCCCACTCGGGGGCTTAGCTGCAGTCTAGTACTCGTCTAAGTATCCGAAAATCCAAGTGGAGAGCAAACCTCCCACTCGGGGGCTTAGCTGCAGTCCATTACTCGCCTAAGTATCTGAAAACCCTACCGAGTGGAGAGCAAACCTCCCACTCGGTGGCTTAGCTACAGTCCAGTACTCGCCTAAGTATCCGAGAATCCTACCGAGTGGAGAGCAAACCTCTCACTCGGAGGCTTAGCTGTAGTCCAGTGCTCGCCTAAGTACTTTAAAATCCCACCGAGTGGAGAGCAATCCTCCCACTCGGAGGCTTAGCTGCAGCACTGTGCTTGCCTAAGTACTTAATCTATTCCCCTCTACAAGGATGACGAGTTGAAGGTCGACTGCTACCTTCTCCTTCTGAGTTACGCCACAAATACAACGTGCGCTCTGCAAGGATGATGACGCGCAGGTCGACTGCTACCTTCTCCTTCTGAGTTACGCCACAAATACAACATGCGCTCTGCAAGGATGATGAGGCGCAGGTCGACTGCTACCTTCTCCCTCTGAGCTACGCCACAAATACAATGTGCAATCCATCTGTGCTCCATCCCTACCTGCAAAAGCGGTGAAGTGCAGGTCGACTGGATTTTCCACATCAGAGCTGCATCTCAAGCGCTAAAGTGTATTCCGAGTGAAAGAAAAAGTTCGCTCGAAGGCAAGTGCAAGCATATTTAATGATAAGCAAAGTTCAGATAACGGATTCAGAAGTGCTCAGGCGTCAAGCCTGTAAAAGTTTATCGGTTACAAAACCACACGACATTCGAGGCAAATTTAAGGTGAGGCATAGAATTTTTTTACTCCTCAAGTGGAGGACTGGAGGGCGCGACGAACTGGTCCAGGTCGATTCCGTCAGCAATCCAAGTGGCAGCAGCAATGAAGGTCTCCATGAAAGATTGGAAGTCATGCTTCTTGGTATTGGCCACCCTGATGGACGCCAGCTTGTCCTCTCGCGCATCCTTGCAGTGAACACGTACCAGGGACAGAGCAACATCAACACCACACCTGGCGGAAGACTTCTTCCATTACTGCACTCGACCTGGAACTTCATTCAGTCGAGTCATTAAAGACTCGAGGTCATTTTGAAGTGTCTCTCTTGGCCAGAGTGTCATGTCGATCCGCGACACTGCAACCTTCAGTCGAGCGAGGTAGTCCACCACACCGGCAATGCGAGACTCCAGCCGGAACACGTTCGTAGCAGCCTCGTCCTTCACAGGAGAGTTAATGGGGTCCAAGTTTGTCTCCAGTCGACTGGTCTCCTCCTCGAAGTTTTGACAGAACTCTGTAAGCACAGTTTGAAGTTAAACCAACAATCCCACGATGAGTCGATGATAACGAGTCCGTCGGATAAAATAGATTACCATTAAGCATGTGGAATAACTTCTTGGCGAGCCCTTCCAGATAAGCCTCTAGATCGTTCTTCTTCCCCATCAGTTCGCTGGCCTTATCACTCAGAGCTATCTTGTCATTCTTCAGACGGCTGACCTCCTTATTGGCCGCGTCGAGAGCAGCTTTCAGATTGGTATTCTCCTCTTCGAGTTTATCGACTGAAGCCAGCTTTTCTTCTGCGAGCTTCGTCTTGTCCGAAGCCGCTTTCTGCGCCTCGGCGAGGTCAAGGTCCTTCTTCTTCAGAGCCTCCTTCAGTTTATCTGCAAAGTGACAATGAGATCAGAATCAGGAATGGACAAAAAATAAAGGCAGTAGTCAAGATTCTCACCAAACATATCTTTTGCCTCCTCCTTCGCCTTCGTGAAGTTCTCCTGGACAAGCTTCAAGTCAAGTTCGAGCTGGATATGTTTGTTCTCCAACTCAGTATAGCGAGCCACAAGCTCGCAAGATTTCTGTGAAAGGACAGTCGACAAACATTAAAGATAAGTTGCCTCCGAGTGACTAAGAGAAAAATTGTAGCATTTCTAAGACTACAGCCGAATCAAAATATTCAACAGTAGTCTCGGGGACTACACCCAGTGGGTGCACTCAGCGTGCCCCACTGGTTCTACCGTCAGTCGACCGAAAGAGACAAAAAGGTTATGATACTAAACAATAGCTAACTGCCAGCAGTCAGCCACAGTATCATCATGATCAAAAAAAAGAGAGATGTTCTTCAGACCTTAGTCGACTGCCAGCAGTCGACCATGGTCTCGAGGACTACACCCAGTGGGTGCACCCAGCGTGCCCCCACTAGTTCCAAGATTCCATTTGACCAGACCGAGTCGAGAAGTTATAGTGAAGAAATTCAAAGAATAAAGACTACAGTCGACTGCCAGCAGTCCACCATAGTCTCGGGGACTACACCCAGTGGGTGCACTCAGCGTGCCCCCACCAATCCAAAAATTCAATCAACACACCCAGTGGGTGTACAGATACAAAGGTCTTCAGAAAGAAGAGTTTTCAGGTACCATATCCTGACAGAACAAGCGGTGACCAACCTACCTGGACGTTGCTCTGAAGAGCTGAGCTTGCATCATAAGCTGCTTGGCCGGCATCCCGGATCACCTTCACCTGCTCCATCATAACCCCCGCCTGGCATATAGCCTCCTTAGCAGCATCCGCTTGGTCCTCTGGGACGTGGTGTGTGGAGAAAAGGGAAGGCAGATCGGCAGTCGACGATGAAGGCCGAGCACTCGTCAGCGGTACAGCAAAGGACACGGAAGTCCGAGTGACATTGCCACCCTCCTGAACCAGCGTCTCAGGTGTTGACACAACCTGAGCAGTCTTGCCAGCAGGCGCCTTTTTATTCCTCCTCGACCTCAGCGGCGCCTCATCGTCATCATCAGGGAGATCAATGACATAAGATGGGGCTACAGGAAAGATTCAAAGTTAAAAATGAAGATCCAATTGACCAAAAGCGAAACTACAGAGATCATACCAAGGTTGGAGGTGGCAGCATCCTCCATTTCTTGATCTTTGTTCCTGGCTGAGGTCTCGAAGGTAGCAGCACTGCAGATTTCAGAAATCAGTCGGTTAGCCAACGAGTCGACCAAGAGATTATCCATGTTGAACAAGAAAGCACAAGTTCTGCTATTACCCGGAAATAGTGGGAATCACCATCCTCATCTTCGGCAGAGCCTTCGTCGGCTTTGAGGACATCGCTCGGGGTTGCTTCGGCGCTTTCTCAGTCGGCACCGGAGAGGTCGTCCGAGGGCGTTTCGTCGACTGCCCAACAGGCACAGTCGCTTTGCCACGCTCGAATGCGGGGTCATGGGCGATCTTGGATCGCCTTTCAGTGCGGGGAGGGTCAACTTCCTCCTCCTCTTCCTCCTCCTCCTCTTCACCAGAACCGTCGTCTTCTTCATCCTCCTCACCATCAGATTGCCACTCCTCCTGACTTTCACCTCCGCTCCCCTCCTACTCCTCGATCTGTTCTTGCGCCCCGTTGGGCATCGAGTACATCTCGGTAGTGACCTGGAAGACAACAAACAGGATGGAGAAAGAAGGATCACGGTCAAAGATACAAGATTGGACCTTGTCTACTTCATATGACTGGTCGAGTGGAGGAATCCTCCTAGCTCCTCGAGGGTTATCCTTGTTCCCTGTGATGGCAGTCATCCACCTCTCCAGCGTGGCATCCTCGTCCTCCTCCGGGTGGATCCAAGTGGTGTCTTTAGTGCCAGAATACATCCACATCAGATGGTCTCGATATTGAAGCGGCTGGATGCGTCGTGGGAGGAAGACCTCCAAGAGATCCATGCCGGTCACCCCGTCATAGATAAACTGGACTACACGCTCGACCAGCACCTTAACCTGCGCCTTCTCCTTTGGGACCACCTTCAAAGAGGACGGCTTGCGCACTTGGTCCATGGAAAAAGGAGGGAGACCAGTCGACTGCCCTGGCGTCGGTTGGTCTTGGCAGTAGAAACAGGTCGACTGCCACCATCGGACCGACCCGGGAAGAACCATGGGTGGAAAGGCACTTTTTCCCCTCATTTGAACCCCAAGACCCCCACACTTCTGAATCACTTGGGTTTTCTCCTCACTCGGATTGGCCTTTTTCACCGTCTGGGAGCGACAGGTGAAATGTGTTTGAAAAGGCCCCAATGAGGCCGGCAACCCAAGAAATTCTCACACAAGGACACGAAAGCAGCGAGATATATGATGGAGTTGGGTGTGAAGTGGTGGAATTGTGCCCCAAAGAAGTTCAGAAATCCCCGAAAGAAAGGGTGGGGCAGCAAAGAAAACCCGCGGTCAACATGGGTGGCCAAGAGGACACACTCACCCTCGTGAGGCTGCGGCTTCCACTCCTTGCCCGGGAGCCTCGCTGATCCATGGGGGATCAGTCCTTCATTGGCCAGGTCGTTAAGATCTTTCTGATGGATAGTCGAGCGGATCCAGTCGCCCTAGATCCAGCCCTGCGGCAGACCAGCCCGTGACGAGGATCCGCCCCGACTGGTCGCCCTTCCCTTCGCCTTCGCCGTCGCCTTCTTCGCCCGCTCCAAAGCCGCCGTATTCTCCTTCACCATCGTCACCGGCGAAGCACGCACGGAGCAGCAGCGCTGGGATGGAGGCGAACGCGGCGGATGAGTCTGAGGAAGAGGGAGAGGAAAATGAGGGCGCACTGTTCAAAAACCCCCGTCCGGCGCCTTATATGGGGTTGCTTCCGAGTGACTGACTGGTAGGCCCGGACGATCCTGTCAAATCCCGCAACATTCGCGCACACGATACGCGGCGAAAAAGGTGGTGTGGAGATCGAGGCGTTCCTGCCTTATCCCATCCGAGTACCGCGGCCTCCTCTGCCTCGTGCGCTTCCCAAAATTCAGATCCCGCTAAATCCGCAAACTGCAGAGCAACTTGTCAGACTGGAGATTTCCTCTGCTTTGTCGTTCGGAGATCTCCAAATACAGAAAATTCACTCGACGGATACAAAGAATGGATCAAGGCGACTGAAAAAGAAGTTGGTGCTGTCACCTAAGTTAATTGATCCAGAACAAGACATACTCATAGCGCGAAAAATGGGTTGGAAGAGTTCTCAACTCCTTCCCAACTCAAACCTCGATCCATTCGGGGGCTAATGATGAAGCCATGTACCTAGGGTAGGGTCATGGACCTGTCCAAGATACCGTCCCTAAGGACATCTCTAGAAGAAACTACCTTTCAGTCGACCTGGAAGGATTTCACTTGACAGACTCGAAGACACTCGACCATGAAGCCACTCACTCGACCACCAGGAGATCTAGAGTCACTCTGCACACAAACGGTCTGTCATTAAGTAGTCTTTATGGTCATCATAGCACTTTATGTATGGCTTTACCAGTAACGCCAGATCTTAATGTACCTTAAACCCTGCATAACTGAGGGCCGGAGGGGTCTGGCGGACTCTATATAAGCCACCCCCTCCTCAGTGTAAAGGGTTGGCACCCCTGTAAGCACCCCTGTAACTCATACGCACATAATACAGTCGACCGCCTCCGGGATCCGAGACGTAGGGCTGTTACTTCCTCCGAGAAGGGCCTGAACTCGTAAACATCTTGCGTATACAACTACTCCATAGCTAGGATCTTGCCTCTCCATTCCTACCCCCCTATTCTACTGTCAGACTTAGAACCACGACAAGGACCACCGGACATCCGATGCCCCTACACAGAATAGTTCTAGCGAACGACCGACGACTGGCGGACGTCCGGTCCCTATTGAGCCACCGGACGACTGGTACCCACGGACGACCGGTACCTGCCTGTGCGCAGCTGCGGGCCTTTGGCCTTGTATCTCTTTCCCACTTACCCCTTCAAGTCTTAGACTATAAATAGACCTCTCCCTCATCCTTTCTAGGGTTAGCAAAGTAGTAGCTCATTAGAGATAGAGCTTTGCTCATCCATTTCGGATCTACTCCACGAGAGAGACCGCGTGCCTCTACGGAGAAGATCTACCTTGGATTCAAGACCCCCTCTTGGGCGGCCCCCTTCAAGACCTCCTCATGGAGATGAACTTTACCTTGTATCTTTCCCTTTGTTGTTCATGTACCTTGTGGATCTTGTGTGTTTGATTGTCTAGTGGATGTGTGACTGGACTTGTTCTTGAGTGTTTTCCCTTGTTATTTCTCTCTGTTCTTCCCCATGTTCATCGTGTTGTTAGTTGGGATCAGCTCCTTTCATGAAAGATTGGCCGTATAGGGTTCCACCCTACATCATCTTGGATCAGAGCAAGGCTGATCACGAATTTGGAGCCCCTACCCCTCTTTTTCTAGGCTTTTTTTCTTGATTTCGTCCTAAATTCGTAAATCCCCACCAAAAATAGCCCCAATATTTTTTTTGTGATTTGTTGGTTTGAAGAAGTTTCGTTGGATTTGATCCATGGATTTGCTTGGTTTCGAGTCGATCTAACATTTCCCCAAGTTTCCCCATCTTTCATCCATGAAATCTCATCAATTTTGCCCCCAAAATCCCAAAATTCCACCCAAAAACGCGTCCCGCAACTCGCATCTCGCGTTGACTCCGATGGACACCGGACGACCGTCATTTTCCGGAGGTCCGGAGCCCCAGGAACCACCGGACGTCCAACACTTACCGGACGACCAGAACCCCGATCCCGAGCTGAAATTACCGGATTTCCGACCCGACCGAACATCCGGCGAGCGGACATCCGTCCTTTTACGGACGTCCGACACCTATAGATATCAACTTTGGCTGATTTTTTTTTCAGTAACTAATTCATCCGAACTCCGATTTTGACGTTCTTTAGCTCGTTTTGAAGCTATTGACATCCCGCTTCCCACAAAAATACCACCAACATCATTTGACTCCATCAATTTTTGAAAACTTTGGCATCTTTGCCTAGGGCTTCCACCACATCATCCAGTACACCACCACCGACTTCCGCAACCTAACCCTTTTTGTTCCATATCACATTAGTGGTTGCTTGAGTGGTGATTCGAGTCTCCTAAGGTGTTTCGGCTACTTAGGGACAGTTGCTTCTTCATCAACCACCACCACCACTTCCGCATAGGTTTGCCCACCATACACTTCCGCCACCCCAACTTAACCCAATTTTGTTTGTGTTGTGAGTTGTGTCTCCTAAGGTGCTTCGGCTACTTAGGGACCGTGCTTCCAACTCCGACACCATGTTGTCCACGAACTTACCCTCCACTTCCGCATTGCGTACTCCAAAACCCACCATTGCATTTCCGCAATCCCATTGAGCTTCCGCAACCACCACCACATTCCGCTACCACCATTTGACTTTTGTCCTTGAGATTTTGAGTTGTGGTTTTTCCGTTTCCTAAGGTGTTTTGGCTAATTAGGAACGGGTTGACATCAACAACACCGCTTCTCATCATCGACACAGACGGTAACCTTGACGACACCATTGTATATTCCCCTTGCAATTGCATATTGTTAACCCCCAGTCCATTCTGCATCACTTGCCTATTGAGACTAGCCATTTGAGTATTCTCGGCAACGTTATATATGCACATTAGTGATCATTGGTCTACACCTTCGATTGCATACATACCATATCATATTGGTATCATCATATCTTGTGTCACAAGTTTGTTCCCGCATATACACAATTGCTATCTTGGTTTGTGCATAGTGGCCATATCAAAAAAAGAAAAGAAAAGAATAAGCTTTTAAGCAAAGAGAAAGAACAAAGAGCTTGTAAGCAAGTGACATAGCATCATACCACATTGCATAATATTGTCATATCCGATCATCTTGGATCAAACACCGGGAACTATACATACATAGCATACTTGGGATAGAAAGTTTATCCATTTTGCATCTTATAAGTTGTGCACAAGTGTCGTATCCGCCTATTGAGCAATCGTGCTAGCGTCTCTATTGAGTTGTGCAACACGAACGTTTCTGGTGGACTCCACATTTTGTGCTCATTCCTTGGTTGCACGACCCCATTTATCTATCCGTGCGTGTGTTTGCGTGTGCCACATATTGCTATTGGTCTACTTGTTTCACTTGCGAATTTGTGAATCTCTTTCAACATTATTGACTCTTCCTAACATTTTGCATTAAATTTTTGTGCCACTATCTTCACCAAGCTACACCATATGCTTTACTTGATAGGTGTGAGTGAACAAGTCTGGTACCATTTCCAGTATTCTTTCATCTCACGTTAAGTGAAACGGGATACATCCTCAACTTTGGGAAAAGGTAACTTGCTATTGTTTATCTCATTTCCTAATCACCTCTACTCGAGTCTTGTGATGGATAGGCAAGGCATTTCATATTTGGTCTACAACAACAACGACGAGTTCGATGCCATGAAAAACTCCACCGACGCCAAGATGCATGCTCAAATGGAGGAGATCAAAGCCCTCATCAAGGCCTACAAGCGGTCTTCCTCATCTTTGAGAAGACACTCAAGAGCACATGCCTCCGAGCTACCATCTCCGGCAAGACCACATCGGCATCGACACCATCACCAACAAGAACGTGAAGGTCACGAGCTCAACACCAACAACTGCTTAAGGACTTCACCATCTCCCTTGGCATCTTCACCAAGCAACTACAAGGCATCTTTGCCTATGGACATACGGCATCATCGCCAAAAAGCACCCCAGACTACGCTCAAGAGAAGCTCCCCAAGCTCAAGTACGCAACTTCCACGAGCTACTACGACCTCGACATTGACCACAAGATTCCTTTCTATGGGACTCAAGAACCCGAGGAGTATCTAGAGTGGGAGCGCCTAATGGACGACTACCTCAAGCTACATCAAGTTCATCCCGAAGATCAAGTGAAGTGCGCCTCAAGAAACTTCCACGATTATGCGTCCACATGGTGGCTTCGCACACCTTCAGAGAGCTACGGCATGAGTTGGCCCAAGACGAAGAGAGCTTTGTGGCGAGACTTTGTGCCCCTAACCTACACGGAACAACTTCTAAGCCAATTGGAGAACACCACCGAAGGATCCAAGTCCATCGACGCGTACTTCAAGGAGATGAAGGTTGCCTTGCAATGACCGGTGTGGATGACCCCATTTCTATGAAGTTCCACTTCATGATGGGATTGCACAACGACATCTCCAACACTATCTTCCTCGAGAACTACAAGTCCCTCGACGACTACTACATTGGTGATCTCAAGGCAGAACAAGAACTCATGAAGGCCAAGGCTTCTCCACCCCAAGCTCACTTCACGATGACCAAGCTCCATGAGAACGAGCATGAGGATAGTAACACCAAGATGTCCAAGCCCGTCGAGCTCCAAGACGATGCTCCCAAGTTCGACTCCACAGCCATCCCTTTTTATGGCATTGATGGTGTCGAGTCTACTTCGACTCTTTTTCAAGATGGTGCGGCGACAAGTACGACTATGGAGACCCTCAAGGACCAAGCTTTGGAGGCGAGCGACAAGGTGGCGAGCAAGGATGATGCTTCCATCTTAGGAGGCGGATGTGCCATCTTCGGCCTTCATCCACGACGATGATGATGACATGATCGAGCATGGGATTTTCCCTTCGGTCATGGAGGAGAGCGATGATGTGCCATCTCCGGCCTTCAACCACGGCGACAGCGACGAGATGGTTGAGCATGGGATTGTCCCTTTGACCACGGCAACGTATGATGACTTGAGTGACTTTTGCCACCATATTGACAATGAGAGTGACTTCACCTCTAGCCCCATATATGACGATTTGCCCCAGTTCCCATGTGAGGAGAGCCACAACCCCCACCACTTGAGTGAGATGAGTGACTCCACCATATGTGACTTTGAGTGCACCTATTTTGAGGAAGTGAGTGAACCACCACATAGAGAGAGTGAGATAGTTGATAGGTCTCATGAGGCCATTTTCATTTCTAACAACTTGACCTCTACCTCTATTGTGTCTTCTCATTTTGTGCTAGGTCCCATATATGATGACGCGCCGATTCACAATGACTTCGTCCTCCCTTTGGACAAGACGATGGCCTTGGTGGAATATGATGCACCCCCACATGCTTCCATCAAGATTAAGATGACCACCATTTGGTCTTTCACACCTCATCGACATCACTTGAGTGGAATGAACAAGGTAACATAGGTGATGGTGATGCTCTAGTCCCACTAGTGGACATTCTTGACATTGATTGCTTGCATGATGTTTATCAACCTATTACCATGCTTCATGCTAGTGCGACTTCCCTATGTGATGATTTATTGCCCATTTATGATAAGTATGATGATTCTCATGTCGAGTCTCTTAGTTGTGATGCCATGTTACATAGGATTTCTTGTGACAATTCTCTAGGTCACATCATGTTTGACAATCCGCTTGACTTGTCATATGCTACGCATGAGATTAATCATATGTCATATTTTCAATCTCATCATAGTGACAATGCATATTCCATTAAAATTAACCCAATTTGCTCTTATGTCATAGATGACAAGCCCATGGTTATTGGCATTTGTTTTTCTTGTGATGATATATATATGCTTCCTTTGCATCATTTATATCATATGCCATGACATGACCACCTAGCTTCGGATATGCATTGTTTTGGGTGTTGCCCATATTCTCCATATGATGTTTCCAATATTGCTCATGAGGAGACCCCCATAGTTTCCTCATACATTCTAGGAGATTTTGATCCATCCCATTCATTGCATGATTCCAATACTTGTGTGCACAATATGCTCCCCATGAATAAACATGCTATTGATGTGCCAAATACTAGTATGCTAAATTTGTATCCCCATCATGTCATACACAATAACTATTCTTTCATGATGGATGACATGTTCTTATACCATGCATCAAATTTCTTCGAGCATTGCTTATCTTGTGCTAACACTCACGTGCACATACACATCATGATGGATGATGTGTACATTTACCACACACACAATTTCTTTCGTTTGTGTATTCGTTGTGTAGGTACCCATGCTTACTTGTCAACCTCACAATCCCATGAGTTGACAAAACAAGGTCTAGAGAGCAACGATGACTTGGGATCCCATGGATTGTCTTTCCCACTGCTCTCTTTGCGCAAAGACTTCGTGCATCTCTTCTACATGTCCCTCACTTGGCTATGGGTTATTGTCCATTACATATTATATGCCCATCTTTCCATGTTCACTCTGCATGATATGCTCATTACTATGCCTTTGCCATGCATTTGTGACCCATGCTTTGCATTACACATGATGATTGATTCTAGTACTTGTATGTGTATCTGCCAGCTTGGTGGAGAAATTTCTTGTTATTGCAATGTTTGCTTTGTGACCCATCCCTATTATGATACTTTAATCTTGCTTTGTGTTCGTGCTTGCGATATGTCATGTGCATTGTCTATGCCTATTATTTGCTCACATGACATGATTGCCATGATTTCCTGTAGTGTGTTGCATCTTTGCTCTACTAGTTTGCACGACTTGATATCTATGCTTGCTTATGTTGCATCACCGATGATTCATACTTGCTCACTTCACGCGGCTGATGACAACCATATACATGCTTTGCACATGATTGTTATTGCTTCTTGTCAGATATCTCCATGTGTTGCCTCTCTCATGCTAGATGATTTGCCATGTATTGAGTGCAACAATGCTTTTAGTCTTGCTAATGAGATTGCCCCCATAGCATTCTCACATATATTTGGAGATTTTGACATATTCCTCGTGAAGCATGCTTGTCTTACATCTTTGCACCATATACCTAGTGCCATGAATATCGCCATTGTTGCATCATAATATTCATGCACTTGTGCTTCTAATGGTAATGTGCAAAAGATGAGAACCATCATGATGGATGTTGTATTTATCAACCACGCGCACACTTTTTTGTATTGTTTTGTGCATGTATAGGATACTTGGACTTCGTCTCGACTTCCACTTCACGTGAGTTGGCCATTCGAGCTCTTGAGAGCGAACCACCTTCTACAACGACGATCTACATCACACTTGCTTGTACTTCGACATTGTGAAGAATGCACAAGGACACGCCTTCAAGGTGACATCTTTCTTGAGCATGGATATTGATGATCGTACTACTTGTGTTGCTTGCACTATGAGACTTATCATTCATCTTGGACCACTTGATTGCACACATGTTAGAGATCTTGCTTCGACTTGTCATTTTCACCATTCCATGCATCATGATATATATGCCTTGTGTGTTGCATCCAATTCTTGGATTACATGGTCCTATCACATGTTTGGTTGCAACAATGCCATTTCTTCACATATGCCATGTCCCATTGCTTGTCACTTGATTGACTTCATTGCCTCACACATGATAAACAATTGCTCTTTCTATTGTGTTGAGTGCCATACTATCTTCACTACACCCTATGCACATTATGCTTGGCTTGTCTTGCACTTGTCCCATGTGTTTAGACACTTCATTTTACTTGGTGTTGTAAATGATTCTTATGCCTACCATCGACCATTTGTCGCGCGCTTTATGCATGATTGCTATGACCTTGAGGTTGATGCTTCTTCTCTTGTTACACATATTTACATCACTACCTCACATTTACATGCTTGTTCTCATGATATCTTTTCTTGTGCTCAATTTATGTGCTTACATGCCATGTCACAATCCTATGTCAAACCATATGCTTTGCATGATGACGACACTTGTTTGGTGAATCACCTCTTGAACGCTTGGTTTTGCACTAAAGCTAACCACATTCGTTTTTCCAAGTGTTTGTTGTTTTCGCTCCTTTTGAAGGAATCACTAGACGGTGCGACATTGGAGAGTGCCCACTTTAAGCTTGAAGATGATGACTACTTGGTGAACGTCCACTTCTACACGGCGAAGCCATCTCTTTCCCATGGTGATTTGGTTTTCAATCTGAGGTCATATCTTTCCCAAGGGAGGGGAGATGATGCGAAGCATCCTACGGACATCACCATGTCAAGAGTCCGTTTGGCAAGTGACACGTGCGACATCTACTTCACATACACAAAGGTGAATCATCTCCTTTACACGTGCTCACTTGGCCCCTTCGAGGATGGTATACTACTTGACATTCCTCTCGTGTGCATGCATAGGTATTGTCGGAGCTTCACGGACGATGACGACGAGTGCAAGCGCCAAGGTACGACTACACCATCCGCGAGGGAAGCGTGGAAACAAAGATGAAAGAAGAAGAGCTGCCGAACAAGCTACAACGAGAGGACGTCCGGACGCCACCGGACGACCGGCCACCTAGTGGACAGCCGGCGCCTGAAGCTACAGCCAACGTCAACGACAACACCTCCTAGTGAGCGGACGTCCGGTAATATTAACGGAAGTCTGATGACCATCGGACATCCGGTGCCCCTTCACAAAACAACTCTAGCGGATGACCGACGACTGGCGGACGTCCGGTCCCTCTTGAGCCACCGGATGACCAGTACCCACCGGACGACCTGTACCTGCCTGCGCGCAGCTGCGGGCCGTTGGCCTTGTATCTCTTTCCCACTTACCCCTTTGAGTCTTAGACTATAAATAGACCTCTCCCTCATCCTTTCTAGGGTTAGCAAAGTAGTAGCTCATTAGAGATAGAGCTTTGCTCATCCATTCCCGATCTACTCCACAAGAGAGACCGCGTGCCTCTACGGAGAAGATCTACCTTGGATTCAAGACCCCCTCTTGGGTGGCCCCCTTCAAGACCTCCTCATGGAGATGAACTTTACCTTGTATCTTTCCCTTTGTTGTTCATGTACCTTGTGGATCTTGTGTGTTTGATTGTCTAGTGGATGTGTGATTGGACTTGTTCTTGAGTGTTTCCCCTTGTGATTTCTCTCCATTCTTCCCCATGTTCATCGTGTTCTTAGTTGGGTTCCGCTCCTTTCGTGAAAGATCGGCCGTATAGGGTTCCACCCTACATCAGGTTGGCTGGTTGGCTAGTTGGATAAGCGGAACAACACACACACACCCATGCACGTAGCCACTACCGGCCTTGCCGGGCGAGTGTACTACGCTCCACCACCATTCTTCGACCATCAATCCACCAAAGCAGGAGTAGGGTTTTACGCCTCACGGTGGCCCGAACCTGGGTAAATTGCATGTGTGATCGCTGTCGCGCTATCCCAAGTTCTTCTGCTCTTTGTGCAATGTGACATCCCCCCTGCCGAACCAACAAGGTGCCCTTGGTCCCATAGGTGGTTGTGGTTTCCCGCGACATCTTTGGCGTGCCAGGTAGGGGGGTCGCTTGCACGAACCTGAAAGCGTGAGTAGCATGTCATCTTCATCTTCAGCGGCGCCATCAACCAGGGCGCCCAAGATGCTCGACTATCGACCTCGAAGGCTTTGCCGCCCATGGCTGCTCACACCATGGGGAGTGCGGAGGCGAGCGAGGGTGCGGACGCTGCTGGGGAGGTGGTTGGAGCGGGAGGTGCCGCCATCATCTCCCCTGCGACCGAAGCAGGAGCGGGTGGCGCCAGAGGAGAGCCACATATGCAACATCTCGACAGCCACTCACCAAAAGATGCAGGTGAAGGGATTGTTCCGCTCATGCCTCTTCCCCTCGCCGGAGGGCACAGCCAAAGTGGTGAAGCTCGGTCTGGGGCGAATGCCGCCCTCCGGCTGCTCCCATCGCGGGGGCGACCGCAACGCGTGCACCTCCCGCGGTAGTTGACCCGATCGTTGTGCCCAGCAGAGATGCTGGCCCTCGAGTGCCTTCACCAAGTCATCACGCATCCAAATGGTTGCCTCGCAACAGCAAGGGTGTGGAACCACCGATGCTGGCGCAATCAGGAGCCGGGCGATGATGCGATCTACTTCATCATCACACATGCCAAGTACAGGCACAGATGCCATGGCGCAGTCTCAGCTGTTGCTGAGGTTTTCGACAGCGGCCGAGCATATGGACGAATGGCGGACCACCATCCAAAGTCTGATGAGTTTCGCCAAGGCTGGGGGCTCGCAGTGAGATGGCCCGCCACAGTCTCCCCAAGCGACAACCATGGCTCGCGCTGTTGGCCGTACAAAAGGGGGCACCCCCATGATGCAGTCCCCACCATGGTAGCCAGCACGGCCGCCGCGGAATCAAGAACCTGACAACGTCTCGATGGCCTCCTCTGACCCTCAAGCACGTCCAGGCCAACGGCGAGCCCAGGAGGATAGGTGGGTGGGAGACGCACGCATCGTCGTCGAGCGACATCGTGACGACCACTGCCAAACCAATGGGTGTGATAGCTCTGACGTTGATGAGCCTGCGCTCAGTACTAGCAGGTGCCTACCTTTCGAGGTTGGTTGCCCTGCCTTTACTCGTGAGCTACTGCAACTCCGATGGTCGTCTGTTCGTACGTTCAAGCCAGAGATACCTGAGAAGTACGATGGTAGGCTGAACCCGGCAGAGTTTCTAAGCATCCACACCGTCGCTGTTTAGGCTGCCGGGGGAAGAGATGAGAAGGTGTTTGCTAACTACTTCCCTTTGACTCTCAAGTCCAATGTGATATCTTGGCTGATGCACCTCCCGGAGAACTCTATCTCGTCATGGGCTGACTTGTGCCAGAATTTATTGGCGCCTTCACTAGCGGCCATCAAGAGCCAGGTCGACCCGGTGACTTGCAGCTTCTCCAATAGAAGGAAGGAGAGACCCTCCATAAGTATTCACAGAGATTCAGCAAGGTCCATAGGAACACCCAAAATATCCATCCAGCAGCTGTGATAGCTGCCTTCTAGTCCAATGTGCGCAACAGCCAGATCTGTTCCAAGATGAACGTGCGGTTGCCCAAGACTGTGAAGGAGCTCTACACCTTGGTGGATAAGTGTGCTCGAATGGAGGAGGGAAGGAAGTTGCCCGAAGAGGAAGGTTGCACCAATGTCGATTCAGAGAATGATGATGAATCAACCAGTCAGAAGAAGAGCAAAAAGTGTAGTAAGAAGTGGAAGGATAAGGCAGTGTTGATTGTTGAAGGATATGGTACACCTAGTACTGGCAAGAAGGCCAAGGCTGAGGCCCCCAGCAAGGAAGCTATCGTGTGCACTGATTGCTGGGAGGCCGCGGCTGCCGAGAAGGTTGGGAAAGGTGACGGGCCATATTGCAAGATTAATCGGACCAAAGGCTACGTCCTTCAGGAGTGTTATCAGGTTGAGCAGCTTGTCAAGAAACAGAGAGCCGAATATGAGAAGCGCGACAAGGAAAAGGGTCAGATTGTCGCTGGCGATAAGGGCCGAGGCGGTGAAGTAAATCACCCCGACAAACCCTTCTGGAACCAAGGAAAACTCGCCAGAGGTTGAGAAAAAGGAACCTGTGGTGATGAAAGCGATGGAGGGGATGAAGAGGAAATAAGTGAGCAGGAGTTTCAGAAGGCTACTAACGCCCTGTGCATTGACGGGGGTGCATCCTTGCACACCTCTCACCGCCATGTCAAATGATGTGTACGAGAAGTCATTGTCGTGAAACCAGTGCCAGAGGCCCGGAAGCAGCTTAAATGGTCACGCACGCCCGTCATCTTTCACAAAGAGGATCATCCTAACCACACCACTGTGGTAGGATGTTTGCCATTGTTGGTCTCTCCAACAATTCGCAACCTCAAGGTCACAAAAATGTTGGTGGACGGCGGGGCCAGGTTGAATCTGATTTCCTCGGAAGTTATCAACAAACTTCAGATAGTAGAAGATGAGTTGAAGGCCATCGGAACGTTTCAAGGAGTTAATCCCGGCAGGAGTCCACCTAAGGGAAAGGTCACGCCGCCAGTGACGTTTGGGGGGGGAGATAAACTACCGGACTGACAAGGTTATGTTTGATGTGGTCGACCTCCCTCTGTCGTACAATGGTATTCTTGGACACCCAGCCCTGGCTAAATTCATGGCGGCATCCCACTATGCCTACAACACATTGAAGATGCCTGGGCCTGTGGGGGTCATTACCATCCCATCAGACGGGAAGGATGCAATCATTGGCATGGACAAGATGTACCGGGACGCAGTCGCGGCAGAGGCAGCGGCAGCAGTAGTTCCTGCCAAGGAGGACAGAGGAAAGAAGAAGGATAGCAAGGATGCTGGTAAGGAATCTGGGAAGCGTACCTCTTCGGAGCACGCTGAGCTTGTTGATGACTTGCCGGAGAGTTCCAACAGTAAGAGCCAAGGTCACTGCACCCCAAGTGAAGAAGGTCCCGACAGGGCTGGATGGTGTTGAGGGTACTTTCACTATCACCGCCACCCTTGATGACAAATAGGAAAGCGCGCTCATTGCCTTCCCACATGCGAATATCGATGTGTTTGCCTGACACCATCTGATATCCCTGGTGTTCCTAGGGAGGTAATCAAGCACCACCTTGCTATCTACCCACACGCCCGACCTGTCAAGTAGAAAGTTCGGAAGCAGGCCTTGGAGAGGCAATAGTTTATTATGGAAGAGATCAAGAAACTTGAGGCAGCTGGTTTGGTCAGGGGAGTGCTACATCCCACATGGTTGGCAAATCCAGTGGTAGTCCGGAAGGCTAACAGAAAGTGGAGGCTTTGCATAGATTTCACAAATCTCAACAAAGCTTGCTCAAAGGACCTGTTTCCCTTGTAGCGCATCAATCAGATTGTGGATTCCTCTTCAGGCTGCGATTTGCTCTCCTTTCTGGATGCATATTCTGGGTATCACCAATTCTTCATATCGAAGGAAGATGAAGAGAAGACATCGTTCATCACTCCATGTGGTACGTACTGTTTTATCCGCATGCCATTTGGATTAAAGAGTGTCGGGTCCACTTTCACTGGTACGCGTCGGTCCTAAACAAACGGTTTTTTACCCCTTTCTGCGACGGCATTTGGAACTGTCGCGAAGTGAGTGTGTGCGATACGGGGGTCCTTCCCACACGACCCAGAAATCGTCGAGGATAGGCCCTCCTGGGACCCAGGCTAGGACCGTGTGCAATCGGGCGAGGCATCGAAACCCAATCATTTTCGTAGGTATGTAGATCCCACACGGTAATCCGAGAAAAACATTTCATAGGTATGTACATCCCACACGGTGAATCCTTGAAAAACATTTCCGTTCGTATGTATATCACACACAGTCAATCCAAGGAATATGTTTCCGTTCTTATGTACATCCCACATAGTCAATCCAGGGAAAATGTTTCAGTTCGGACGTACATCCCACACAGTTTTATGTGTAGGCTCATGTGTGAAAGGTGTAACTATCACACACGGTCTTCCTTGGTTAACTATTTGCTTTTGTCAACTATATCACACACATTTTGATGAAGAAAACTGTGTGGCATTGGGCTATCCATCGCAAGCGCTTTTACTACTAGAACTGTTTGCAAAGGTCCATGACACATTCAACAGGTTTATTAGTTTACAATTAATAATTCCAGTATTACGCAAATTCACATTTCATATGTAACAGCTGTTTGCCAATTTCATATCAGGCACATAAATATATTTTAACATCACAGTACGTAGCTACATGAAAACAGCATGGTACAACAAATAGCTAGTTCAACTTCATAAGAACAATATATTCATTTCCCTAATCGAGATCATCCAGGCTCGTCTTATCCACCTCTGCTTTCAGTTCAGTAAGAACCCGTTTTGCACGGGCCAACTGGGAAAGTGCCTCCTCCTTCGCCAACACCATCTTAGCAAAGTCTGATTTAAAAAACCTAAGCTCATTCTCCAGCTTCAACTTTTTATCCCGCATCTTGAAATATGCTTCAGCGTTGACAACAATTTCTCTAAGCCTATGTGTGTTCTCTTCCTCATACATGCTCTAGAGCTTCGCTAAGCACACCTTCAAAGACTATGGCCACTCTTGATCAACCCACTCCAAGTAAGAACACTTCCATTCATCCTATAATATTTAAAACTAGATCAGTAACAATTGTAGGGGAAATGGGTTTATAGCAACATAGAAAATCACCAATGCTTATTTTGAAAAACTGAAGAAACATGTTAATTATGACATATCTTCTCAAAAAGATCAATGTGAAAATGAATAATAGGTACTGAGATAACAAACAAATTCTAGAACATCAGAAGCTATAATTAACTACAATGACGCTACAAGTTCTTACTCATGTACAATAAATAACAAATTGAACATTTTATGAGGAAGGTAAATATAACTGCAACAGCATAGTGACAATGTTTGGATGACAACAAATTTATACTAACAGGTGTGTGCATGCACAAGTTTAGTAACATAGAACTAACAGCACTAAGGCCGTCCACTAGGTATGCCAAAAATGGGGTAAAGACAACTGTTGCTACATCTCGCACTGGTGCCCTGCACTGGCGAGCCGATGCAGCGAAAGAAAATCAGGGACCCGGACTCCAGAGCACGTAGTTGCTCCGATGCTGAATTCCTTCGTGCCACAAAGATTTAATATTTTACTACTTGGCTACTCGGATGTGTGGACAAAAGTTGGCTGCACAAACTGCTGAAGCGGTGCCAAATAATTTTCTAATGGCACCACTTATGAGATGGAAACAATTTAAGATACTAGGTACAAACTGTGACACTGTCTTAGGATGCGTTTGGTTGAAGGTGTGGTATGAATGGGTTGGGACCATGACAGTGTTTGAATCACATCTAACAAATGATTTGTAACAACTAAACAGGGTCTAACCTTCTCTGCACATGCTAGAAACTTCCTCCCAATGTCCACAGAATCAAACACAACTAGCTTCACGCATGGAGATTGATGTTGACAACGAGCAGATAGATCTTCAGCCACCCCACTCCATTCGTTGCCACTGATGGTCCTATGGAGCTACAAGAGGAAGAAATGACTCAAATCGATCGCCGGGTAAAAATCCTTCATTCCAAGTCATAGCCCGAGAGAGAGAAGAGAGGCATACCCGGGTGGTGAAGGAGTAGTCACCGGAGGAGGAACCGCTGGAGAGGTCTTTGAAGAAGACCATGACGACCCCGGAGGTAGGATGTGAGACGGCGAGAGCGAGGAAGTGGCTATAGCTTAGCAAGGAAGGAAGTAAGGAGGAAATAGGGGAAATGTGACTTGTGGTCGAGGAGAAAAGGGGGTGGGGAAGGAGGGAAGGGAGCAGGGGTAGATATTTTGGCGGTAGGCCAAAAATTTTGAAATGTGGAGAGAAACTTTGCACGCGGTGCCGCCGGACCGTTTACTTTGAATGATTGTGTGCATCACAAACGATTCTTCTGCTTTACGCGCATGGGATGAGTTTGATAATTAGAATTTTGGTGGATATTTTCCCGGGTACGTCATTGCATAATTTAACATCGCTTGCTAATTCGGGCCCACAAAAGAGCGTACAGCAGACAGACCACACTTACTGTATCGAGCAATTTTAGTAATTAAACAAAGCCAGTTGACCTAAACATTGCTCTAACAAAAGACCAGCATTAAAAACAAAGCCTAAGTATGCATAACATTAACAAATCCGCCACCGCGCCGGCCTATGCATCGCCGGTTTGAGATGAGACGTCGATGACTTGTCCTAGCGACGTGCCGCCGTTGGTGGACTCCGCGTCCCCCCTGCTGAAGTCGACCGCGTCCTCGTCCTTGTCCTCGTCCTCGTCCTCGGCGCTGCCCTCAAGGTTGTAGTACTCGTAATAGTGGCTGCGCCAGAGCTTGCATTGGTACTCCACCGCCCATTCCTCAACGGACAGACTCTTCTCTACCTCGACCTCGGCCACGCGCAACTCCTCCTCCCGGCGCTCCTCGATCTCCACCGCCTCCTGCATCCCCAGCTCCCGCTCGGCGACCTCATGAGGAAGCAGGTGCTCCATGGCCACCACCGCCTTTTCAGACGTGGGTTGCATGCTGGAGTCAGAGGTGGCCTGGAATATCTTGGTGTGTGCATCCTCGATCCTGGCGTGGATGGCCTCGACCTGGGCCAGGGTGACATCAGCGGCACAGATGGCAGCTCGAGCACTCTTGGCGTTTGCAGCCGCCGTCGCAGCAGCAGCTGCAGCCGTCTCGGCTGCTGCATCTCCCCTATCGGCTGCCGCAGATGCCCTCTCAGCGGAAGCGGCCGCGCTCAATGCGGATGCGGCGGCACCCTCGGCGTAGGCGGCCACGCTGTCGGCACAGGCGGCGGCGCTCGGGGGGATGCAGCCACCGTACGTGCCTTCACAAAGTGTTTCCATAGTGTTGTCTTTGCAAGAAGGGGGTTCGGGAATGGGGATCGGGATTCATGGATTCGGGGTTTGCCGGCACTAGAGCAGACGAGCCGGTGGAGCTTAAGGAGAGAGACTTAAATAGACCCAGATATTTTCATTGCAAACGGTTCCTGGAAAACAATTGTGTGTGATGTTGTGCATACTTTTTATTAGCTGTGAAAGACGAATTTGGAGTAAAGTGCCAACGGATGGTGTTTTAAATGAACGAGAAATTTTGTAGTACTAATACAACTGTCATGTCAAATTTTGGAAAATTTCAGGGGTCACTTGACCTTTTAAGACATTTAAGTTATTTTCTAACCATTTAATGACCGTAATTGAAATTTGAACTACATGTACATGCAACAGCTAACAATAACGGTTTGAAAACTCATATTTCGCGTACTTGCGTGAGATTTAATTCCATGTACAATAAATTGGAAGGAATTCTCAAACATATTGGTCTAACTACTATGACACAATTAAGCATGGAGTGACATGGCATTTTAATTCCAAAAAAATAATAAAAAAACAGAAACAAATGAAACCTTGGTTGATGTAATGTCATGCCACCAAGATGATCTGGTAAAAAAATTGGCATGTTTGACGAAAGCTTGGACAAACACCCCTCACAAACCGGAGCAACTCACTAGAAGGCTCGTGGTCCCGAGAGGGAAATGCATGTTTGATGACGAACGGGAGATACCTTCCTCTTACGGCCTTCAATTTTTTCTACAACTATAATGTGAATTTTTTGAAAATTCTAGGGGTCATTTTACCTTTTAAAGACATTAAAGTGATCTTCTAGCCATTTAATGACCATAATTCAAATTTGAACTACATCTACATGCAACGCCTAACCAAAACGGTTTGAAAAATCATATTTGTGTACTTGTGTGCGAGTTAATTCCATGTGAAGTAAACTAGAAGAAATTTTCAAACATATTTGTCTCACGACATGGACACATGCATGCATACGTATGCATGGAGTGACATGGCATTTTAATTCCAAAAAAAATTAGAAACACATGAAACCTTGGTTGATGTAATGTCATGCCACAGAGATGATGTGGTAAAGAAATTGGCATGTTTGATGAAAGTTTGGACACACACCCCTCACAAACCGGAGCAACTCACTAGAAGGCTCGTGGTTCCGAGAGGGAAGAATGCATGTTTGATGACAAACGGGAGATAGCTTCCTCTTATGGCCTTCAATTTTTTTCTACGTCTAACGTGCACTACTACAACAGTATGTGAAATTTTGGAAAATTCTAGGGGTCATTTGACCTTTTAAAGACATTTAAGTGATTTTCTAACCATTTAATGACCGTCATTCAAATTTGAACTACATCTACATGCAACGCCTGACCAAAACGGTTTGAAAAATCATATATGTGTACTTGTGTGCAATTTAATTCCATGTGCAGTAAATTAGAAGGAATTTTCAAACATATTGGTCTCATGACATGGACACATGCATATGTACGCATGGAGTGACATGGCATTTTAATTTCAAAACTAAAAAAATGATCCAAAAAACATGAAACCTTGGTTGATGTAATGTCATGCCACCAAGATGATGTGCTAAAGAAATTGTCCTTTTGACGAACGTTTGGACACACACACCCCTCACAAACCGGAGTAACTCGCTAGAAGGTTCATGGTTCCGAGAGGGAACAATGCATGTTTGATGACGACCGGGAGATAGTTTCCTCTTACGGCCTTCAAATTTTTTCCTATGTTTAACATGCACTAATACAACTGTCATGTGAAAATTTGGAAAATTTCACGGGTCATTTGACCATTAAAGACATTTAAGTGATTTTCTAACCATATAATGACCGTAATTTAACTTTGAACTACATCTACAGGCAACGCCTATCCATAACGGTTTGAAAAATCATATTTTTTGTGTACTTGTGTGCGAGTTAATTCCATGTGCAGTAAATTACAAGTAATTTTCAAACATATTGGTCTCAAGGCATGGGAACATGCATGGAGTGCCATGGCATTTTAATTCCAAAAAAATGATTAGAAAAACAGGAAACCTTGCTTGATTTAATGTCATGCCACCAAGATGATGTGGTAAATTAATTGGCATGTTTGACAAACGTTTGTACACACACACACACCCCTCACAAATCGGAGCAACTTGATAGAAGGTTCGTGGTCCGAGAGGGAACAATGCATGTTTGATGACGAACGGGAGATAGCTTCCTCTTACGGCCTTCAAATTTTTTCCTACGTTCAATGTGCACTAATACAACTGTCATGTGAAAATTTGGAAAATTTCATGGGTCATTTGACCTTTTGAAGACATTTAAGTGATTTTCTAACCATTTAATGACTGTAATTTAAATTTGAACTACATCTACATGCAACGCCTACACATAACAGTTTGAAAAATCATATTTTTGTGTACTTGTGTGCGAGTTAATTCTATGTGCAGTAAATTAGAAGGAATTTTCAAACATATTGGTTTCAAGGCATGGGCAAATGCATGGAGTACTGTGGCATTTTAATTCCAAAATATAAAAAAATGATTAGAAAAACATGAAACCTTGCTTGATTTAATGTCTTGCCACCAAGATGATGTGGTAAAGGAATTGGCATGTTCGACGAATGTTTGGACACACACCCCTCACGAGCCGGAGTAACTTGCTAGAAGGTTCCTGGTTCCGAGAGGGAACAATGCATGTTTGATGATGAACGGGAGATAGCTTCCTCTTATGACCTTCAAATTTTTCCAACATTTAACGTGCACTAATAAAACTTTCATGTGAAAATTTGGAAAATTCCAGGGGTCATTTGACCTTTTAAAGACATTTATTATATTTTCTAACCATTTAAAGACCGTAATTCAAATTTGAACTACATCTACATGCAACGCCTATCCAAAACGGTTTGAAAAATCATATATATGTACTTGTGTGCGAGTTAACTCCATGTGCAGTAAATTAGAAGGAATTTTCAAACATATTGGTCTCACGACATGGACACATGCATACGTATGCATTGAGTGACATGGCATTTTAATTCCAAAAAAAAGATCAGAAAAACAAGAAACCTTGCTTGATTTAGTGTCATGCCACCAAGATGATATGGTAAAAAAATTGGCCTGTTTGACGAAAGTTTGGACACACACCCCTCACAAACCGGAGCAACTCACTAGAAGGTTCGAAGTTCCAAGAGGGAACAATGCATGTTTGATGACGAACGGGAGATAGCTTCCTCTTACGGCCTTCAAATTTTTCCTACGTTTAACGTGCACTAATACAACTGTCATGTGAAATTTTGGAAAATTTCAGGGGTCATTTGACCTTTTAAATACATTTAAGTGATTTTATAACCATTTAATGACCGTAATTCAAATTTGAACTACATCTACATGCAACGCCTAACCATAACGGTTTGAAAAATTATATTTTTGTGTACTTGTGTGCGACATAATTCCTTGTGCAGTAAATTACTAGGAATTTTCAAACATATTGGTCTCAAGGCATGGGCACATGCATGGAGTGAATGCCATGCCATTTTAATTCCAAAAAATTAAAAAATGATCAGAAACCATGAAACCTTGCTTGATTTAATGTCATGCCACCAAGATGATGTGGTAAAAAAATTGGCATGTTTGACGAAAGTTTGGACACACATCCCTCACAAACCGGAGCAACTCAGTAGAAGGTTCGTTGTTCTGAGAGGGAACAATGCATGTTTGATGACGAACGGGTGCACTATAAAAAAAGACACATCCGTGACATTTTGGGCCAAACGGAATTTTTTACTGTCATCCTTATGACACTTCTATGACGATAATTGTGACAAAACCCAGTATCATCATAGATGTGGTGGGATCCTACTTCTATGATGAAAAATCATGATTGAAAATAGGCTTTTCGTCTTGGGCGGGCCAGAGACGAAAAAACCATGGTAGAAGCGAGGGCGCGAAAAATATCAGGGAGTTCCCGGTTACGGTGGGTGGTCGGGGGCCGAGCAATGCGCGTTTCTCTTGTACATACGCGTGTGTGTGCGAGGCATTGGGCTCTAACTAAACCCAAGTGATTGCACTGCAGGCTACCGTTACTGAACCCGAGCGATCGATCAATCCCTTGCTGTTAACTGAACCCGAGTGATTCCTTTGCTACTACTGCTAACCGAAGTCGATCGATGCTGCCTCTGGATGAACAGTGAGCGTTGTTGGGGGGTTTGGATGAACAATTCCCGGTGGGGTGTTGGATGAACAGGACCCCGTGGTAGTAGAGGCCGTTGCCACTGGATGAATAGGACCCTAATCGATCGAGCCGGTGGTTGAACAGGACCCAGTGGAGGGCTGGATGAACAGGACCCCGTGGAGGGCTGGATGAACAGGACCCCGTGGAGGGCTGGATGAACAGGACCTCGTGGAGGGCTGGATGAATAGTAGCCAATGGAGGGATGGATGAATTGTAGCCCGTGGAGGGGTGGTTGAATAGGACCCCGTGGAGAGAGCTGGTTGAACAATAGCCAGTGGAGGAGCGCGCGGTGGAGGCTGGATGAACAAGAGCCCATGGATGAACAGCCGTAGGTGGAGGCTGGAGGAGGTCGACGGTGGATGAATAGTAGCCCGTGGAAGCAGTCGATGATGGAGATGAATAGTATCCCATGGAGTCCCGTTTTGTGGTACGCCACACCCCTCCTGATGAATAGGACCCCCGTTTCGACCGTAGCGCCCCAACACAAGTCCGTTTCCTCCGTTTTGCGGTACGCCACACCCCTCCCGATCAACAAGACCCCGATTCGACCGTAGGAGGTCCGTTTCCTCTGTTTTGCGGTACGCCAGACCCCTCCCGATGAACAGGATCCTGTTTCGACCGTGGCCGGTCGAACACAAGGCCGTTTCCTCTGTTCTGCGGTACGCCAAGCCTCGTTTCCATCTGCTGTTCCGTCCAAGCCGGTTGGCTCCCGATGAACACGACGACACATTCCATTCTGACCTAGCCGGTTGCCTCCCCATGATCACGACGATGGCGCATCTTCTCCGTTCCGACCCAGCCATGTACACGAGCCCTCACCGTACGTATGCGCGAGTAGGCGTTCAAGACCCCGCCCGTATGTACGTACGTGGCCATATTTTCTTTCCTCCACCCTGGCCAATGTACGTACGTGTACATGCTACGTGCGCGCCTCTACATCGACCAGTATGTACGTACACATTCGCGACCAAAATGACAACACTACGCTTCGACCGGGTGGGTCCTAACTGTCAGGTACTTCCTTGCGTGCGAAGATGTAGCTGGTGGGTCCCAACAGTCAGGGGGGAAACATTTTTTGTGAAATACGATGGCCCATCCAGTGGGTCCCTGCTGTCAGGTGGAGGAATCATTATTTTCTGCGTAATAAGGAGGCACTTCCTTACTGCGGCCGTGGACCCATCTGTCAGCCTCTCCACGTACAATACTCTTCCGACGGAAGTCGTTCCTTGACCATGTTGACCACGCCGCACCGAGAGCACCAGGGCGGTGGATGACGGCGAGGCCTAGGAAAGGGACGACGTGAAGCTGGGGAAGACGCGACAGTGGTTGCCCACGTGGAGAGGAGTACGAGGGTTCACTATTTCGGCTGCGGTGTGAGGCTGCCGTTGCCGCGGAATAACAGGGGGTGTGGGTGAGTAGAGGGATGGCCTAGCCAGCGGTGGGAGTATTAGGGGCGGTGAGGCCCCTGCGGCATCACAGCCGGCCACGGGAAGCAAGAGCACACGGCATGACCTGCGCTGGTTTGGGTGGCTGGAGCAAGAAGACCAGCGGTTGAAGAAGCATTACGACCGTTGGATGGACACACGGTCACTGGAGCTAGAATCATTCATATTGACTAAGTTGACAAAGCCCTCCGTCCCCGTCAACTTAGTAGGCCCACAAGTCAGCATCCCACTATGGTGGGTCCCAGCTAGCAGTGGGGTATTCATTTTTTTGTGCGTAATAAGGAGGCACTTCCTTGCGTGCGAAGATATAGCTGGTGGGTCCGACCTGTCAGCGGGGGGATCATATTTTTTTTCGTGAAATACAGAGGCCCTTCCGATGGGTCCCAGTTGTCAGGTGGAGGAATCATTATTTTGCGTGTAATAAGGAGGCATTTCCTTGCGAGCGGCCATGGACCCAGCTGTCAGCCTCTCCACACACAGTCTACTTCCGGTGGATGTCGTTCATTGACCATGTTGACTACTCGCACCTTGCGCATCCAAGGTGGTGGACGACGGCGAGGCCCGGGACAGCAACGAGCTGGAGATGGGAAGACGCGGGAGTAGAGTTACAGACAGAGAGGTGTATGAGGGTTAACTGGTTCTGTTGCGGTGTGGTTCGGCAGTCGGTGGATAAGAACAGGAGGTGTGGAGGGGTGGAGGGATGGCCTGGCCAACGGGGGGTAGCGCTTCACACCGAAGCGTGCTAAGTAGAGCTGCTAGAAGGAGGAGGAAGGAGCAGGTGGTCCCGGCGGCGCTGGAGGAAGAAGACGAGAGATTGAAGATGGATGCCGGTTGTTGGATGTAAATCCAACGGCTAACGATGTCAGGATCATTTGTTGACTATGTTGACAACGACTTCCGTTGGCTTCGACCTATTGTCCCACATTTCAGCCTCCAAAAATGTGGCACGTATTCAACCCATTTTCCAGAATTTATAGTCAATTTGATCTCTTTTTTTAGAATTACAGTACATTTGCTGGGCTGGGTGAAAAAATAATGTAGCAACCATGCGGCCCATTTATTTTTTTCCTAAAAAATTAAAGGCCATTTGCACTTTCTCGAAATACACGATTTTGCTGGGCTGATTCTAATTATAATGTTGGGTTGGGCGCAGCAATGTTATCAAAAAATAACCAAGGGCTGAGCATTTTGTTATAAATATATTTAAATAATAAGTGATTTATTATTACATTGGTCCTTAAATCTTACAAAGCTTTTGTACACAATCACCAGGATTTTTGTTGCCAAAAAATCTAGGATTTTATTGTTAAGAAATTATTTTTATAAGTTAATAAGATGTGGGATATTGTGTTCTTACATATGTAAGTATCTGTTAAATATATGATGACAATAACAATAATATAATAACATATAAAATAATTTAAATATATACAATATAGTTAGAAGGGAAACATAAGTTGGACCAGGCGTTCCTATTCTTATATAGAAAAATAGAACAGTCCTCTGCATTTTCTTGAAAAAAACACATAAATTGGGTTGCCGATGTTTTAGGAAAAATAAAACCTCGGATGGGAGGTCCATAGGCCGGTCGATACATGACGGCCCTCAAAAAAATACAAACCGGCATGTCGTGGACTATGCATGTTAAAAAAGAAGGCCTAGACGGGGCAGCCCAAACCAAGATCATACTTGCTGCCCCAGTGATAATAAATGATACTACCCGCCAGCTCCCCAGCTTTGTTGTGAATTTATCTCCTACGTTGAAGCACCTAAAAAATGTAACTATGTTGACAAACCCGTGGGCCCCAACATCAGTTTAGCTTTAGGAGGAAGTATTTTTTCAATGAGTCACTTGCTTGCGTATGGCCATAGACCTGGTGGGTCCCGACTGTCCGCCTCTCCATGTACAATCCTCTCCAGATTCCTCTCGTTCATTCAGCATGTTCACAATGGCAGACAGCGGCACCGCGGCGAGCGCACAAAGGCGCAGGAGGAGATCGGACCACTTGAGGCAGTGCCTTATTTGTAACGAAAGTACTGAACTAGCCCAGTGGCCAAGTGATACTACCCGACAGCTATTCCGCCCGGGTATGATCCACCAGATGCAGGGAAAATATCTCCAAATTTTTGGGTCTGCCATTATTGACATGTGGGTCCCCATTGTCACCTACGCACACCACGTTCAAAACTTGCCAAAACTTCGTCCCTCGCTTTCTCTGTTTTTCGAACACTCGACATTGTGTGGGCATTTTGAAAATAGCATATCTTTTTGAATGTGCACCATATGAAGATGTGCTATGCATGAATGTTGATCAGCATGATGTTAACTGGCTGGTAGTTCCATTTTTGACCATGAATAAAACTTCCAACATGATGTTAACCCTGTTTGAAAAGGCCGTGTTAATATAAATGCTCTGCCTCTGAAAGTTGCAGTTTCTTATCTGAAACTGAACTTGCAGTTTCCTATCTGGAACTGAAACTTGCAGTTTCGTCTCTGAGAATCACATTGTCTGCACTTTTATACTCCTATGGAACTACACTTTTTTAAGTGCTAAAAATAGATCTCTAGAATTTATAAAATACTTCATATGCTCAACACTTCAAATCTGAAATTCAAAAGACATTCATATCTGAAAGTACTCTCAAAATACACAACACAAAACACAATTCACAACCTGCAAATACTGACAACCCTAATCTCCTCCTGACAATTCACAACCTGCCCGACTATTGGGCTGGGGGGGCGGGGAGTCCCCTCCTATTCCTCGATGGCAAACGTCCACCCCATGACATGATGTGAACGACGCGGGAGAGGATGGCGGGGAAGCATCGTCGGGCGAACAATTTTTCTCCTCTTGCAGCTGGGTTCGGTCGAGGAAGACTCCACCAGCTTGCTCTGGCACGACACCCTTACAAACAACACCCTGTCGATGCTCGATCCTTCAACCTCTGGTGGATGCTCCATCTGGGATTGATACTCCCACCACCGCTCCCTCACGATCGGATTCGGTGAACCTGTTTGCTCCATGGCCCAGAGGAGCAGCTCTATGCACTCCCGCGTGACTCCCTTCGGGAGAATCGTTGCCTTTTCGCTCTGTTGCAGATATTTGGCCACGGATGTCGCCGTCACCGCTAGTTGGTCCTTATTGACAAACCAAGACTGTATCTCCAACATCCTATCTAGCTTCCACAGGGTTGCCATCTGCGATCCTCACGTATCGGTTGTACTCCTCCATCGATCTACTTCTCCACAGCACCTTCACTTGCCGGTGGTGGTTTTTGAATGGAAGAGGAGAGGAGCAGCGCTGGTTTTGGACTAGAACAGGAGAGGAGCGATGCTAGTTTTGGATTGGAACAGGAGAGGAGGGGCGGTGGTTTTGAAATGGAAGAGGAGAGAAGCGATACTGGATTTAGATTGGAACATGAGAGGAGCGGCGATTATTTAAGAGGAGAGGAGCGGCGCTGGTCTTGGAAGTATTTTTTTGTTTTGCGTTTTTTGGGTCAAAGTTTGACCACATACTGCATTTGACAAGGAAAATGTGAATGCATGTCACCAAAAATTGTATCGTTTGGTTCGTATCTGAATATACTTTCAAATTATATTATTTTTCAACGTATAACATATATTTTATTTGTGAAAATCATGGTCAATTATGACCTAGAATAAAAGGGAGACTAGTTAATGCGGGGTCACTTTCTTAATTGAAGGGTAAATTGATTTTGATTTTGATCCAGTCACAGCGCGCTGGCCCTCTCGAACAATCCTAAATCGCTGCCGCACGCTCCTCTCCCTCTTGTCCATTGCAAAATCACCTCCTCTCCTGTCCATCATCACCATTCCAAAACCACCGTCCCGCCTCTCCCTCTTCTCCATTACAAAACCACCTCCTCTCTCCTCGGACGAGGATCCCCTGACGTAGCCATCTTGCCATTGAGACACTAACACATTGGTCCCACCAAGTGCGGGGCCCACCTGTCAGTGATCGAAAGGCAGGGAAACCTCTCCTCTCCATCATCTCCATTCCATAACCACCGTCTCGCCTCTCCCTCTTCTCCATTGCAAAACCACCCCCTCTCCTCTTCATCATCTCCATTCCAAAACCACTGTCTCGCCTCTCCCTCTTCTCTATTGCAATACCACCGTATCTCCTCCCATGTTCCAAAGGTAGCACCGGACCACTCAGAAGGACATCTATGGAGAGGATGCAGCAGCGAATCAGGCAGATCTCCAACGGCGACCAGGAAAAGTTAGCCAGGTTGAAGGAGATGATTACTTGGTTTGACAATGAGTGGGAGTTTTAGAGGACGGTGAGGGCCATGTGGCAATGTATGCGAAAGAGCGAGACGGCGGCGATGAGGGCGGCGATGTACTCCTCGGCGACAGTCATGCCGCAGTCCTTCGAGTTCATCGAGTATGTCCTATGGGCGATGGAGCAGACAGATTCGCCCGAGGCGGAAGTCAGGCGGAGGTGGTGGGCATACAGGTCGAAGGTCGAGCACCCAAAGGATAACGAATCGATCGAGTACGGTGTGTCGTTCATGAGGGTGCAGAGCCAGCCGGAGCCACAGGAGTATTCATTCTCCCACCACAAGAGGAGGCCGGATGGCGCGACGTCGCTTCCCTGCCGTTCTCCACGGTTCCCTCGATGCTTGCCTCATTTCAACGGCGTCGGTATGGTAGCTTCGTACTAGCCTAATCTTCAATCTGCTCAAGCTTACAATCAGTGTCACAGCTAATAAAAATCATGCTTACAATCAGTCTCCGAGTACTACGCCAATCACCCTAAAATAACTCTGGACCTTTGGGTCAAAGTTGTGACACTGTGTACAAATAAAGAAAAATAGATTGGTGCTTCTATCAGAAAAGAGTACTCCCTAGAAAACTGCCAATATAAGCTACTAGTATTGTTTTTTGAAGTCTAAGCTACTAGTATTTGGTTAGAGGATTTGCTGCCGAGAAAGATCCATCCACAGTGAGCGCTACACATCCCACTGATGGTGGTGGATGCCAATGCTTAGATGGAGCAGGGTTGGTGTCGGTAATTTTTACTTGGCACCTCGCACTCTGCATATATGCCAGTTCCATCTGTACATTTGTGCAGTTCCACCAAAATGCAGTTGAATAACCCTATTTGCACAGATAATGAAAAAGCGTGATTACATTATAGTGGCACTAGTTGATGAAACATACACTAATAAATAGAAGAAAATATTGCGATAGTATCATAGTATGCCATGCTGCGATGGCGATATGGGCCCTGCGACGCCTCATACGGTAGGCCTCATACTGGAAATCGACCCAAGTCTCCCCGATACACCTGCTGCCAGTGATGAACATCAGTGTACAACGGTAGTACAAGGATTGGCCCTGAGACATTCCAGCCTCTATTTTTGTGCAGATGAACTAAAATTAAGCACCCCAGTTTGCAGAAACACTTAAACATTAACAATGGGACTAGTTGATGAAACATACACTAACAAAGAGAAGCACTTTCTTTATCTACATTGGAAATGAAATGATAGAGATGACACTCGCTCTATTTTAACTGTATTCTTACTTCATTTTATCAGTGGCACTAGGGTCGAGCAGGTGGCAAACGAGGTGTACTGTGTGTCGCAAGGATGGAGGCCGGGGGTGCTTAGACTGGGAAGCTGAAGCTGGCTCTTTCAGTCCCTATCTTCCCCCCCTGATGTTTCTGTGGTAGCATTTGGGTTGTAATCCAAACTTGGTTGAGCTGGTGCTGCGTCCCCCTACCTGCCTAGCTTATGTGGCGAACTTGTCTCCTTCTAGTACTCAGTCCGTTCTTGTAGTAGTTGCATAACTTCCCGTTTACACTGAGATGTTGTCGGATAATGGTTCTCTACGGTTGAATTTCTTTAATGAAATCAGAGGAAATCCCCTCTTTCGATATATAAAAAAAATCAGTGGCACTAGCGGTGCCCAAACATTGCCTCAAATTAATAGTGCCACTAGATTAAGGTGCAAAATAATAGCATTGTTGCTTTATCATGGCAGTGCCAAAACAGTAGCACAAGGGCAGACTCAACATGCAGGATCTTTGGCAAACAGTCAGACCAAAAAGGAACATACCTCGTGATGGGAGCCATGTCTGCAGTCAACGCCATCGTAGAAGGGATGACACCAGTCACCAAGATGGATGATTCAATTCATGGGACCTTTTGGTGCAGTTCATCGAAAATGAAGCAATGTCCCATGAGCTAGCAACTTCTTCTTCATTTTTTTAAGAAAAGGGCTCCAGCCCTGGTTCTATTTCCATCAGAAAACGAAACCCACAGATCTTCTACTTCATTAATTGCAACAAAATTGCGCAACATCAAGGTTGGTTGTGAAGTGATGACCCTCAAGTGTAGGGGATCTATCGTAGTCCTTTCGATAAGTAAGAGTGTCGAACCCAACGAGGATCAGAAGGAAATGATAAGCGGTTTTCAGTAAGTTTTTCTCTGCAAGCAATGAAATTTTAGGTAATAGATAGTTTTGTGATAAGATAAATTGTAACCCTTAACAAGTAATGAAATTAAATAAAGTGCAGCAAGGTGGCCCAATCCTTTTGTAGCAAAGGATAAGCCTGGACAATTTCTTATAATGAGAAAAGAGCTCCCGAGGACACATGGGAATTATCGTCAAGCTAGTTTTCATCACGTTCATATGATTCGCGTTCGGTACTTTGATAATTTGATATGTGGGTGGACCGGTGCTTTGGTACTGCCCTTACTTGTACAAGCATCCCACTTATGATTAACCCCTATTGCAAGCGTCCGCAACTACAAAAGAAGTATTAAGGTAAACCTAACCACAGCATTAAACATATGGATCCAAATCAGCCCCTAACGAAGCAATGCATAAACTAGGGTTTAAACTTCTATCACTCTAGCAACCCATCATCTACTTATTACTTCCCAATGCCTTCCTCTAGGCCCAAATAATGGTGAAGTGTCATGTAGTTGACATTCACATAACACCACTAGAGGAAAAGATAACATACATCTCATCAAAATATTGAACGAATACCAAATTCACATGACTACTAACAGCAAGACTTCACCCATGTCCTCAGGAACAAACGTAACTACTCACAAAACATATTCATGTTAATAATCAGAGGAGTAATAATATGCATTAAGGATCTGAACATATGATCTTCCACCAAGTAAACCAATTAGCATCAACTACAAGGAGTAATCAACACTACTAGCAACCCACAGGTACCAATTTGTGGTTTTGATACAAGATTGGATACAAGAGATGAACTAGGGTTTTGAGAGGAGATGGTGCTAGGGAAGATGTTGATGGAGATTGACCCCCTCCCGATGAGAGGATCATTGGTGATGACGATGGTGATGATTTCCCCCTCCCGAAGGGAAGTGTCCCCGGCAGAACAGCTCCGCCAGAGCCCTAGATTGGTTCCGCCAAGGTTCCCCCTCGTGGCGGCGGAGTTTCGTCTCGAAGCTTCCCCACGATTTTTTCCAGGGTAAAAGCCCTCGTATAGCAGAAGATGGACAACGGGGGGCAACCAGGGGGCCCAGGAGACAGGGGCGCGCCCAGTAGGTGTGGGCGCGCCCCCCACCCTCCTTGCCAGGGGGTGGGCCCCCTGATGTATTTCTTCCGCTCAATAATTCTTATTAATTCCAAAAACAGGTTTCGTGGAGTTTCAGGATTTTTGGAGCACTGCAGAATAGGTTTCCAATGTTTGCTCCTTTTCTAGCCAGAATTCCAGCTGCCGGCATTCCCCCTCTTCATGGTAAACCTTGTAAAGTAAGAGGGAATAGCCATAAGTATTGAGATATAATGTGTAATAACAGCCCATAATGCAATAAATATTGATATAAAAGCATGATGCAAAATGGACGTATCAACTCCCCCAAGCTTAGACCTCGCTTGTCCTCAAGCGGAAGCCGATATCGAAAAATATGTCCACATGTTTAGAGATAGAGGTGTCGATAAAAATAAAATACGGACATGAGGGCATCATGATCATTCTTATAACAGCAACATATATAGATTTTATCAAATGATTTCTTATACTCAAGTAACAATCAATTCACAATGTCAAGTATGGTTCAGAAACTTCATTGAGAACTAACAAACTATAATCTCAGTCATTGAAGCAATTGCAATTTATCATAACATCAGAAAGAGTCAACAATAGAGCTTCTCGGCAAGTCCACATACTCAACTATCAAGTAGTCTTCTACCATTGCTAACACTCACGCAATACTTGTGGTTATGGAGTTTCAGCCGGACACTGAGAAAGATAGGGGCTTATTGTGTTGCCTCCCAACGTATTCACCTTTAGGTGATGTTAACAATAATAGCACATGCTAACTTACATCCAATTGGATATATATATATCATGATCTTTCAAACACGAAGAGCTTGCCAAAGGATAAAATGAAAAAGGGAAAGGTGAAGATCACCTTGACTCAAGCAAAAAGTAAAAACATAAAGTAAAAGATAGGCCCTTCGCAGAGGGAAGCAGAGGTTGTCATGTGTGTTTAGGGTTGGATGCACAAAATCTTAATGCAAAAGGACATCACTTTATATTTCCCCTTGTATGTGGACCTTTATTATGCAGTCCGTCGCTTTTATTGCTTCCACAACAAGATCGTATAAAGCTTATTTTCTTTGCACTAGTAAGTCATACATATTTAGATAGCAATTTTTATTGCCTGCAACATGACAACTTACTTGAAGGATCTTACTCAATCCATAGGTAGGTATGGTGGACTCTCATGGCAAAACTGGGTTTAAGGATATTTGGAAGCAGAAGTAGTATCTCTACTTGGTGCAAGGAATTTGGCTAGCATGAGGGGGAAAGGCAAGCTCGACATGTTTGGAAGGTCAACGAAAATATACTTTAACTGAGATGTGAGAAAACATAAACCATTATGTTGTCTTCCTGGTCCAAAGTCAACTCTTTCAGCATGTCATACTTAATGAGTGCTCCCAATCATAAAAGATGTCCAAGATAATATATTTGTATGCGAACCTCTCTTTCCTTATCACTTCCTATTAATTGCAACGATCACCAAAACTATGTTTATCAACAATCAGCAACTTTTATGCCTCATACATTCTATGTGTGAAGTCATCACTAACCATAAGATCAATATGAACTCTTTTATTCTTTCTACTTTCTCAAGATCATAGCAACATAGCAAAGCCCTTGACTCAACACTAATCTTTATTATAGATAGCTCACAGACTCGATTACAGAAAGAGATCACAAAGCAAAACTCAAAACTACTTGATATCAAAACTTCAATCTACTACATCAAGATACTACTAAAAAGGATCAAACTAAATAAAACAGTAAAGATAGGAGTGTGATGGTGATACGATACCGGGGCACGTCCCACAGGCTTGGCAGTTGCCAAGGGGAGTGCCCATACCCATGTGATTATGTTTCCTTCTTCATGGTTGGTGTTAGGATCTTCTTGGCGATGATGCCCCTCAGGATACAGTTCTCCTCCTCGAGCTTATTGATTTGTTGTTTGAGGTCCATAACTTATTTGCGGAGCTTGCCCGTAACGGCTAAAGCTCCCTTTACCCAACGATGCTGCATAGCTTCTGGAGAACAAGTGACGCTATTTTTCATATTTTCATAAGAAAGAAATCTAAAGTTGGAAGGGATGACCGAATTTGGAATATCTGAGCTCTGTAGCTCCCCCATCATGTATTCTGCTTGGAGACGAGAAGTAACTTCTTGATCTTCCTCCATGGCATCTATCCTTTTCAAGTCGGCCTCCATCTCATCCTCCGTTGATGGTCCAAAGTGATAAGCATCGCTATTTGCTCCTGGTCCTGGTGTTGGGTGAGACACTCGGCTCTCCCCAACTGACTCTTGGGAAGACATCTTGCTCTTAATCTGCAACAGGAACACCTCGAAACGAAAACAGATGATATTTGCGTAATACGATAGACAAAACCTTCGGGAGTTTATATAATGAATTTTTATCGACCAAAATACGTAACGTGCAAGAAAATGGAGTCCGGGAGGCACACGAGGTGTCCACGAGACAGGGGGCGTGCCCAGTAAGGTTGGGCGCGCCCTCCACCCTCGTGGAGGCCTCGTGCCCCTCTCGGACTACTTCTTTCTTCCCAAAATTCTTAAATATTCCAAAACTGATAAAAATTGCCATTGGAGTTGTTTTGGAGTCGGTTTACTTACCGTACCACATACCTATTCCTTTTCGAAGTCTGGAACGTTCTGGAAAGTGTCCCTTATGTATTCCTCCAGGGTTACGGTTTCAATTATATTAGTTTCAACATTGATAGGATTACCTGAAATATGATGTTTAATTCTTTGACCGTTCACCACCCTCGGACTTGTGCCTTCGAAGTTGTTGATTGTTATGGCACCAGAACAATAGACCTCCTTGATAACGTAAGGACCTTCCCATTTTGAGAGAAGTTTTCCTGCAAAAAATCTTAAATGAGAGTTGAATAATAACACATAATCACCTATGTTAAACTCACGCTTTTGAATCCTTTTGTCATGCCAGCGTTTGACTTTCTCTTTGAATAGCTTGGCATTCTCATAGGCTTGGGTTCTCCATTCATCAAGTGAGCTAATATCAAATAACCTCTTCTCACTGGCAAGTTTGAAGTCATAGTTGAGCTCTTTAATAGCCCAATATGCTTTATGTTCAAGTTCAAGAGGTAAATGACACGCTTTTCCATAAACCATCTTATAAGGAGACATACCCATAGGATTTTTGTATGCAGTTCTATAGGCCCATAATGCATCATCAAGTTTTTTGGACCAATTCTTTCTAGATCTATTGATAGTCTTTTGCAAAATTAATTTGAGCTCTCTATTGCTCAACTCTACTTGACCACTAGACTACAGGTGATAAGGAGATGCGATTCTATGATTAACATCATACTTAGCAAGCATCTTACAAAAAGCACCATGAATAAAATGTGAACCACCATCAGTCATAAGATATCTAGGGACTCCAAACCTCGAAAAATAACTTCTTTAATTATTTTAATAGAAGTGTTATGATCAGCACTACTAGTTGGAATAGCTTCTACCCACTTAGTAACGTAATCAACAGCAACTAAAATATGTGTGTATCCATTAGAGGCAGGAAAAGGTCCCATATAATCAAAGCCCCAAACATGAAATGGTTCAATAACAAGAGAATAATTCATAGGCATTTCTTGACGTCTACTAATATTACCGATTCTTTGACATTCATCACAAGATAAGACAAACTTACGAGCATCTTTGAAGACAGTAGGCCAATAAAAACCAGATTGCAATACCTTGTGTGTAGTTCTATCTCCAGCGTGGTGTCCTCCATATGATTCAGAGTGACACTTGTGTAGGATATGTTCCTGTTCATGCTCAGGTACACAACATCTAATAACACCATCTACTCCTTCTTTATAAAGGTGTGTGTCATCCCAGAAGTAATGTCTTAAATCATAAAAGAACTTTTTATTTTGTTGGTATGTGAAACTAGGAGGCATAAATTTAGTAACAATGTAATTAGCATAATCAGCATACCAAGGAGCAGTACGAGAGGCATTAACGAGCGCTAATTGTTCATCAGGAAAGCTATTGTAAATAGGCAGTGGGTCATCAAGTACATTATTTAACCTAGACAAGTTGTCTGCAACGGGGTTCTCAGCTCCCTTTCTATCAATAATATGCAAATCAAATTCTTGGAGCAAGAGAACCCATCTAATGAGTCTAGGCTTAGCATCTTTCTTTTCCATAAGATATTTAATAGCAGCATGATCAGTGTGAATAGTAACTTTGGAATCAACAATAGAAGGTCTAAACTTATCACATGCAAACACAACTGCTAAGAACTCTTTTTCAGTAGTAGCATAATTTCTCTGGGTAGTATCAAGAGTCTTACTAGCATACTAGATAACATTCAACTCCTTATCAACTCTTTAACCTAGAATAGCACCTACAGCATAATCACTAGCATCACACATAATTTCAAAAGGTAAATTCCAATCAGGAGGTTGAACAATAGGTGCAGTGATCAAAGCTTTCTTAAGTATTTCAAATGCTTCTACACCATCATCATCAAAGACAAAAGGAATATCTTTTTGCAATAAATTAGTCAGAGGCCTAGAGATTTTAGAAAAGTCCTTAAAGAACCTCCTATAAAAACTGGCATGACCAAGGAAACTTCTTATACCTTTTATGTCCTTGGGACATGGCATCTTCTCAATAGCATCAACTTTAGCTTTATCAACTTCAATACCTCTCTCGGAAATCTTATGCCCCAAAACAATGCCTCCATTAACCATAAAGTGACACTTTTCCCAATTCAAGACGAGACTAGTGTCTTCGCATCTCTGCAAAACACGGTCAAGGTTGCTCAAGCAATCATCAAAAGAGGACCCATAAATGGAGAAATCATCCATGAACACCTCACAAATCTTTTCACAAAGGTCAGAGAATATAGCCATCATGCATCTTTGAAAGGTAGCAGGTGCATTACATAAACCAAAAGGCATATGTGTATAAGCAAAAGTACCGAAAGGGCAAGTAAAAGTAGTTTTTTATTGATCCCCTGCTGACACAGGTATTTGAGAGAAACCAGAATAACCATCTAGAAAGCAGAAATGAGTGTGTTTGGATAGTATTTCTAGCATTTGATCAATAAAAGGTAAAGGGTAATGATCTTTCTTAGTAGCCTTATTTAATTTACGGAAATCAATTACCATCCTATAACCTGTAATAATTCTTTGCGGGATCTATTCATCTTTATCATTAGGAACAACGGTAATACCTCCCTTTTTAGGAACACAATGGACAGGGCTTACCCATTCACTATCAGCAACGGGATAAATTATACCTGCCTCAAGGAGCTTTAGTATCTCCTTTCTTACCACTTCTTTCATCTTGGGATTCGGTCGTCGTCGAGGATCTCTAACTAGTTTGGCATCTCTCTCCACTATAATTTTGTGTTGGTATAACGTGGGACTAATGCCCTTAAGATCATCCAGAGTATATCCAATAGCAGCTCGGTGCTTCTTCAGAGTATTCAATAATCTTTCTACTTCTTGCTCTGAAAGGTTAGCACTAATAATAACAGGATATATTTTCTTTTCATCAAGATAAGCATACTTAAGATTATCAGGTAATGGTTTGAGTTCAAACACGGGATCACCCTTGGGTGAGGGGGATCCCCAAGAATTTCAATGGGAAGGTTGTGTTTCAGCATAGGTTCCTATTTGAGGAACACTTCATCTATTTCCCTTCTTTCCTTCATAAACATATCGTTTTCGTGGTCAAGCAAATATTATTCTAATGGATCAGTAGGAGGCACGGAAATAGAAGCAAGACCAATAATTTCATCCTTACTAGGTGGTTCTCTATCACAAGGTTGTCTACGAAACTTAGCAAAATTAAACTCATGAGACATACCCTCTAAGCCAATTGTAACAGTATCCTTTTCACAATCAATCCTAGCATTAACTGTATTCAAGAAGGGTCTACCAAAAATAATGGGATAAAAGTCATCTTGTGGGGAACCAAGAACAAGAAAATTAGAAGGGTATTTAACCTTCCCACACAAGACTTCAACATCCCGAACTATCCCAACTGGTTTAATGGTATCCCTATTAGCAAGCTTAATGATAGCATCAATGTTTTCCAATTCAACGGGTGCAATATCGTGCATAATTTCTTTATATAAGTCATAGGGTATCGCACTAGCACTAGCACCCATATCACATAAACCATGATAACAATGATCTCCTATTTTAACAGAAATAACAGGCATGCCTACCACAAGTCCATGTATCTTAGTATGTGGTCTAGCAATATTAGCAGTCTCACCACAGAAATAAATAACATGCCCATCCAAATCATCATCCAAGAGATCTTTAACCATAGCAATACTAAGTTCAACTTTGATTTGCTTAGGAGGTATATAAGTCCTAGTATTACTCTTACGAACAGCAGTAGAAGCTTTAGCATGATCCTTTATCCTAACAGGAAAAGGAGGTTTCTCAACATAAGTAGTAGGAATAATAGGATCACTGTAGGTGACAGTCTTTTCTTCAACGGTAATAGGTGCAACTAATTTTACTTCAATGGGAGGATTATATTTAAACCACTTCTCCTTAGGGAGATCAACGTGAGCAGCAAAAGATTCACAGAAAGAAGCTACTATCTCAGAGTCAAGTCCATACTTAGCGCTAAATCCACGAAAAGCATCGGTATCCATAAAATATTTAACACAATCGAACTTAGGTGTCATACCTGACTCCTTAATTACCATCGTCGGAACCCCAATCTTCAGAGTTGTGTTTAATTCTTTCCAATAAGTCCCATTTGAAATCAATAGTCTTCAGCACATAAGAACCAGCACAGGAAGTATCGAGCAGGTTGCGATCATTGAGTGAAAGTCGAGCATAAAAATTTTGAATAATCATTTCTCTGGAGAGCTCATGATTGGGGCATGAATATAAAATTGACTTAAGCCTCCCCCAAGCTTGAGCGATGCTTTCTCCTTCGTGAGGCCAGAAATTATATATGTAATTACGATCACGATGAACAAGATGCATAGGATAGAACTTCTGGTGAAATTACAACTTCAATTGTTTATAGTTCCAAGATCTCGTATCATCACATAGCCTATACCATTTCAAGGCATCTCCTTTCAAAGATAAAGGGAAGACCTTACTTTTGACAACATCATCGGGAATACCTGCAAGCTTAAATAATCCACAAACTTCATACACAAAGATAAGGTGTAAATAGGGATGCAATGTTCCATCTCCTACAAAGGGATTAGATAGCAGTTTCTCTATCATACCCGAAGGAATCTCAAAGTAAATATTTTCAAAAAGTTCAGTAGGTTGAGGAGAAACTCTTTGCTCTTCTGGTCGGGGTGAAGATACCCCGAAGAAGCCCCTCAAAGGATTTGTTTCCATAGTGACAAGTAACAGAAAATTTGAGCACACTATATAAATGTTTCCTTACCAAGTTCCATTCACCAAAAGCTCTACACTCCCCGGCAACGGCGCCAGAAAAGTCTTGATGACCCACAAGTGTAGCGGATCTATCGTAGTCCTTTCGATAAGTAAGAGTGTCGAACCCAACGAGGAGCAGAAGGAAATGATAAGCGGTTTTCAATAAGGTTTTCTCTACAAGCACTGAAATTATAGGTAATCGATAGTTTTGTGATAAGATAAATTGTAACGAGTAACAAGTAATGAATGTAAATAAAGTGTAGCAAGGTGGCCCAATCCTTTTGTAGCAAAGGATAAGCCTGGACAATTTCTTATAATGAGAAAAGAGCTCCCGAGGACACATGGGAATTATCGTCAAGCTAGTTTTCATCACTTTCATATGATTCGCGTTCGGTACTTTGATAATTTGATATGTGGGTGGACCGGTGCTTGGGTACTGCCCTTACTTGGACAAGCATCCCACTTATGATTAACCCCTATTGCAAGCGTCCGCAGCTACAAAAGAGGTATTAAGGTAAACCTAACCACAACATTAAACATATGGATCCAAATCAGCCCCTAACGAAGCAACACATAAACTAGGGTTTAAGCTTCTGTCACTCTAGCAACCCATCATCTACTTATTACTTCCCAATGCCTTCCTCTAGGCCCAAATAATTGTGAAGTGTCATGTATTCGACGTTCACATAACACCACTAGAGGAAAAGACAACATACATCTCATCAAAATGAACGAATACCAAATTCACATGACTACTAATAGCAAGACTTCACCCATGTCCTCAGGAACAAACGTAACTACTCACAAAGCATATTCATGTTCACAATCAGAGGAGTAATAATATTCATCAAGGATCTGAACATATAATCTTCCACCAAGTAAACCAATTAGCATCAACTACAAGGAGTAATCAACACTACTAGCAACCCACAGGTACCAATTTGTGGTTTTGATACAAGATTGGATACAAGAGATGAACTAGGGTTTTGAGAGGAGATGGTGCTGGTGAAGATGTTGATGGAGATTGACCCCCTCCCGGTGAGAGGATCGTTGGTGATGATGATGGTGATGATTTCCCCCTCCCGGAGGGAAGTGTCCCCGGCAGAACAGCTCCGCCGGAGCCCTAGATTGGTTCCGCCAAGGTTACACCTCGTGGCGGCGGAGTTTCGTCCCATAAGCTTGCCCACGATTTTTTCCAGGGTAAAAGCGCTCATATAGAAGAAGATGGACACCGGGGGGCCACCAGGGGGGCCAGGAGACAGGGGCGCACCCAGTAGGGGTGGGCTCGCCCCCACCCTCCTGGCCAGGGTGTGGTCCCCCTAATGTATTTCTTCCGCTCAATAATTCTTATGAATTCCAAAAACTGGTTTCGTGGAGTTTCAGGATTTTTGGAGCACTGCAGAATAGGTTTCCAATGTTTGCTCCTTTTCCAGCCAGAATTCCATCTGCCGGCATTCCCTCTCTTCATGGTAAACCTTTTAAAATAAGAGGGAATAGACATAAGTACTGAGATATAATGTGTAATAACAGGCCATAATGCAATAAATATTGATATAAAAGCATGATGCAAAATGGACGTATCATGAAGCTCCTGGAATGTTCAACTATAATTTGGATATCATTTGTGCAGTTAAACTAAGATCAAGCGTGAAATGTATGTCTCTGTTTGGACAAAAAAGGTGGAAATGAGTGTGACAAACAAGTGATGAGGCATATATCAAATGAAAAGAAGCATATACCTTATCTGAATGGCAATCCTACAAGGACAATAGCAATTTCTAAAGTAGCAGTATTGCTAGATATTAGTGTGGGCGTTAGGATTAACTATGACAACCGTTAAATATGACATTACTTTAATGGTGTCATTCCTTCATTTTACCAGCAACATTACATTAACAGCTGCTACAGAGTCGGTATTTGGGCAGGGGAGAGTAGGCAGACCAGGATAGTTGAATTTCTAACAGAAAGAAGCAACTTATCTCAATGGGAAATTTAGCAAGACATGAAAAAAGTGCCATTGATTCATATAACAGGAGGATTACATTGAAAACAACATTGGTTTAGCGTGTCCTTACTTTTAGCAGTGCGACTGCTACATTTTACCAGTGGCATTACATAATAGTGGCTCGGGGCAACAAACATCAGAACAGGATATCTGGATTGGTCCCATTTTTGTTTGGTATAACCACCTTATACTGTGTGAGGCTAGCTAATCTAGTGCTGGACTTACTCTGTTGACTTGTCCCCCAGTCCCCACTTTCTCTCCTTTTTCAACCAATAGATCAGGTTTATATTGAGTTTGTACTGCGTTTCCCTTTATTTCCCTATTAGACCTAGACAAGTGGGATAGCCAGTCTCTGCTACTTTTTGCCCCCATTATTTCCTATTTCGACCAAGTCCTAGATTCAGGTAACAAATCTTCCCCCACCCCCACCCCCACCCCCTTTCTTCCTTGTTTGAACCAAGTACTACTACATTCGAGTGCATGAACTAGTTTTACCTCTTAACAGTAAAAATTTAGGTGGCTTTCGAACGACTGATTGATCCTATCTATGAGGGGGCCTGATAAATAGTAAAAGATACCAATGCAGTGACGTCAGCAGCTCGGGAAGTAGAGCAATGCCGGTTTCGAAGGAAGTTATACCTGAGGGTCGCCGGGATGTCGCTAGGTGGGCGGCGGGAGGTCGAATGTGCCCACACTACAGCGGCGAGGAAGAAGGGGTCAGAGGCCCTCCCTAGCCAGCGGTGCATGGGAGAGAACGGCAAGGCACACTAATCGGGACGCGCCGGCAGTGGGTAAGAGCCATCGCCGAGGATGACCGCATGACCATTGCACCTTCTCACCTTCCCTAGCGGAGAGGATCCGGCTGGATCTGTGACCAGCGGTGAGCAGAGAGAGAGAGAGTGTGTGGCCACCGCTGTCATGTTTAGATCTAGAGAGGACGAGACAGTGTGAAGAGAGCAACACTAGAAAGCAAGCATGGAGGCTCCTGCCTATATAGTGGAGTACTACTAGTTTTCTTTTGTCTACTGGAGCCGGCTTGACCTCGTCAATGACTGTCGAGAAGTCTTCATGCACGTGACCCGGAGGCGCAGTTGTCGTTTTGATCTGAAGCACCGGATTATAACATATAACACGAAAAAATGCCACATGACAAGAAACCATAACCTCACTGCCCAAAGGAGGCAACATGAATCCCGACGGACAAACTAGACAAGGATCAAAGCTCAAAATAAAGATAAACTCGTAGAAAAGGGGTCTGTCGATAGATGTCCTAATTAACATAGCCGGCTTGACCTAGATGGCAGCTGAGTAGTCTTCGTGTATGTGCCCCCCATGACTAGCGCCCTGGAGGAACTCAGTTGTCGTTGTTTAACCCTCGCGGTGATCTGAAGCACATGACACCTAATTTTGCGAGATGACAAAAAACCTTTTTATATTTCTCACCAGAACTACAGCCCTGTACAACACAGCCTGCACGATATGTAGACGATAGCCAATCCAGGTGTGTCTGCTGGAGTCTGGTCACATGCATGGACGAACTGATCTTCCATGTCATGCAGGGATCATCCATGCACCAACGTTTGTACAAAACTTCTCTAGTACTATCGCTCGTCTCTCTCTTCTATTAACTCACCCGACTTGCGGGGCCGGGGATTGTGCCTATGTTCGGTTCTCAATTGCGGTCCCACATGTCTGTGCAAACGTAATATGATGCGCATTCCTTTCGGAGAGCGGCGTGCCAGACCGACCGACCGACCGTCTGGGGTGCGACGCGAACGCGACGGGCGTGTTGCATACTCCGTACATGTGTACCGCCGTTTTCTTAAGGCTTTGCTCCATGGCGCAATCCATGGATACAAAATTAGTATACTGTAATATTTAGAAGTTGAGGGCGGGGCTTTTTCCCCGCGGTAGGCGGGGCAGTTCCGCCTAGTTGGTTCGATAGAGACGCGAGAAGATGAGGGAGTAGGCTACTACAAACATAGTGTTGTGTGATTTGACAGCGACTTACTGCTGGACAGGTGGGGCCCGGTGATTTGGTTTGCCATTATCATTTTAACTGCGGGGCTACGACCGGCGTGAGTCTCCCGATTCCTAACCACCTCCATACAGGTGCCTCTCCCGATGCTACACCATGTAGAGGTTGGCTCTTGCATGAGACACTACAAAAAATACACTTCCATGATGATACGTGTTTGTCACAGTAGGTCGTGTTTTTTGTCATGCATGTACATCCATGACGATTTTATGACAGAATCAAGATAGTCATACCTGTGCTGTCGTAGAAGTGTTCCATGACATTACCAAAATTATCATCACGGAAGTGTCCACTTCCATGACGATAAATCGCGTGTCATAGAAGTGCCTTCGTCAAGGATGACTCACACGTGGCATCCACCGTAATGGAACGCCGTTAAGCTATCGGGTCCGGTTTTGGATCCGATAACCCGTTAACAGCCCCGACCAATGGGGATTTTCCACGTGTAAAATCAGCATTGGCTGGAGGAAACATGTGTCGGCTCACCGTTGGGACAAATGTCATCCACTCATTGGACCGAAGGCGCCTATGATACGGCGACACGTGGCACGGCCCAACAGAGGCCCATTCCTGTGAAAAGGCTGGCCCGTTTGACTTGGTCAAAAGGTGGCGGGCTGGCCCACGGAAAGCCTGTTTATGGCCTGTTCGCATATAGCCCACTTATAGCCCGCTAACCCAGGGCCCATTACGACCTCTCCGAATTAGGCCCAGTAGCGTTATCTAGGCCGTCCAATATGATTCCAGACCGTTTTAACTTCCGGCCCATGTGTGGCCCATGACTTCTTTCGGCCCATATGAGGCCCTTTGTAACTCTTGGCCCATTAACGGCCCATGGTGAAACTGGCCCGTAATGAACAGTGTATCACTTTATACCCATTAACGGCCCGTTATTCAATTGGGCCATTTCCAGCCCAAGTTATCTTTCGGCCTTCTGAGGGCCCATTGATTCTTGGGCTCATTTGCAGCTTTCGGTTACATACGGCCCGTTACTGTCATTTTCTGCTTGTGGGCCAAATTCAGCATGTCGTTACAGTCGGCCCGTTTGCGGACCGTTAATACGTTGGGCCGTTTTCATGTCAAAAAAACCCATTGGGTTGTTTCCATAGAGTTATCAAATATAGCCTATTAACGGCCCATTATGGTCCGTGAATAGTACGACCCATGATTGGCGAAATGATGATACGCCCCGTAGAAGGTCCATGGATCCTACGACCCGTGTGAGGCCCATGGATAGTATGGCCCGTAGGGATCGTACGGCCCGTAGAAGGCCCATGGACCCTACGACCCGTAGAAGGCCCATGAATCCTAAGGCCCGTATAGAGGCCAATGGATCCTACGGCCCGTATAGAAGGCCAATGGATCCTATGGCCGGAAAAGGCCCATGGATCATACGGCCTACAGGAGGCCCATGGTTACAACAGTCCGTGTGTTGCTATGATTATTTTGGCCTAGTTACCAAAAATAGGCTATTGTGGCCACTAGAAAAACACAGAAAAAGAACTGCAGTGACTACAAGCAAACAACTAAACAAGACAATAAGGAAATAAATAAGCAAGCAATTAACGCCTAGCCTATTACCGCTATTACACATATTACATCCACTGGGCATCAAAGTTCGCCACCAGTGCAAATATAGGGAACAAAGCAGCATATTACATACACTGGCCATCAAAATTGGCCACCAGTGCAAATAAACGTGGCAGCAAAACAAGAGCATAACTGAAACAACTTCAGAAGAGCTCAAGAAACATTATCCTGGGTATCCACCATGCTGGAAATAAGCTTAGCAAGCTTATTAGCTTTGTCCTGTTTGGTGCTAAAATCCTCAAATGCTTGCTGTTGCACCAGAAAGTATGCATCTGAATGCTCCAGGGACTTCCGCGGTCCTTCCGCTTCTTGTCGCAGCACAGCTGATCGATGTCTTTCAGCTTGTAGTTGAGACTCAAGAAACCGGACTGATTCAGACAGTGAGTTTGAATAGCTTGTGCAAGCGGTAGTGGCCAGTAACTCGAACACTAAACCAAGACAAGACTTTGGGGTTGTCTCGCTGTCTTCAAGATAGTCTTCCTTAGCTGTTTTATCAAATTTGTTGGAGACCAACAAGGATATGTCACTATCCTGAACCTTATCTGTATTACTTCCTTTACCATTGCTTAATAAGGCACTCTTCCCCAATATTCTGTCAGCATTCTAAAATAAGAAATAAGCAGACACATAACAAGTTTAGCATGTACTAGTATATGAAACTCATTTCAGTGAACCAGTTCATTAGTAAGGTGGACAGGATTAAACTACCAAGTCTTCTATTGCCAAGTACTAGTACATAATAAAATCATCAAACAAACATATATCTATGTCCTATGGTCACTGCATTGTCTTGCCAAATCAAAATAGAGACACGGTTCAAATCATATCAGTTCAATACAAAGCAGCAGTGAAAGAATACAAAGCGTGGGAAACTACACGGCACAACAGGATTTCAGATGGGTACCACGAGTCTACATGTACAACAACACTATTGGCTCTGTTGTGATGCTAGTAATGTGCATGATATGAAAGTCAAATGTATACACAATTGAAATTGAAATCACCAGAGCTATTGATAAGAGCAAACTTGTTAAAGAAACATGCGTGAACATACCTGCTGTGCCATTGGAGTTTCGATTGGATCCTTCAATTTTAAAATAAGTTTGTATGAGTAAATACAGTGATACAAGAGTAAAGAAATCATAGTTAAAAAAGGCGCGCCTAAGCGAGCGCTTAAGCGTGCCTAGGCTCTAGGTGTTGGCAAAATGCATTGCACATAACTATGCTTAACCTGTGCATAAGTGCGCATAAGCATGCACTTTGGTCAGTAAAGCGCAAGGCGGTGGCAAAACGCACAATTAACGCCTAGCGCTTTTTTGAACTATGATAGCAATGGAATCTTAAATTAGAACAGTTGTTCTTCCGGTTTAGGCACTTGTTCTACATGAACAGAGTACAGTAAGACGCATGAATATAATACTTAAAAATAGAAAATGAGCTCATAGACCTTACCACATTCTTGGTTCGGGACCAGTACAGAACAAGGCGTTCCCAGTCATCGTCCAGTAAATGTGTCTCAGGAGAACGTAAGGGAATTTGATGAGTTTCTTTGCCGGTGAAGTACGTTTTCTTCAGGTAATTCCAATACTGCCACCAAGCATTCTTGAAGATAGCAGAGGTATTAGCACAGGTTACCTCATCCTGAGTTTCCAAATTGGTCCTTCTCTATAGAGAAAAATGGGAAAATTTTCTGTATTATAACCATCATGGAGGTAGGATGTATGGGACAAAGCAAAGTAATTGCCATGAATAACATTACTTACACATAACTCCTGGACAAACACCTGCAACTGGCATTTTCCTTTATCTTCAGTATAATATTTCCAAGATGGGAAGATACGCACACATGATTTAACAACATCAAATGCGATAGCTGCTAAACTACGACTAGCTGGTTGTGCTTCCTCCATAGGAATAGGCGTACTAACTGGTGGAGTTGGGGTTTGCCGTGGTAGTACTGGCCCTTTGGGCACTGGAGCTGCCTTACTAACTGCTCTTGTTTGGGAGCTCTGTGGTGGAGATGGTGTTGTGTCAACAGAAACTGGGTTACTATCTGCTGGGGTTGGGGTTAGATTGGGTGAAGTTGGTTCTCTGTCCATCGCAGTAGGGTTACAATCTACGAGAGTTTGGGTTATGTGTGGTATGGCTGGGTCATGTGCATGTACAACCGGGGTGCTATCTCCACCAAGAGGTAGCAATGTTTTATTTGAAGACCGTGTTTTTAGTCCGCTGGATACTGGCATCACCCGCTCCAATTCAAATGGCTGATAAACAGGAAACATTGAATGTACAGACATTGTATGAGAGACAGATGCAATAGATAGTGTGGAAAAAAAGCATGAAATAGTTGACATGTATATTTTTTAATAAAAACGGATAGCATGACATAATTTCACATATATCATGTCTATCTAAACTGGATAGCATAGCATAACATAATTCAAAGATATGATGAATAACTAAACAGGATCGCATGACATAATTCACCTACATGGTATCTAAGTAATCAGGATCGCATCATTTAATTCACATATGTGATTTATATGCTAAACCACTGTTCAAAAAATCATCCGATTCAGTGATTTATCGTCCGGTTTATCGCTACTCTTGGGGTGACCGATAAGATTATACCTTATCTTCACTGTTTATCATTTGTGGCGATTTATCACTGTGACAAGCGATTTATCGGGAATCCACCGATAAATCAGGCCTATTCATAGCACTATGTTCGCAAAAACTATGTTTATTTGTCTTTTTTGGACCTTTTCACTATAGGAATCCAGCATTTTGCCGTCTGCCACGGCGGACGGCAAAGGCACGGACGGCGGACGGCAAAGAGCTTTGCCGTCAGCGGCGGACGGCAAAGAGTGACGGCAAAGACAGGGTCGGCAAACAGGTCCTTTGCCATCTGCTTCTTATGGCGGACGGCAAAGAGTCCTTTGCCTACAGCGGCTGACGGCAAAGAGGAGGGATGGCATAGTACTGGACGTCCGCCAGCGTTAGTCCATTAGGGAGCTAACGGCGGCCTTTGCCGTCCGCCAGCGGACGGCAAATTTGAGCGCCTCTTTGCCGTCCGCCAGTTGACGTCAGCAATGCGTCAGCGCCCGCTATTTTTTGCCGTCTGCCACGGCGGACGGCAAAGGCAAACTCTTTGCCATCAGCTTAGCTTTGCCATCCGCCACGGTAGGAAAATTTGCCAAATGGCCCATCTCTCAGGAAGCACAGGTGGGCGCCACGTGCCCCCTTTGCCGTCTGCCACCGACGGCAAAGGTGTCTTTGCCATCTGCCGCGGACGGCAAAGAGCCTGCACTGCGTCTTTTTATTCTATTTTTCTTATATCCAACAATTATCACAGCAAATATATCACAGGACTCTTTCACAATAAATATCCAGCACATATATATCCAACATAATAAATATCTAGCACATATATATCCATCCATACATACATAGTAGGTTGCACATAGTTCCATCGATCCATACATATTACAATATGCAAAGTTTCATCATAGTAATCTAGTTTCGTCATAGCAAGTTAATTCCATCATAGCAAGCGAGCAGAATACAAGAAGTGCATCAAAGGAAAAAAACAAGCAATCCATCATAGGAAGCTGGCTTCCATGAAGTCAATGAAACCTGCAAAATGACAAATAAGAAAGTTAGAAAAAGAAGACTAGAAGAAGAATTAGACTAGAAGAAGAATTAGACTAGAAGAAGAATTAGACTAGAAGAAAAAGAATAGAAGAAGAAGACTAGAAGAAGAAGTATATGCCATTTATTAGCTAACTTAGGTGAACTGGATCATTTATGAACTAAATTAGTTGAAATGGATCATTTATGAGCTAACTTAGGTGAAATGGATCGTTTATTAGCTAACCTAGGTGAAATGGATCGTTTATGAGCTATCTTAGGTGAAATGGATCGTTTATGAGCTAAGTTAGGTGAAATGGATCGTTTATGAGCTAACCTAGGTGAAATGGATCGTTTATGAGCTAACCTAGGTGAAATGGGTCGTTTATGAGCTAACCTAGGTGAAATAGGTCCTTTATGAGCTAACCTAGGTGAA
>NC_041382.1:399903831-399904403 GCF_002162155.2 Triticum dicoccoides | reverse complement strand
ATATCCAGCACATATATATCCATCCATACATACATAGTAGGTTGCACATAGTCCCATCAATCCATACATATTACAATATGCAAAGTTTCATCATAGCAAGCGAGCAGAATACAAGAAGTGCATCAAAGGAAAAAACAAGCAATCCATCATATGATGCTGGCTTCCGTGAAGTGAATGAAACCTGCAAAATGACAAATAAGAAAGTTAGAAAAAGAATAGAAGAAGAAGAAGAAGACTAGAAGAAGAAGTATATGCCATTTATTAGCTAACTTAGGTGAACTGGATCATTTATGAGCTAAATTAGTTGAAATGGATCGTTTATGAGCTAAGTTAGGTGAAATGGATCGTTTATGAGCTAAGTTAGGTGAAATGGATCGTTTATGAGCTAACCTAGGTGAAATGGGTCATTTATGAGCTAACCTAGGTGAAATAGGTCGTTTATGAGCTAACCTAGGTGAAATGGGTCGTTTATGAGCTAACCTAGGTGAAATGGGTCGTTTATGAGCTAACCTAGGTGAAATGCATCATTTTGGAGCTAAGTTAGGTGAAATGGGTCGTTTATGAGCTAACCT
>NC_041382.1:399895961-399903638 GCF_002162155.2 Triticum dicoccoides | reverse complement strand
TAGCTAAGTTAGGTGAAATGGGTCTTTTTGGAGCTAACCTAGGTGAAATGGGTCATTTTGGAGCTAACCTAGGTGAAATGGGTCATTTTTGAGCTAACTAAGGTGAAATGGATCGTTTTTGAGCTAACTTAGGTGAAATGGATCTTTTTGGAGCTAACCTAGGTGAAATGGGTCATTTTGGAGCTAACCTAGGTGAAATGGGTCATTTTAAAGCTAACGTAGGTAAAATGGATCATTTAGGAGCTAATCTACATAAAATGGGTCATTTTAGAGCTAACTTGGATAAATTGGATCACTTGTAAGCTAACTAAGGTAAAATGAGTCATTTTAGAGCTAACTTAGGTAAAATGGATCGTTTATGAGCTAACAAAGCTAATTATGCAATTTTTGGCATAAGTAAGCTAAGTACATATCGTTTTAGAGCTAACTTAGGTAAAATGGATAGTTTATGAGGTCAGTAAGCTTAGTCGTTTTGGAGGAAAAGAAGCTAACTCTAGGTCATTATGGTAAGCATATTGGAGGAAATAAAGCTAAGTCTAGGTCTTTATGCATTTGTTTAGCAAAACACTAGAGAAACTTACCGTGATCAGGGAGGTGTAGGAGCGGGCTGGCTCGCGCCGGTAGCTGGAGAAGGATCGTGCGATGCGTTTCTGGAGTTAAGCTGCACGAAAGATCATTTCCAATGTCTCGTTAGCATTATGACACTCAAATGTTAATACTAGCAAGTAATGTCCATTCAAATTAAACTCACCGTGCTCCCAGGAGCAATCACTGGCATCGGCGGAGCGGTCTGACCGGACTTCTCGCACACAGACTGCACATTTGGTTTTCACAACAAAGTCATACTAGTTAGTAATGAGACTCAAATGTTAAGACTAGCAAGTAATCTGCAGAAGAAACTTACCACAAGGAGCTCGTACATGGCCCTTGCATGCATGTCATTCCGTGCCCTCTCCTCCTCCAACATCTTTGTCGTCCTCTCCTCCAACTCCCGCTGCCTCTCCGCCGCCTCCGCCAAAAGTTTCTCCGTTCTATCTCTCTCACTATGTATAGCAGCCTGCAACACCACTCACATGACCATTTGTAATCATTGATGGAAGCGCACACAATGTAATGGAGAAAGATAGCCGAGTACGTATAACTAACCTTGAAGGCGAGTTGCACTGGCCGTTCACGAGGCCTTATCTCAGGAGCGGATCTCGACTGGCGCGCCTTGATCTCCGGGAGAGTGCTAGGACAATGGATAAGTCCATCTCCCATGGCTATGGAGCCATGGGACCTCCCGCCATCAGATATCATCGGCAGCTCTATATCAATGGGACCCTGGCTCGGGTTAAAGTCCTCCCCTTTCCTCGCCTTCCCTTGATCTCTATATTGCACGAGCTTGTCATGGGCGGAGATGTTGGTGAAGTTCTTTGGATCATCGAGGTCAGCGCAGAGAATGCCTTGACTTTCTTGTAAGGGCCAGTGTGGGCCATGGCATATAGGTCGTACACCTCTGGCACCTTATCCGCCTTATTGTAGCGTGCCTGAAAGAGAGAAGCAAAGTAAATTAGTAATTAAAGGGCTAAAGCTAGCATGATGAATGAATTGCATGAATCATGAAGCAAACCACATACCCAGTTCCGCCTGTACTGAAATAAGTTGGAGCTGCCTTGGTGGTGTGGCACACCTTCCATTTGGGCACGTTTGTCCTTGGCCTCGTTGTGGGTGGCCCGCCATTCTTTTGAGCACCACACATTGACCAACACCTCCCAACAATCCATCCGATCTGCACACCATCTCGGAGGGGCCTAAGTTAGCAAATAGAAACTTCAGCGCTACGGCTATGAATTACTAAATGAAGGAAGGAAGTACAAGACCTTAAGAATTACCTTCATGTACTGCTCCTTACTCAAGAACTTATCGCGGCACTCCTACTTGGGCTTCTTGATACCACGCCCGGCGTAGTAGTCTCGAACAGCCTGCACTCGAACCTCATGCTGTAAGTTCTGAAGTAGGCGCTTGCACTCCTTGTCGATAACATCTGCCGCCTCCTCCTCTTACCCTCCTCACACCTGTAGAATGTCTGCAATCAAATGAGACAATATTGATTAGTACAATTGATAACTAGCTAGTTGAAGATTTTTAATTGTGTAAAGGAGAAATTACCCAGAACTTTCTGATCACCACGTCTGCCCTCGTCTTGCACAAGACACCGTCGATAATCTCACCCGGCGGGGCCGGGGCAGCCAAGTAGTGCTCCCAACTCAATCCAACCTCTAGAAGCCGACCCTCACCAGGCAACGTGACAAACCCCGGGAAGTTTTGCCGAATCAGAACTCCAAGGACGGAGTTGGGCCGGCGGACACTTCCATGGTGGTCCCAACCCCTGCAGCATGACAAGGCCAACGCATTAGTTAATTGAAGAAACGTGAATGCAGAAGGTACAAAAAGATTAAATGCACTTACCTCTCCTCATCAGGGAAAATCAACCACCTCTGCTCGCAGGTCGCCAGCACGGACGGGAGCCGTGTAGCACCACGCTGGTAGACGTTGCCCCCTCCTCCCCCTCCTCCTCAAAATCAGTCGGCTCCCCTGCCATCATCAGCATGGCCACTCGGCTCCCCGCCATCATTAGCATGGTCACTCGGCTCCTCAGGCTGACCCAACCAAGTACCCCATACAGACGTGTGCTCCTTCGGGGTCTCGTGGGCCGAAGGCCCGTCGACCCGAGGCTCGTGGGCCAAAGACCCGTGGATCGGAGGCTCGTGGACCGGAGTCCGTGTAGCCTCCTCCTCAGACGAGTCCACCCTAGCAGTCACGTGCTCGGGTGAAACAGCTGGGGGCAGCGGCGAGGAAGGCGTCGTAAGACTCACCCTACGTCCTCTCCCGCAACCACGTGCTCCACCTCCTCTCTTCTTCTTACCTCGTCCCCTGCTTGGCACCGCGGTCGACGAAGAAGGGCCCGACGGTGTCGCCATACTGTCCAGCAACGCTCGGTGGAGAGGTGCATGTGGAATGGAAGACCTCGCACCATGCACCAATGAAGAAGGGGCCTCGGCGCGCTCCCGACCAGCGCCCACCATCTTTCATCACCTGCCATGACAAAGAATAAACGAAATTATTACAACATAAAAAAAGTACCGACATGAATAATAATATGTATATCACTTAAGGGTATCATCATCAAGTACAACATAAAAAAATTGAATACCTTACACTACAAATAATCTCGATCAGTATCATCAATAAATGCATAATCATCATCATCACCATAATCAATGATGGGCTCATAGGGTTCATTGGCATCAACATGTGCAAGGCCACCTTGACCTAATTGGTCAAGCATTGACAGGGCATCCGCAGCAGTAACCTCTTCTTGTTCCATCTCTTCTTGTTCCTCCTCTGGGGTGATGTCGGATTCACTGTCGCTGTCTAATTCAATGTTTTTGGGTGAAGTATAGCAGTTCTTGAAACGCTTTTTGGAAAGACGTGTCTCTTGGAAGAATTCTCCTTCATATGTGTCTGGGTTAATGTGAGGTTCATAATCCTCTTCCTTTGGGGGAGAAAGTCTAGCACGTGGCGGCACTTCATAAATGACATCCCAACCTTTCAGATTTGGATTAGTTTGGCAGGCCCACGGTAGATAGAATACTTGGGTCGCCTGTTGAGCCGTAATATAGACATCAGGAACATCTAAATGGGTGCTTTGGTTGATTTCAACTAGCCCTATATGTTCATGAGTCCTTCTAGTCTCCTTCGGCTGAAACCAATAACATTTGAAGACTACGACATTCGGTGGGTTTTCACCATAGAAGAGAAGTTCATAAATTGCTTCAACTCTCCCATAATACTCGGTACCTCCTTCGCCGATAGCAGATACACAACAATTTGTAGACTTTTGGCGGCCATAGATAGCTCTTTGCCATAGGTACGAAAGCGATACCCGTTGATGTCGTACTTGTCAAATGAACGGACCTTATAGTCAAAACCATTAGCGACTTGTCTCAATTCGGCGTCCATAGACTTTGAATTAGCCTACAAGTTTAATATGAAAGGATTGTTGCATTACGCACAAATTAGCGAATGAAATGAAATTGTCTAATAGAAATTACCGTTTGTTTGAACCAAGAGATGAAACCGGGATAGCGGCCTCCTTGCTTTGCGAGAAGCTCATACTCTTCGACGGAATCCTTTTGGATCTCCACTCCATATGAGAATATGGCGACGTATCGACTGTATGACATATCCAAGAATAAGAGCAGTTCAAAGGAAATAGAAGTTGCGAAACAATGTACCGAGAACTTACTCGATGTACGGCCACACTCTATCAGGTTGTTGAAGATATACAACGAAATGGTCCGCCATTCTTCGTTATCCAAAGATACTGGATGTGAAACACTAGCTTGTGCGAGATTCCCTTTGAATAGGCTGAGGTTGGATCCACCCTTTTTAGGGTCATCAGCATTGCACCGAGGCTTCGGATTATGCAAATGACGATTTTTGGCTTCGTAGTGTGCTGTTACGAAGTTTGCCGCCTCCTCTGTGATGAATGCCTCAGCCATCGATGCTTCAATTCTATGTTTATTTTTACATTTTTCTCGAAGTGTCTTTTGTATCCTCTCAGTTGGGTAGCACCAATGATTTTTCACGCCCCCCCCCCAATCTTGCCTCGGTCGGGAGATGCAAAATCAAATGCTGCATTGGATTAAAGAAGCCCGGTGGAAAGATCTTCTCTAACTTGCAGATCAACTCCGGCGCCAACTCTTCCATTTCTTCTAGCACGCCAGGCGATAATTCTTTCGCACAAAGAACACGGAAGAAATAGCTGAGTTCTGCCAGTACTAGCCATTCATCCTCAGGGATGAAGCCACACAACATCACCGGCATTACCCGCTCAATCCATATGTGCCAATCATGACTCTTGAGACCAAATATCTTCAATTTATCAAGATTCACTCCCCTTTTTAGATTCGCTGCATACCCATCGGGGAACATCAACTGCCGTTGCACCCACAAGATAATTTCCCTCATAGCTGGCCTTCCAAGATTGAACCATGACTTTGGCTTCGTCCAGTTCTGCTTTCCTTTCGGTTCTTTCATGTTTTGTAACGGCCTATCACATAGCGCCTCCAGATCGACTCTAGCCTTAGTATTATCCTTTGACTTCCCATCTATACCGAACAATGTACCAAAAAGTGCCTCGGCGATATTCTTCTCAGTGTGCATCACGTCGATGTTGTGTGGGCAAAGGAGGTCTTTGAAGTAAGGCAGATCCCATAAGCATGTTTTGTGAGTCCACGCGTGCTTAGTATTATACCCCTTGAAGTACCCTGGATGCTGTGGATCTGGCTCGAGAGCGTTTAACTGATCCAGGGTCTGTTGGCCTGTCAATGCAGGTGGTGCAGAGTTTTTGACAACTCTACCTCTGATGAAGTTCTTCTTGTCTTTCCTGAACTTATGGCGAGGATCCAGGAACTGTCTATGCATGTCGAAGCAAGAAAACTTGCGACCGGCCTGAAGCCAACGAAACTCAAGAGCTCCCTTGCATGTGGGGCACGGGAACCTTCCATGCACGCACCAGCCAACGAATAGCGCATACGCCGGCAAGTCATGCGTCGAGTACATGTACCAGACACGCATTATGAAGTTCTGTTTGCTATAGGCGTCGTATGTCTTGAACCCATTATCCCAGGCTTCTTGCAATTCGTCCTTAAGCGGCTGCATGTACACATTCATATTTGTCCCCGGATAGTTGGGCCCTGGAATTATCAACGTCAGGAAAATGTTCTTTCTTTGCATAATCTCTCCGGGGGGAGATTGAGTGGAAAGACAAATACGGGCCAACAACTATATTGGGCTGCCGTCATACCAAACACACTGAACCCATCCGTGTTGATGCCGACTCGAGAATGCCTCGGATCTGCCGCTTTGTCAGCATGTAATTCATCAAACTTTTTCCACACAACACCATCCGATGTGTGTACCATCATCAGATTCCCATCTGTATCTAGTTCGGTTCTTTTGCATGTTTTGTGCCATGTCATCTGTCTGGCCATCTCTTCGACCATGAAAAGACGTTGAAGTCTTGGTACTATTGGCATATACCGACGAACACTAACGGGGATTTTGGTCTGTGTCTTCTCACCCATACCGTTGTCTACCACAATATACCTGGAAGACTTGCAAATGGGACAATAGTTCAAGTCCGCATAGTCAAGCCTAAATAAGGCACATCCTTTCTCACAGGCATGTATCTTCTCATAGGGCATCTTCAGTGCATGGAGGATTTTGTCCGACTAGTACAAGTTTGCAGGCATTACATGGCCTTTGGGTAAAAAGCGTCCAAATACTGTCATAATTGCGTCATAGCATTCTCTACCCAAGTTGAACTGAGCCTTCAGAGCCATTACTTGTGAGATGGCATCCAACTGACAAAGCTCAGTGTGCTCGTGGAGCGGACGTTTTGAAGACACCAACATTTCATTGAAGGCCTTTGCAGATTCCTCCATCTCCTCATCCGAATCCCGAGCATCATCATAGTCTTGCACCATGTTTTCCATCCCAGTACCATGCTCGTCGGTGCGACGATGATCCACCTCAGCTCGGTCACGTTGGGCAGACTCACCATGAAATGTCCACACCGTATAATCGGGCGTAAAACCACTCTTCTGCAGGTGTTTGCCCATTTCAGCCTCTGTCCTCTTTTCCCAATTGCCGCACCAGAAACAGGGGCACCAGGTTTTCTTCTGGCCATTTGCAAATGCGGCTTGCACAAACCCCTTGGTTTTTGTGAACCATTCAGCGCTCCATTTTTTCTTACCAGTGTGACCGGTATACATCCACGCACGATCACTCATCTTGACTTTCAGAGCTACTGGACACACAACAATTATATATGTAATTCACCATGTATATATTCATCAGTTGATCTACTTTGTCAATTTTATTACGTCCATGCAACCTACACTCTAATAGGTAATGATAGGTCCTAATCCCACCCGTGTATGTGTAGATTGGGTTCATTTTCCCATGCTATGCTCCGGATCCGACGCAAAATTTCGGCAGCACCTCCCCGTTGTTCTCCTGATACACGTCTCTGCAATAAACAGAGAGGATGTGTACCCGGAGAACAACAGGGGAGGCACTGACGAAATTTATGCGTCGGATCCGGAGCAAAGCATATGGGAAAACGAACCCAATCTACACATACTCGGGCTGTCCATGGATAGCGTTGGACAATTCAAAAGAATCAAGGTTATAAATATGCAAATGCATGCATATTTGTAACTGTGACGTTTTCAAACGGGAGACACATATTGGTTACGCATACTGATGATTCAAGACACATATATAGCTAGCTATCAAGTTTCATCGGAATAGATCAAATAATTAATGGGGGAGGAGGACATGTCATTTGTGCTCACCCACGAACGAAGGGGCAGAGCTCGTCAAACGCACGGCGAGGTCGTCAAACACCAAACCTCGCAGCGATGAAACAACTGCAGATTTAAAACTACCCGATCAACACAATTATATATGATGTTTTTCATAACAAAATCGAAAAATATATGACCTAACTAATAATTCACAAATATATGACCCCGTCGGCCTCTGGAAGGCCAAAGAACACCTTTTTGGAAGGTGTCGGGGGTCGGGGTGTCGTGTCGGGGTCGGGGTCTCGGGGTCGGGGTC
>NC_041382.1:399854936-399895167 GCF_002162155.2 Triticum dicoccoides | reverse complement strand
GCCGGGTGGTGGGGCAACGGCGTCGGGCGGCAGTGGCGACGGGGCGGGGGGGCGGTGGGGCGGCGGGGTGGTGGGGCGACCGGGCGGCGGCGCGCGTGTGAAGAGCAGGGAGAGAAACAGAGAGAGAGGGGCGGGGTGGGGCGCGGCCGTTAGATATGTGAAATGTTTGCCGTCCGCCTCCTTTACCGTCCGCTTTTTTGCTCTTTGTCGTCTGCTAGCAGACGGCAAAGAGGGGGCGTCGTTAAGTTTTTTTTAAGCAGCTCGTTAGTGGGGCTCCTCCCTCTTTGCCGTCTGCTAGCCGACAACAAAGAATCTTTGTCGTCCGCTAGCAGACGGCAAAGAACTGGCTGATGGCAAAGAAGGTCTTTGCCATCAGCTAGTTCTTTGCCGTCTGCTTTTCGGTAGCTGATGGCAAAGAGCTTCTTTGTCGTCTGCTAGCTGATGGCAAAGAGCTGGCAGATGGCAAAGTAGCTGATTCCAATAGTGTTTTACGAAATATATATCGTTGTCCTATTTTGTTTGTCACTATACAAGGATTCAAATGCTAGGAATTAAGGTAACACTTTAGTCCAATATTGTTTTGGTGTTGAATATAGCATATTTTAGTGTTGGGACCCTGAGATTTGCAAAAAGATGACCGATTAATAGTCCACAGATAAAATCGATTAATCTGCTGATTTCTTATTAATCTCTAATCCCCAGCTGACTGAGACGATAACGATAAGCGATATCCTCAACATTGTGCTAAACAGAGGGCATTCGATATGATGTCTAAACTAAGAACATGGTGTTGAATATTGTGTATATGATGTCTAAACTATGCAATGCAAGACACCATATGCATGATATGAGCAGTATAATCGTGCCAAGTTTGAGCATACACCTCGGTGGGGGAATAGGACTGGTCATCTGTCTCTGAATCCATCTCTGAGGAGCTATCGGGAACCAACAAGAGATCTGCTTCGACAGGTAGCCCTGTCTGCTCTGAAGGCCTTGTTTTCACTCTAGATTTTTTCCATCTCCCACCCAAATGGCTGATTCAGAGGAATAGTTTAGCGTACAAACTTTGTCGACAAATGGAAATGTAATGAAGAAAAGGATGGGCAAGATATCATTCAAATATATGATGCCTGGTTAAACAGGATGGCATTGCACATTTCACATATATTATGGCTGGCTAAAAGACATGAGACTGCATAATTCCCATATATGATATAGAAACTAAACAGGTGGCATTACAGAACATGTGTAAACTAAGCGGATGACATATATGATGTCAAAAGTAGGCACTACAAGGCAACATATGCATGATATGACTAACATCATCATGCCAAGGTAGAGCAAACACCTTGGGGGGTAAATAGGAGTGGTCAGCGGCGTCTGAATCCGCCTCAGAACAGATATCTTCCTCTGGATTACAATCTAGAGAGGGGTGGGGAGGGTTTGCCATTGAACCCACTATGGAGCGATGTCTGCATGACATTGTATTGCCGCGCAAAACTCTTCTCTTTTTCTCTACATGTTCAGCATGACTGTGTACAATATCTGACATGCATACAAAAAAAATATGGTGAGATTATGTAAGGAGAGCATGCAGAAATTTAGAGTGATGGTAACAACCAGTGGATGGATCCAAAAATAATGATAGCAGGCTGATAATTGCTTTAAATTAATAAAAAGACAGATGACGATTGCTTTACTATTTGTTTCCCACCCAAGATGAACAACATAGGCATACCCTAGGTGAACCAGATATTAGACAGACATACTATTCATTGCTGCCTCGATATGTGCCCCGCAACTAATTTAGAACTCAAGTTTGAACATTAATTTGGACCTGACTTGGGAGTGCAAGAGCTGAACAGGATGATAAAGTAGCAGGTAAGTTTAAGCAATGCATAACATAAGCAGAAACAAAAGAGTGCGACCTCTCTTGTGGACCCGTGTACTCCTGAGGTTCATCTGCTGAGTCGATGATGGTGATGCCATTGCGGTGGGTGCTGGCGGCAGGGAAGGAGATCTGAGGCGGCGAAAGACGGTCAGGAGTCGTGATGTCTGGTTTGGTGGATGCTTCTGTCGATGGAGCGGCTCAAGTGAGGTGGACGACGTCGCGGCAGGAGCACGACAAACCACACAAAGTTCCCTTCGACATGTACCTGTAACTGAAGTAATTCTGTAAGGGCTCATTTGGCTTGCATGATTCTTAAAACGCAGGGATAGGAAAAACACTGGAATAGGATAGGAAAATGCACATGGTAAACAAAGAATTTGTAAACACAGGATTTCTATCAACTTGGGTGTTTGGTTTACAGGAATTGGAAGAGCAGAGGAATGCAAAGAAACATGGCCAAAGTAAAGTGAAACCATATGAAAGCGTGTACAGTTAGAATGTTATTCTAGCACTAATGCACTTGGTCTTGTTTTCATGCATAGGATTTTGAAAAGTAGGTCCATGTGGATGTTTGGCTTCATTCCTTTCAACAAAATGCATGAATATTGAATAGTAGAGTGCCGTTGGAAAATTCCCTATTGCTATGTTTTTCCGTTGAACCAAAATAGCCCTAATGGATCGACGTGAATGTATAGTAATAAGTGATGCAACAAGTGTACAACCTCTTTGCCGTAGCCGTGTCTACATTAGCATCATTGGGTTCGTCGCTGAAGCAGTTGAGGCAGAGGTGGCTGTCGGAGGTGTGGAGGAAGATCTGAGGAATCTGTAGACGGCGTCCAGGGCACTACTCTGTTGTGATGGATCGTTCTGTTGTTAGAGCAGCTCCGGTGAGCCGTAAGACGTCAAGGCTGAAGCAGCACAAGACAGACATCGTCAATCTCAAGTGAGATTCTAATAGCATCTCCAATAGATGATGAAAAATGGATGTAAAATTTACATCACCAGAGACCATCTGACTACAACAGATGAGGTAAAAATTATTGACTCTGAACTTAACTGTCAAAACTGAAATTTACTATGGAATCTGAATGCTACTATCGAAACTGAACGCAATGGTAGCAGAGAGGCACTTGACATATATTTTAGGGAGGGCCTGCAGTTCATCTTCAACCTACACCCCCCTGAGCTGCCAGCCACCACCGGCCGAACTGTCGGCCCCAGCGCCGCCTCGCCGCTCCGAAACAACTCCCCACCGCCGCCCCGGCCAGCCCTCTAGGCTCCCCGCCCCCACCCTGAACTCTAAGATAGATAGTGGGGTACCTCTCCGGCGAGCCCCCATCCCCGCTGCGGGTGGTTCTTCCTTAACTCCGGCGAGCCCCCCAACCCCTGAAAATCGACTGACCCAAAAGTCGATTCAGTGGACTGAAGTGTGGCTTAATCGGAGCAGAGAAGCAACACGAGCGAGGGGGAGAGCAGCAGCAGCAGCTCGGCAAGTGAGCGATCGAGCGAGAGCCGGAGCAGCAGCAGCAGTAGCGCGAGCGAGAGCCGGAGCAGCAGCAGCAGCAGATCTGGCTGGTATGGACGCTGCCGCTGAAGGGGCCTCGCACTGGGAGAGCCGACGTGGAGATGTCTCCCGCGACCCTGGCTTCATGGGAGCCGCTCCATGGGGGTGCGGGATGGAGCACCGTCGGCGCCGGGAGGTCGAGTTAAGGAGAAGGTGCGATGCGATGAGTGTACAACCTCTTTGGTGGCGTCGAGTAGGCCTCGGCTTCGTCCGAGGAGTCGGTGAGGATGTTGCGGTTCTGGTGGAGCAGGTTAAGGTGGCGCTGTGGGGATGGAGCAGCCTCAATAGATGAGGCGATCATCGGAGCAGCTCCTTGGAGGTGGAGGATGGGGCGGCTGAACCGGCGGGATGGCGAGATGGATGACGGATCCTCATCCGGGGAGGTGGACGAGGGACGTCGAGCTATTGCGGTGGATGACATCGTCAGGGAACCGGCTCCGGCTGGGCAGCGGTGATGTGGCGGACGGAGAAGGGTGGGGTTTCGTGGCTGGAGCAGAGAGGTTATGGTGTCCTGGGATTTTGAATGGCGAAAAGGGGGCGATGGGAGGGGGTGAAGCATGACTTAGGGACGCGCTTGACCAAATTGTAGGGTGTGTTACAAAAATACCCCCCACCGATTTGAACTAGCGGCCCTTTCGGCCCAGGGTTAGAAGGGGGATTTTGCGTGTCGCGATTTGGTAGCTAGAGGGAGTTTTCACGTGCGTTGTAATTTCGGGATGGCAAGGCGCGGGTTGTGAAGGCGCCAGTTTTGGGAGCACGATATCTGAATTTTCAGGATATAACAAGACGCGGGTTGAATTTTAGGGACAAGCCTAATGTGTAGTAATATTGTACTTATACGTACCAAATCAATTCGCACTTCCCTCAACCAAAAAGAAAACAAAAAAATAAAACTATTCACACCACACAAAGAGAGAGTCTTGCCCCGTTTTACTATACAAATGCTATTCAAAGCTACTCCCTCCTTCCATCTATACAGGGCCTAATGCATTTTTCGATGCTAACTTTGACCAAATATTAGAGCAATAATATATGACATGCAACTTACACAAAGCACGCCGATAAATTCATCTATGAAAGGTTCTTTCAATGTTATAATTTTCGCATTGTGCATGTCATGTACTATTAATCTTGTCAATAGTCAAAGGCGGTCTGAAAAATCTCATTACGCCCTATATAGATGGAAGGAGGGAGTATGAATCCATGTTATGTCCGATTAAATTTTTTTGCTTGCTGTATAATGCATGTAACCTACTCATACAAAACTTTTAGTGCATTCCAAATGTCTATACTACCACTGCAATTCAAACTATATTTGAATTCGTTTCTCTATTTCAATAAGAATCTACAATAATGATTGTTGCCAACTTCAACCATCATAGTTTCCTTGCTATCCGCCAGATATAAATCGGACGGCCTATATTGCAGGATGGCAGGCACACCATCATCAACAACTCCGTTTTTTACTAAGAGTAGAGATAAAATATATTATATGTAGTATAACATGTTCATAACGACACCATGTGTATCACCGTTATATATTCACACATGCGTCGGTTTAAAACACTATGATAAATTCTTCAAATATCCGAATTCTCTTTTTATAATGAAGTATATATGATCTCTATTTGTCTTCTACACCCACACAACCCTCTTATCTTTGTAGCTAGGGCTAACTTTCTCTCGTGCATGCACACGCCGGCATCCCTCTCACCCTCCCTCGGCATTCTCTAGCTCCATCGCGCAAATTCGTCTTTTCACTTTAGGTCGTTCACCCACGGTGTGTGTAGGCCCCCCAGCTCCTTCTTTACAGCACACATCGATCGATATGCCTCTCTAGCCAGGTGTGCCTAGCACAAACACAAGCTTCCCCTCTTCTCTTGTCATCGTCCATGCCTCACTCCCACCACTCTTTTCATTGTTCTCATACTCGCACACTCCTTCCCCCTCGATATAGTATGCCTCTCATACCACCTCCTAGATGCATCCCTCTCTCTCTATCCTTCACCTCGTGCCTCATTTGCTTCGAACACACACATGCATGTATACCGATCGATCTCCCAACATATACCTAGATCGACTTTAACTACCCCCCCCCATCGATCGACGTACCTCACAAGTTATGTCTCTCCTTTCACTAACAAATGGCGATTGATCTTCCTATGTAGTTACGTCTGCTTACCACAACCACATCGTCCCCCCTCATCATTCGTGCATGCCTCCTGATCCGTCTCTTACACGCACGTGCACAGACAACAAGCAGCCATCTCCTCTCTTATTGATATTGCGGGCATGCCCTCCGTTTGTCTAGCAGGCCTATCCCACCATTTGTTAGAAGCAACTCCACTACCACCCCCTCCAACACTCTAGATCTGTCTCTCTCCCAACCTTATTCCTCTCCCGCACATATGCATGGATGCCGATCGATCTCCCTTAATACATGAGGCAAATTGATCTCCTTAATACATGAGGTAGGCCTCTCTCCTCCTCCACACATATACCAGCCATTGTACCTCTATAGTTAATTGGGCCTCCCTCTTCCCCCACCACACATCGATAGTCGAGCGCTGCAGGTAGGTATCCACGCCACAGAGACAAACTGCACATGTCCCCTCTCACATTCCAGTAGGCCAGCCACTCTATATCTTTGACGTGGGCACACACAAATTCAATGGCACCCTTTATCGATCGCGCGCGCGCACACACACACACACATCATCCCTCTCTTCGATTCTATGGACACCTCAAGCCGATGATACCTCCACTCTCTTCTCGTGGATCGCCCCCTCTATATATATGTTATATCCAGGACTCTATTTCGCACACATTGCATATGTTACATTTTTTATTGACCCCCCCCCAAAAAAAACTCTCAAGAACCCACAAACTTTATCTCTCCAGGTTTGTATCTCTCTCACACAACCCCACGTAGGTGGTGTACGTATACAGGAAGAGAATAGGTGCATCGTGCACGTACTCATGCTTCGTGCCGAGCCACACCCGCGCGGGTACACGGTGGAGCTCATTTCTTTATGAAATGGCAGCCCACGTGCTAATTTGAACGCCTGTAGCGGTTGTTTACCTAGGGAGGTCGTGTACCACGTGTGCACGAAACAAAGTTCGACTTGACGCGTTGCTGCGTTATTTTTAAATAAAGTTATAGCGCTCAATGGCACGTACACAGAATATAAAACGATTTTTATGGAGCAAAAGGTAGTCCGCTCAACTATATACAATGGAGCCTACCTGCCTGGTTTGTCGCTCTTCAGAGTATCTCACACAAGGCTGCGGTGGCCTCTCTCTCTCACCGTTGGTCACTGATCCGGCAGCATCCCGTCCGCCGGGGGAAAGGGAGTGCGGTGGCCTCTCTCTCTCACTGTTGGTGTCACAGCCCTAGAGTTTGTTTGCAAGTAGTTGCATAATCGTCCATGCATCATGTCTAAATTTATTGGAAACTTGAAATGGGGATGCTTAAACCCTAGCACCAAATGAATTCAACTAGGATCAAATTAAAATCTTTTTCATTGAACTCAAAATGCCCTCTCAAAATGTTCAACATTTCTGGTTTGAGGTGAAAGCATCTACCAAAAAAGGTTTATATTTTTGCAGGACATATTGGGCTTTGGATTAAATCATACGCTATTTGCAATTGGGCATTTAAATGCTATATAATATTTTAAATGCTCAATCAATTCTGAACTTAAATGAGAGCTGTTGGGAATATTCCAAACAGAGCCCACAGTTATTTTCAGGATTTTTGAAAACGTTTTGGTATTTTAAATAAAGCCCTGAAGTTACAGAATAATAGAAAAAACAAAAAAACAATTAGAAGAGAGGGAGAGAAGGACTTACCTGGCGCTAGCAACTGGCCTAGCTCCTGTGCTGGCAGCCCACCTGGCCGGCCCAGCCCAGCGCCGCTGCCAGTCATCACCTACCTCTGCCAGTAGGCAGAGGAGGGACACCGCGATGCCGCCGCGCTCGCCACGCCACCACCCTGCCTGTCTGCCGTCGCCCGCGCCAGCGCGACGCCTCGAAGCGCCTCCACGGCACCGCCCCGACCCCGTGGACACCTCACGCGCGCTCCTGTCTCTCTCCCTCGCTCTCTCCCACGATGGCCGACGCTGCCGTAGTCGCACCTTCGCCATAGCCGTGCTCTCCGTCGTCTCCGTGCCACGCCACCGTGTCCAGGAGCTCCGTCGCCCTCCTCTCTGTCGAGCAGACCGAGCCCCGAGTGCTCGCTCGCCCTGGAGTTACCGCCTCGTCCTCGTCTTCGTTGAGCGCCGCCGGAGATCCCTTTCGCCGTCACCACTGCTTCAGCTCGTCCCCGACCTCGCCGTCTAGCTCATCGCAACCGTTGTGAGCTTAGCTACATTCCCATCCTCTCCGTTCTTGTTGTCGTCCCCTGCATCGACTGCACGAAGCTCAACCGCACGCGCCGCCGCCCACGTTGTCGCCGGTCATGCTCCGGTGACCATATGGTCCTGGGATTGTGTCCAACGCACTCCCCACAACACGTAGGAGCCGTAGATGCTAGCTCCACCCTGCCTAGGCCACTACAGCAACGAGCCCGAGCTCACCCGAGCTCCGGCGACCGCCAAGGTCGTCGCCGGCGTCATTCCCGGCCTCCCCGAGCTCCACTTCCACCCCCAAACAACGCGGCTCGCTTCCAGCTCTCCGTAGATGGTCTCGGCCGCCCGTTTGGTCGCCGGAGACGCAAACCCGAGCCCCTCCACCGCGTCTGGCCTCGCCGGCGTCATGTCGCCGGTGGGTTTGACCCCGCTGACCGTTGACAGATGGACCCAGTTTGACCCTGGGTCACTGACGTGTGGGCCACCCTGGCTAATTATCAGCTAGGTTAGTCTAACGCTAATTAACGTAGATTAGTGCTTAAACTGACACTAACTAACTCTGTTTAGTTAGTTAACTAACCACTGACACTTGGGTCCCACAGGTCAGGTTTGACCTGGCCGACCCAGTTGACCTGCTGATGTCACACCTATGTCATGCTGACGCAATAACTCTTTTCTGGGTTTATTCTTTTACAGGAAATTCCAGAAAATAGTGCTAACTTCTAAAATTCATAGTAATTCAACCGTAACTCCAAATGAAATAATTTATATATGAAAAATGATCAGAAAAATCCAATATATCCATCTGTACCAGTTTCATGCATGTTTAAACAAGTTAACTTGCTGTTTAGTGAAAAACATGATAAAGCACTATTTAAGATCACAAATGTGTTTGAACTTTGAATCTTTGGTTCAAAATAGCTCAAACCCATCTGGTTGTAGTTGCATTAGCCCAACACACTCATTTTACCATGTCATGATCATGCATCATATTGTGCATTGCATTGATTGTGTTTCTTCTCTGTTGCCGGTATTTGTCCCCTCTCGATAGACGTGGTTTCGATGATGAGATCGATGACACTGATGAAGAGCTATATTATCTTCGGAAGTGCCAGGCAAGCAAAACCCCCTTGTTCATTCCGATACAATCCCACTCTCTCGCTCCTGCTCTCTTTTACTGCATTAGGACAACAACGATTCATTTGTTACTTGCTGCGGTAGCTGAACCCCTTTATCCTTTGCATGACTTGTCATTCCACAGTAAATAGATGAAACCCACTAGCATGAGTAGGAGTTGTTTGAGCCTTGTTGTGCCTACTCATTCATGCTTGTTTATCATGCCTGCTACTGCTTAGAGTTGAGTCGGATCTGATTCATCGAGGATGAATCAGAGGTGTGTGAACATGTCCTACTGTGTGTGTGAGCAAAGAGTGTGAACACGATTTGGTAAAGGTAGCGGTGAGAGGCCATGTAGGAGTACATGGTGGGTTGTCTCATTGCAGCCGTCCTCAGGAACTGAGTTCTGTGTTTGTGATCCATGATACAGCTACTACCATGCATTGGGCCCGAAACCAATGGACCCTCTCGGCTTCTTATGCACCCTAGTCCTCTGTCCAGGAGTTGCAAGTAGTTTCTGGTGTTTGTAGCCTACTGGAGGCCATGGACAGCGCTGACCGTGGGGTGGGCTGTGATGCGGTAGGTACATGGCCGGGTACACCGGGCACTCGTTAGGTGTCTCGGAACCCTGTTCACATCGTTCGGGGCCGTATGTGGAAACCTCGGCCGGACTACCTGCGGATGGAACCTGAATAGGCGATAAACCTGGACTAGAGACTTAGGTGTTTAGGTAGGTCGTGGCCGACACCCACGTTGGGCTTCCGCTTGAAGGTTGCCGAGTACATGTCGTGTAAACGGCGGTAAGTGGTGAGAGCGTGTATGAAGAAGTACACCCCTGCAGGGTTAACATCATCTATTCGAATAGCCGTGTCTGCGGAAAAGGACTTCTGGGTTGCCTGTACAGTTCATAGACAAGTGAAAGTGGATACTCTAAAATACGCAAGATAAGCGTGAGTGCTATGGATGGCGTTCTCGTAGGGAGACGGGAGCGGATCCATAGTGGTGTATTGATATGGTGAATATGTGGACTCGTGTGCGCCACCTCAAAAGAGTTACTTGCAGTCGTAGTTTAGGATAGCCACCGAGTCAAAGCTGGCTTGCTGCAGTTAAACCCCACCATCCCCTTGTTGATTATGATGCATATGTAGTTAGTTCTGATGTAAGTCTTGCTGGGTACATTTGTACTCACGTTTGCGTATTTTATGTTTTTGCAGAGAGACTTCAGTCTCGCTAGTAGTTCCACGTGGACTTCGACGTTTAGCTTGTTACCTCAGCTACGATCTTGTGCCCTCGGCAGGATCTGGTAGATAGTCAGGCTTCTCAGCCTTTTTCATTTGTAGATGTCTGTACTCAGACATGTTAAGCTTCCACTTCTGCTTGACTTGTATGCTCTGAATGCTGGGTCGAGAGACCCATGTTTGTAATATCACGCTCCTTGGAGCCTATTGAATAAAATACTTGAGTCGTAGAGTCATGTTGTGATGCCATGTTGTATTTGCACATATCGAGCATATTGTGTGTATGTTATTGAAATGCTTGGTATATGTGGGATCTGACTATCTAGTTGTTTATCCTTAGTAGCCTCTCTTACCGGGAAATGTCTCCTAGTGTTTCCACCGAGCCATGGTAGCTTGCTACTGCTCCGGAACACTTAGGCTAGCCGGCATGTGTCCTTCTTCGTTCCTGTGTCTGTCCCCTTGGGGAAATGTCACGCTATGAATACCGGAGTCCTGTTAGCCCGCTACATCCCGGTTCACCGGAGTCCTGTTAGCCCGGTGCTACAGCCTGGATTCACTCGCTGATGACCGACATGTTCGATGCTGGGTCATGGATGCCTGTCCCTGTAAGTTTGTGCCACTTTGGGTTTACGACTAGCCATGTCAGCCCGAGCTCCTTATCATATGGATGCTAGCGACACTATCATATACGTGTGCCAAAAGGCGCAAACGGTCCCGGGCAAAGGTAAGGCGACACCCGTGGGAATACCGTGCGTGAGGCCGCAAAGTGATATGAGGTGTTACATGCTAGATCGATGTGGCATTGAGTCGGGGTCCTGACAGCTTTGGTATCAGAGCTTGACTGCCTGTAGGATTACCAAGCCAAACTGGTCGAAGTTGTGTCTAGAAATGCTTTAGTTATGTAAGGGAATTGATTGTGGGATGGAACGTAGGGCTCTTTTTACTCCTTATACCTCATGGCCTTCTGATCTGAGTCATCTCCTTCTCTTCTACGGGGATTAAGAACTAGGCCTTCTCATCTATCTATCAGGATGACGTGTTACTAATCCATAGACTTGTAGAATTGATAGTTTCAAATCTCAGTTCAGCTTTTACTACTTTTGTATGTTCATAGCTGGTCTCAGAACCTTGCTTTTGTGATGTTGAGTGGTTATGCCACCATTTCTGCAGGATATCTCAAATCTTTTTAAGCATTTACAGTCGTTATGCTGTCCAAGTCAACCCAGGTTTCTAAATAGTCTGATGCATTTGCAAATTCCTTTTTACCATTCTGAAGATCCTTTGTGCCAGATCAACCACACTAACTAGTGTGTTGAGGTATTTCATTGCGTCAGCATTTATGTTGGAGCTAATATTATGACCCTAGGTTTCTAGAGTATCACCTAGTAATTTAGCCATGCTTTTGTTCCCAGTGTGATGATTCTAGCCTTTATTCTAGAAAGCATCCCGTGATGCCACTTAGTAGTAGGTATTCTATTTCTGGGTTCTTAAACCCGAGATTCACCCTACTTACTTCATGTTGATAGTGTTTTCTAGTTCCTTTAGGTTATTAGTAACCTTGCGATAATCCTCGAGGTCCGTGGTATTTCCTTCTTCCAAATACCATGAACCATTAAGGCAGAAGTTATTTGTACCAAAAGATCACAATCAGAGTACTCTTGAGGAGTTCTCCATTCATAATTGTGACTCTGCCAGTCCTACCTCTCTGCATGGGTTATCCGGAAGAAACATCTTGAGCTTGGTTCGACATACTAATCTATGCATCCACAACTCAGAAAGTTATATGTTCTTTGAGTTGTCCCTCTTGGTTGTCTTCTGACCCTCGTCTATCAATTGATAGACAGGAGTAGTTGTGCAACCGTGTTCATCGATGCCTATTATTCTTGTGGTCCGTCGAGCCATTCTAATCTGGAATGACTAGGAGAAACAAACTCCAGTACCTCATCCATTTCCAGGATTGGGTCAAAGCAGTTGTAATCCGCAAATCAAATGTCAATCCAGCTTTTGATTCTATTCTACCTCGGAGTATTACCCCCTTTATGTCAGGATTGTCATGAGGATTGCACCATTTCTCATGAATTCTTGACGTAGTGATACTTGTCACTGTCATTATTCATTCCTCGGTCCCGTGTTGTTGCAACCGAAATGCTGACAAGTGAACTGTGATGTGTGAAATCGATACTCCTAGCAACCTTGTTGCTTGGTAGTTGATGGACAATAGTCTCATTCTTAGCGTGTTGGTTATTAAATCATCATTCTAAGACAGATCGTGCTACCTAGTCCTTATTTCTGGTGCACTCTTCGATCAATGAGTTAGGGTTTCAATCCCTTGCTTAATTGATCACATCATCTTGCCTCGGAAACAAGATTGTTCTCGAGCTTAATAACATATTGGTGGTTTGTAATTTTCCGAATATCTTCTCGGAAGTATTACCAGGTTGTCACCTGACCGCTATGTTGGGTTCGTGATCAAGTTGGTTTTTCATAAACCACCCCTTCTCCAAAAATCTGTGTTGGATACCCTGAGCTAGTTGGTAAACTGAACAACAACTTGGAGAGTTGGAAGATGAAAGTTTGTCCGACTTAGTTCATTTTCAAAGGGATATCCTTGTGTTTGTGTGGTTGTTGAACAAAGATGATATCTTCACCAATTGGTCCCTGTGATCAGTTGTTGGATCTATTTGCCTTGTCAAAATTTTGACTTGAGTGTGGGCTATCGTCAAGTCAAGTCAGAACCAATGATATTCGTAATGTTGTTTTACCCGTGGCTGTTTCCTCGGGCATACACCGTTATATCCCTTGGTCTGACCGATGCTATCGCCTTGTTCACATAATTGTGGAATTCCACTTATATGGAAACCTAGATGAATTGTTATTGAGCCCATCAGCAACATTTTTATCTCCTCCATGATTCGTGTTGAACATTCAGCTAGTATTGGAAACTTATATAAGCATTATCTTCGTGTTTCGTTCATGAAGAATATGCTTGGATGAAAGAAGTGACTTCCTCTAGTTCATGTGCATTGGATGCAAGATGCCGCCATGAATTCGAGAAAGCGTGTTTTTACTTCCTATGGAATCATCCCGAGTCGGTCATGCACGTGCGAAGTATTCTGTGGTCTGTTAGACTGATCATCTACGTTCCATATGAATTCCGTAGCACACCAAGCCACTGATTGATTTGTTCAAGGAGAAGAAGTTCCTTCTTAAGAGCAAGACTTATGCAAGGACTTCGATATCCTCGATGATGGTTCCCCCTCCTGAACTCGGTACTGTTTTATTATAAGACTACTGTGTGGTCATGTTTGTCTCGGACAACGTATTCACATGTTGTAGCAGAACCAGCTCATGTTTTGGAGCTTGCTATCGTAGTTCATCTCCCGAGAATCTCGCAATATCATCTCGACGAATTGTGTTGCAACCTTTCCTTTTCGGACATGTTGTCTGAAGTATCCTGTTACTAACCAGATCTGAATCTCAGGCAGATATGATGGTTGGAACATTCCAACATTTGTATTTTGTTCCTAGCTTGCACCGTCTTTTGTGTCGTTTCACCATGGGCTGCCTTCTTAGTAATTCTTGTTCAGGATCATCCTCAAAAGTGGTCCTACCATCGGTCCCATCCATTCCCGATGATAAGCAAAAATCATCCATTGCGTTGTCTTCAGCAAGGTAATCCACATCATCCATACTCGTCCGGGTATGTCACTCATCCGGACTCCTTCAAATGATCGATTGTGATTTGCCTTAGGCTAGTATAAAGAGTTTCAATGATCTCTAAATCAAAGGTAATTCTTTTTGCCACTTAAGGGATGATCCCACGAGTCACCTCCTCTAAGATGTCTCGTTAAGGTATCATGGCAACTTAACTCCTTGCTATGTTGACAACCGTTCACCACCATTGTAAGTGTGGAATTGTTGTCTACCTAATGAACCCTCTTCATCTGTTTCACCCCATCCCTTTGGATGTGTGTTTCGTGTCCCAGCTCGAGAGATGTGCTATGTCTTGCTCCGTGAGTTGATCCTGAGTTGCTTGATCTCCGAGAAGATCGATTCTTTTAGAGTTTCCCTTTCCTCTCATTGTCATGTTAGTTGGAGTTCTCGGAGCAAGACGATGAGACAAAGATGGTGATCGAATTAACGCCGTTATGAAGTGCAACCGGGATCGTGAAGATTGTGTTCGTTTGCGTTCCCCCTTCATCTAACCCTACGCTTGAATCTCGGGACGAGATTCTTGCTTAGTGGGGGTGAGTTTTCACATCCCTAGAGTTTGTTTGCAAGTAGTTGCATAATCATCCATGCATGTCTAAATTTATTGGAAACTTGAAATGGGGATGCTTAAACCCTAGCACCAAATGAATTCAACTAGGATCAAATTAAAATCTTTTTCATTGAACTCAAAATGCCCTCTAAAAATGTTCAACATTTCTGGTTTGAGGTGAAAGCATCTACCAAAAATGGTTTATATTTTTGTAGGACATATTGGGCTTTCGATTAAATCATATGCTATTTGCAATTGGGCATTTAAATGCTATATAATATTTTAAATGCTCAATTAATTCTGAACTTAAATGAGAGCTGTTGGGAATATTCCAAACAGAGCCCACAGTTATTTTCAGGATTTTTGAAAATGTTTTGGTATTTTAAATAAAGCCCTGAAGTTACAGAACAATAGAAAAAACAAAAAAACAATTAGAGAGAGGGAGAGAAGGACTTACCTAGCGCCAGCAACTGGCCCAGCTCCTGTGCTGGCAGCCCACCTGGCCGGCCCAGCCCAGCGCCGCTGCCAGTCATCACCTACCTTTTCCAGTAGGCAGAGGAGGGACACCGCGATGCCGCCGCGCTCGCCACGCCACCAGCCTGCCTGTCTGCCGTCGCCCGCGCCAGCGCGACGCCTCGAAGCGCCTCCGCGGCACCGCCCCGACCCCGTGGACACCTCACACGCGCTCCTGCCTCTCTCCCTCGCTCTCTCCCATGATGACCGACGATGCCGTTGTCACACCGTCGCCATAGCCGTGCTCTTCGTCGTCTCCGTGCCACGCCACCGTGTCCAGGAGCTCCGCCGCCCTCCTCTCTGTCGAGCAGACCGAGCCCCGAGCGCTCGCTCGCCCTGGAGTTACCGCCTCGTCCTCGTCTTCTTTGAGCACCGCCGGAGATCCCTTTCACCGTCACCACTGCTTCAGCTCGTCCCCGACCTCGCCGTCTAGCTCATCACAACCGCTGTGAGCTTAGCTACATTCCCATCCTGTCCGTTCTTGCTGTCGTCCTCTGCATCGACTGCACGAAGCTCAACCGCACACGCCGCCGCCCGCGTCATCGCCGATCATGCTCTGGTGACCATATGGTCCCGGGATTGTGTCCAACGCACTCCCCACAACGCGTAGGAGCCGTAGATGCTAGCTCCGGCCTGCCTAGGCCATTGCAGCAACGAGCCCGAGCTCACCCGAGCTCCGGCGACCGCCAAGGTCGTCGCCGGCGTCATTCCCGGCCTCCCCGAGCTCCACTTCCACCCCCAAACGACGCGGCTCGCTTCCAGCTCTCCGTAGATGGTCTTGGCCGCCCGTTTGGTCGCCGGAGACGCAAACCCGAGCCCCTCCACCGCGTCTGGCCTCGCCGGCGTCATGTCGCCGATGGGTTTGACCCTGCTGACCGTTGACCGATGGACCCAGTTTGACCCTGGGTCACTGACGTGTGGGCCACCCTGGCTAATTATCAGTTAGGTTAGTCTAACGCTAATTAACGTAGATTAGTGCTTAAACTGACACTAACTAACTCTGTTTAGTTAGTTAACTAACCACTGACACTTGGGTCCCATAGGTCAGGTTTGACCTGGCCAACCCAGTTGACCTGCTGACGTCACACCTATGTCATGCTGACGCAATAACTCTTTTCTGGGTTTATTCTTTTACAGGAAATTCCAGAAAATAGTGCTAACTTCTAAAATTCATAGTAATTCAACCGTAACTCCAAATGAAATAATTTATATATGAAAAATGATCAAAAAAATCCAATATATCCATCTGTACCAGTTTCATGCATGTTTAAACAAGTTAACTTGCTGTTTAGTGCAAAACATTATAAAGCACTATTTAAGATCACAAATGTGTTTGAACTTTGAATCTTTGGTTCAAAATAGCTCAAACCCATCTGGTTGTAGTTGCATTAGCCCAACACACACATTTTACCATGTCATGATCATGCATCATATTGTGCATTGCATTGATTGTGTTTCTTCTCTGTTGCCGGTATTTGTCCCCTCTCGATAGACGTGGTTTCGACGATGAGATCGATGACACTGATGAAGAGCTATATTATCTTCGGAAGTGCCAGGCAAGCAAAACCCCCTTGTTCATTCCGATACAATCCCACTCTCTCGCTCTTGCTCTCTTTTACTGCATTAGGACAACAACGATTCATCTGTTACTTGCTGCGGTAGCTGAACCCCTTTATCCTTTGCATGACCTGTCATTCCACAGTAAATAGATGAAACCCACTAGCATGAGTAGGAGTTGTTTGAGCCCTGTTGTGCCTACTCATTCATGCTTGTTTATCATGCCTGCTACTGCTTAGAGTTGAGTCGGATCTGATTCATCGAGGATGAATTAGAGGTGTGTGAACATGTCCTACTGTGTGTGTGAGCAAAGAGTGTGAACACGATTTGGTAAAGGTAGCGGTGAGAGCCATGTAGGAGTACATGGTGGGTTGTCTCATTGCAGCCGTCCTCAGGAACTGAGTTCTGTGTTTGTGATCCATGATACAGCTACTACCATGCATTGGGCCCGAAACCAATGGACCCTCTCGGCTTCTTATTCACCCTAGTCCTCTGTCCAGGAGTTGCAAGTAGTTTCTGGTGTTTGTAGCCTACTGGAGGCCGTGGATAGCGCTGACCGTGGGGTGGGCTGTGATGCGGTAGGTACATGGCCGGGTACACCGGGCACCCGTTAGGTGTCTCGGAACCCTGTTCACATCGTTCGGGGCCGTATGTGGAAACCTCGGCCGGACTCCCTGCGGATGGAACCTGAATAAGCGATAAACCTGGACTAGAGACTTAGGTGTTTAGGTAGGTCGTGGCCGACACCCACGTTAGGCTTCCGCTTGAAGGTTGTCGAGTACATGTCGTGTAAACGGCGGTAAGTGGTGAGAGCGTGTATGAAGACGTACACCCTGCAGGGTTAACATCATCTATTCCAATAGCCGTGTCCGCGGAAAAGGACTTCTGGGTTGCCTGTACAGTTCATAGACAAGTGAAAGTGGATACTCTAAAATACGCAAGATAAGCGTGAGTGCTATGGATGGCGTTCTCGTAGGGAGACGGGAGCGGATCCATAGTGGTGTATTGATATGGTGAATATGTGGACTCGTGTGCGCCACCTCAAAAGAGTTACTTGCAGTCGTAGTTTAGGATAGCCACCGAGTCAAAGCTGGCTTGCTGCAGTTAAACCCCACCATCCCCTTGTTGATAATGATGCATATGTAGTTAGTTCTGATGTAAGTCTTGCTGGGTACATTTGTACTCACGTTTGCCTATTTTATGTTTTTGCAGAGAGACTTCAGTCTCGCTAGTAGTTCCACGTGGACTTCGACGTTTAGCTTGTTACCTCAGCTACGATCTTGTGCCCTCGGCAGGATCTGGTAGATAGTCAGGCTTCTCAGCCTTTTTCATTTGTAGATGTCTGTACTGAGACATGTTAAGCTTCCGCTTATGCTTGACTTGTATGCTCTGAATGCTGGGTCGAGAGACCCATGTTTGTAATATCTCGCTCCTTGGAGCCTATTGAATAAAATACTTGAGTCGTAGAGTCATGTTGTGTTGCCATGTTGTATTTGCACATATCGAGCATATTGTGTGTATGTTATTGAAATGCTTGGTATGTGTGGGATCTGACTATCTAGTTATTTATCCTTAGTAGCCTCTCTTACCGGGAAATGTCTCCTAGTGTTTCCACCGAGCCATGGTAGCTTGCTACTGCTCCGGAACACTTAGGCTGGCCGGCATGTGTCCTTCTTCGTTCCTGTGTCTGTCCCCTCGGGGAAATGTCACGCGATGAATACCGGAGTCCTGTTAGCCCGCTACAGCCCGGTTCACCGGAGTCCTGTTAGCCCAGTGCTACAGCCTGGATTCACTCGCTGATGACTGACACGTTTGATGCTGGGTCATGGATGACTGTCCCTAGAAGTTTGTGCCACTTTCGGTTTACGACTAGCCATGTCAGCCCGGGATCCTTATCATATGGATGCTAGCGACACTATCATATACGTGTGCCAAAAGGCGCAAACGGTCCCGGGCAAAGGTAAGGCGACACCCGTGGGAATACCGTGCGTGAGGCCGCAAAGTGATATGAGGTGTTACATGCTAGATCGATGTGGCATTGAGTCGGGGTCCTGACAGTTGGTCACTGATCCGGCCGTATCCTGTCTGTCGGGGGAAAGGGAGGAAGTGCGTCGTGTCTCCATTTGACGGCCGAGGCAGCACGTCCCGATCTGCTGTACACGTCGTTCTCTCTGACCATGCTCCGGCGCGGCAGGGCCTACGCCACCTGCTCACAAATTCCGCCCGCTGTCGGTGTCAAAACCGGCGGATCTCGGGTAGGGGGTCCCGAACTGTGCGTCTAGCCGTATGGTAACAGGAGACAAGGGACACGATGTTTTTACCCAGGTTCGGGCCCTCTCTATGGAGGTAAAACCCTGCTCCTGCTTGATTAATATTGATGATATGGGTAGTACAAGAGTAGATCTACCACGAGATGAAGGATGCTCAACCCTAGAAGCTAGCCTATGGTCTGATTATTGTTCGTCCTACGGACTAAAACCCTCCGGTTTATATAGACACCGGAGAGGGCTAGGGTTACACAGAGTCGGTTACAATGGTAGGAGATCTACATATCCGTATCGCCAAGCTTGCCTTCCACGCCAAGGAAAGTCCCATCCGGACACGGGACAAAGTCTTCAATCTTGTATCTTCATAGTCTTGGAGTCCGGCCAATGATGATAGTTCGGCTATCCGGACACCCCCTAGTCCAGGACTCCCTCAGTAGCCCCTGAACCAGGCTTCAATGACGACAAGTCCGGCACGCATATTGTCTTCGACATTGCAAGGCGGGTTCCTCCTCCGAATAATTCATAGAAGATTTTGAACACCAGGATAGTGTCCGGCAATGCAAAATAAGTTCCACATACCATTATAGAGAGAATAATATTTACACAAGTTCAACCTGTTGACGTATTTCGTGGCATGACGTCACACCACGGCCAAGCCTTTATTCGAATTGTTTTTATTGTTCCACCTCAGCTTGTTTAGCGAAGCGGTTTCCTTGGCACGTCTTGTCAAAGCAGAGATCGTGTCCCCTTATTCCGGGATTCTCATCAATACGGGCGTGGGTAACCCAACCGCGCCATTGATTACGGCGCTTGGGAGATAAGCGAGTTTTACCAGGCTGGTGGGGACGGATAGTTTCGTCCGCCCATATATAAGGGGATAAGGATCCACCTTTTACCTACGCCTTCTTCCTCCTTTGCTTATCCATTTCCGCGCACTCGTGCTCCAACGCCCAAGCCCGCACATCTCGCCTCAACCTTCCCCAGTCATGTCCGGAGCGGGAGGCAAGTGATGACGGAGGAGCACATCAAAAAGCTGCGGAAGGCCGGATACTTATTCGGCAACATCGCGCATCGGCTCCCTGACGAGGGGCAGCTCATCCCCATCCCCGGGCCCCATGGGTGGTGTTCCTCACCCATTTCCTCCGCGGACTAGGTTTTCCACTTCACCCATTTGTGTGGGGGATCATGTTCTACTATGGCCTGGATTTCCATGATCTGGCCCCGAATTTCATCCTCAACATCTCGGCGTTCATCGTCGTATGCAAGGCCTTCCTCTGCATCCTGCCCCACTTCGGCTTATGGCTGAAGACCTTCAATGTCAAGCCGAAGGTAGTGGGCGGCCGCCAAGCGGTGTGCGGAGGCGCCATGGTGGGCAAGATGCCCAACGTCCTATGGCTCGACGGCTCCTTTGTGGAGACCATAAAGGGGTGGCAATCGGGGTGGTTCTATATCACCGAGCCGCATGACCCTGAATGGGCAGCGGCCCCCGAATTCAGATCTGGCATCCCCACACGGTTCACATCCTGGAAAGAGAAGGGCCTATCATGGGGTGATTCAGAGGAGCTGACCGGACTCCAATCCTGCGTTCAAACTTTGGTGAACAAGAAGCTCAAGCTTGTCAACGTAGTCCAGGTCATGCTCGTCCGCCGGATCCTCCCGTGCCAGGAGCGGGCTTTTAAATTGTGGGAGTTTGATCCGGCACAGCACCAAACCTTAAGCAGGCTCTTTGACACTACATATGAAGATGCCTGGAAGGTGCTGTTCAAGGGTGCCGAGGCTCCCGCATCCGCTATCGAAGACCGCGGATTCAGCTCGCAGCGTCCAGCCGGTGAGGTAAGCTATTCTACCCTTTACGCGGCACTCATTTTTCATAGTTTGACTCCATGCGGGATCTAAACTCCCATCACCTTTAACAGGCCTGGCAGAAGACGTCCTAGAAGGTTAACTATCCGGCTCCCCTGCCAGAAGACCCAGCGGATGCCCGATTAACGGGACTGCTGGCTCCGGCGCCTTACATGGTGCCAGAGAAGAAGGCCAAGAAGAAGGCCACGGGGACTCGAAGGAGTTCCTGGCGCCAGGTGTTATCGGACTCATCGTCCGATGACTCCGAGGCGGACTCCTCCCGCGAAGACGAGGAGGAGAAGAAAGAGGCCTCTCCCCCAGCGGGGGGAGAGAAGAAAAGGAAGGCTTCCCCAACGGAGGAGGCCGAAGGGTCCAAGAAGGGAAGGACCCTTCCTCCGGACTGTTCCACCAATGCCGACGACGGCGAAGAGGAGTGGCCTTCAAGGGTCAAGCCCCTGCCGAGATCGTAAGTGTCCGGATTTCCATAATAAATCATGATTTTTCTTTCGTCGCATAGTGTCTTCTAACACCGAATACCACCATGTAGCCCGCCCAAGGATGATCTCCCCGCTTCGTCGAGCGGCTCCTTGGGTTCGTCGGATGTGAATAGCGCTTCGCTTCCGACCGCCTCCTTCCCCCGCGACGCAGACGACGCCGAGGTGGGGTCCCAGAAGGGTCCCAGCCAGGAGGAGGAGGCCCCGGAGGTGCCGCAGGGCAACCTTCCGGACTTTGGACCGAACTCCGCACCGGAACCTTTAGTGGTTCCGGAGTCCGACGGGCGGCCCCTTCGTAGGAAGGGTGAGACTGCGACGCTGCTGACCTCCGTCCAACCGGAGGCGCCGGATAATTTGCTGGAGGCGCTCAACGACGCTTCCATCGACGAGGAGCACCGCACTGTCATGAGTGCGGTGATTCAGAAGGTTCAGTCCGCCAAGAGCGGGCTGACCGAAGCCTGCGCCAGCCTTCTAACAGGCTTTGAGGTATGTGATTAAGATATGTAAAAATAGTACCACATAGACAGTAGCCCCTGATGCTCAGTTTGGTGTTCGGAAAGAAAAGCCGAACTGAGGATCTAAAAAAGATATACGCAGGAGTCTAACATAAATATGTCAATATGGGAATGCGGGCTGCACTGCTGACCTCTGCCGCACTGACGGCGGAGGTCAATGCCTTGAAGCAGAGCCTCGAGCAGTCCGAAAATGAGCTCGGTCGTGCCAAGAAGCAGCTCGAGGACAACGAAGGTAAGTAATACCTTATTAAAGTAATACCTTATAGAAAAGGATTTGGTTGCAAAAAATGACAGGGATAACGTGAGTATTGCAGGGGCCACTAACGAGGTGGCGACCCTGAAGGAAGCGGTGTCCGAGGCCAAACGCAATGCGGTCGCGGAACGCACCGAGCGGGAGAAGCAGGAGGCACGGGTGGCGAAGGTGCGGCAAGAGCTCCAGGTTCTCGTGGAAAAACACGAGAGTTTGGAGCGTGACTCGAAGACTCGAGAGTCCGAGCTTGCCTCGGCTCTTGAGAGTGCCAAAGCCGCTAAGGCCGAAGCCCAGAAGGCCCTCTAGGAGATTGAGGAAATAAAAAAGATAGCGGCGGGTAAGGCATTCTTCATGCAAAGCAAGCATGTAAAAGTGAATTATCTGTTACTTACCCGGATTCGGAGCTCTCCAGGAGCGTTCGCAGATCTGCCCCGCAGTCTGTCCGATGCTGCCGCATTCTACCGGGCCGAGGAAGGGAGCTCGACGGAGAAGGTATTCTGGTCTCAGTATGCTGAGGCCGGACATCCGGTGCCCCTAAGCGACCAGCTGAAGCAGCTGGTTGAGCTCCACAAGGTGGCCGAACAGGCCATGAAGGGCCTCATAGTTCGGTTGTGGCCCAAGGAAGCCATACCTGGGAGCTACTTTGGTCTGGTGCAGCAGCTGGTGGACGCCTGTCCATGGATTGAAGTCATCAAGCACTTTGTCTGCATTGAAGGTGCCCGTCGGGCCCCTGCCCGCGCTAAAGTGTACTGGGGCAAGATGGATGCCGAGAAGCTTGTGATGGATGCGCCACCGCCGGGCAAGGAGTATCGCACGCCCGAGATGTATTATAAGGGTGTCCTGAAGGGTGCCCGCCTTATAGCGGGTGAATGCTCCAAAGATGTAATTTTTGAGTAGACTCGCATTTTGTTATCCTGTGCGCTGAAAACTTGTTCATATGCGCTAAGCAACACTTGTTAATTTAAAATATTACCTTCTGTGCGGCCGTTTATCAAATTTGAGAGATGGCAAGTCGTTGGCTTCAACCCCCATGCCGCGAGTGCTGGGGTGTTCGGGATAAACTTGAGCGCTCTTTTTCCCATTTATGGGTCCTTTGAGGGAGGCGCTCAACATAACGAACGAGGCAACCGGACTTATAATGCTTGAACACTCCCACTTAGCCATAGAATTCTATAATTTTAAATTTCGGCGAAGCCCCTAGTGTTCGGAAGGCCGAATTCGGGGCGCTATCCACGCCTGGGGCCGGACAAAGCCGGCTCCTCGCTCTAAGCGGCATAAGTCTTTAGGGACTCGAAAAAACCTCTCGAACAGCGACCGGCTCTCGCCCCATCATGACGGTCAGTTTTAGCTTTCTCCACTGAGGTGCTCAACCCAGCTCAACTGGGGCACAATCGCAGTGGTTCTCCCAGCGCTACCTTAGCCGATATAACGGAATGTAAGGTACCAAAACATGGGAGCCGGGCAAACCCAACTATTGACCCAAGACATGATTCGGAGCCGATGCATATAATGCTATAAGTTCGGGGTGCCGCACTTGTGAAAGTGTTCAGACTTATCACACCATACTCTAGGGAACTTAAGCCCCTGGTGTATTTGGCCGTACCAAAGCGTACGGGTGCAACATGTCATAAGTGAACATTTATAGATAAAAAAGGGAATGCAATGATAGGCAAAAAGCAATGCATTGTTTATTAGAAAAATACTGCAATGAAAGCAGAGCGATACAAATAGTGCGATAAGTAAGGGATGGGACTATTTAACATGTCCCCCTCCAGGGGTAGGCTGCGGAATGGTATGTAAAACAGGTATAATGCTCGTAATGGAGACCACCTGGATACTCGACGTAGCTTTTCTGCTTCCCTAGCTGTTGCATCGTGAATTCAGCAGGTCTACTGCCGGACAGGGCTTCTGGAAAACGGAGTCATGTGAGTAAGAAGAAAGAAAAAGAAGAATGACACAATTGGGAGCCCCTGGTGTGGTTGAGCCGCACTCTGAGCATGCCGTGGTCGTGCCCCTCCCCCTGTGCCCATGGTATCTCCAGAGCGTAGTTATGTACGCGTGGTACTGGTCTCGCGATTTCGCAAGGGCTGGGGTTGGGGCCGCATTGCTATGCGTGCTCGGAACGTGTCAGGTGGTCTTGTTGTAGGTTACTCCGGGCACGCTTGACGGTGTCCGGCCGCTTAACAGCCGGACTCGAGAATTGCCTTAAGAGGCTGCTTTGTATTTCCGCCGCGAGAGCCGCTGTATGCTCCTCCGTTCGGAGAGAGCGTTCGGTGTTTCCGTTGACCGTAATGACTCCTCGAGGGCCTGGCATCTTGAGCTTGAGGTATGCGTAGTGCGGCACCGCATTGAATTTTGCAAATGCGGTTCGTCCGAGCAATGCATGATAGCCGCTGCGGAACGGGACTATGTCGAAGATTAACTCCTCGCTTCGGAAGTTATCCGGGGATCCGAAGACCACTTCGAGTGTAACTGAGCCTGTACAATTGGCCTCGACACCTGGTATGACGCCTTTAAAGGTCGTTTTTGTGGGTTTAATCCTTGACGGGTCTATGCCCATCTTGCGCATTGTATCCTGATAAAGCAGGTTTAGGCTGCTGCCGCCGTCCATCAGGACTCTAGTGAGGTGAAATCCGTCAACGATTGGGTCTAGAACCAATGCGGCGAATCTGCCATCGCGGATGCTAGTGGGGTGGTCCCTTCGATCAAAAGTGATCGGGCATGAGGACCACGGATTGAACTTTGGGGCGACTGGCTCCATCGCATATACGTCCCTAAGTGCACGCTTCCGCTCCCTTTTGGGTATGTGGGTTACGTATATCATGTTCACCGTCCGCACTTGTGGGGGGACACCCTTTTGTCCTCTATTGTTTGGCAGTCGGGTCTCCTCCTCATCATCGCTATGCAACCCCTTGTCGTTATTTTCGGCAATTAACTTGCCTGCCTGCTTGAACACCCAACAATCCCTGTTGGTGTGATTGGCTGGCTTTTCGGGGGTGCCGTGTATCTGGCACAAGCGATCGAGTATTCGGTCCAAATTGGACGGGCCCGGAGTATTTCTTTTGAATGGCTTTTTCCGCTGACCGGGTTTAGAGCCTCTGAATCCGGCATTGACTGCCGTATCTTCAGTATTATCACCGTTAATGCGGCGCTTGTGCTTATTGCGACGCGACCTGCCATTGCTGTCCTTGGTATCCAAACTACCAGAATTTTTGGTCAGGTTGTTACTGCGAGCTAGCCAGCTGTCGTCTCCCGTGCAGAAGCGGGTCATGAGTGATGTGAGGGCTGCCATGGATTTCGGCTTTTCCTGTCCTAGGTGCCGGGCAAGCCACTCGTTGCGGATGTCATGTTTGAAGGCTGCAAGGGCCTCTACATCCGGACAGTCGACGATTTGATTTTTCTTAGTTAAGAACCGTGTCCAGAATTTTTTGGCTGATTCATCTGGCTGCTGAATTATGTGGCTTGGGTCATCGGCGTCTGGTGGGCGGATATTATTTTCCCTGGAAGTTATCAAGGAATGCGGCTTCCAGGTCTTCCCAACACCCAATTGATTCTGCTGGCAAGCTGTTGAGCCAATGCCGAGCTGGTCCTTTAAGCTTGAGTGGGAGGTATTTGATGGCATGTAGATCGTCACCGCGGGCCATGTGGATGTGAAGGAGATAGTCCTCAATCCAAACCGCGTGATCTATTGTGACGTCGTATGATTCAATGTTTACGGGTTTGAAACCCTCGGGGATTTGATGATCCATTACCTTGTCTGTGAAGCATAGTGGGTGTGCGGCGCCTCTGTATTGGGCTATATCGCGACGCAGCTCAAACGAGTTTTGTCTACTGTGTTCGGCCCGGCCGGAATTGCTGTATCCGGTGTGAAGGTTGTCGTCACGTATCGTGGGGCACCCACGCAATCCGTAGATTGATCTTGTTTGTCTTGCCTTATCCTCCAATATGTCTCGTAAGTCCGGCGCATTCCCCTGTGGCTTTGTACTTTTCGAGCGACGCCGGGGTATGGCTTTAGTGGAGGGCCTAGAGGCCTCTCTGTCGCGGCCACGAGGTGGCCGGTCGGCCGTATTGTGCGCTGGTGATATAGGTTTATGTGCTTCCTCCTCTAATCGGGGTAGCAGCTTATGTTTGGGGTAGCTTTTGGAGAAGCGTTCGAGTTCATACTCTTCGGCCGCAAGGACTTCAGTCCATCTTTCAGCTAGCAAATCTTGGTCAGCTCTAAGCTGTTGCTGCTTTTTCTTGAGGCTGCTTGCCGTGGCCATAAGCCTGCGTTTGAAGCGCTCTTGTTCGACGGGATCCTCAGGCACGACAAATTCGTCGTCGTCGAGGCTTGCCTCGTCTCCGGAGGGAGGCATATAATTATCGTCCTCTACCTCTCTGTCTGTCGCCCTCTCATGAGGGCTGGCTTCTCCATCCTCCTGTGCTGAATCTTGCTGGAGGGGGTAGTCTTCGGCACTATCCGGGGTGTTATTGTCTCCGGTGCCGGAATCTCCATTTTTGCTGTGGCGGGACTTAGAGCGGCACCACTGACGCCGACGCTTAGGCTGTTTCTTGGAGGAGTCATCCTCCGTTGTTCCATCGCCATTCCCATCCTTTGGGATGTCCACCATGTATATCTCGTATGACGAGGTGGCCTTCCAGTGCCCTGTAGGCGCCAGTTCTTGGTCGTCTCCGACATCGTCGTCCATACCGTCGATGTCTTCGGAGTCGAAGTCTAGCATGTCGGCTAAGTCATCGACAGTGGCTACGAAGTGGGTGGTGGGTGGGCTTTGAATTTCTTCGTCGTCCGCATCCCAACCGTCCTGACCATAATCCGGCCAGGGCTCTCCTGATAAAGAGAGACACTTTAGCGAATTCAGGATGTCGTCGAAAGGCGAGTGCTGAAAGATGTCCGCAGCGGTAAACTCCATGATCGACGCCCAATCGGGTTCGATTGGCAGGGGCGCGGAAGGTTCGGGGTCCGGAGAGGAGTCCAGCACCCTGAAGTCACGAGCTTCACAAGGGACAGGGTAGATATTCGGCTCTATCGCCGTAGAGGTAGCAGCCCCCGAGGTGGTGTCCAGCCACCCATCCTCGATCGGCGCAGTCGGTTCCGAGCTAAGGGTCGGAGCGGACTCTTGTGCGGCCTCCAGGGCACTGTTCGGCAGCAGAGCTAAATCATGCCCATCGTGACAGTGCGGCGCGCTCGGCTGTGGCTCGAATCCGTTGAAGATCAAGTCTCCGCGAATGTCATCCGTATATTTCAAACTTCCAAATCTGACCTGATGGCCAGGGGTGTAGCTTTCAATCTGCTCCAGATGGCCAAGTGAATTGGCCCGCAGTGCAAAGCCGCCAAATACAAAGATCTGTCCGGGGAGAAAAGTCTCACCCTGGACCGCATCGTTGTTGATGATCGAAGGAGCCATCGGGCCTATAGGTGACGACACAAAGGAACTCTCAATGAAAGCACCAATGTCGGTGTCAAAACCGGCGGATCTCGGGTAGGGGATCCCGAACTGTGCGTCTAGGCGGATGGTAACAGGAGACAAGGGACACGATGTTTTTACCCAGGTTCGGGCCCTCTCGGTGGAGGTAAAACCCTACTCCTGCTTGATTAATATTGATGATATGGGTAGTACAAGAGTAGATCTACCACGAGATCAAGGAGGCTAAACCCTAGAAGCTAGCCTGTGGTCTGATTGTTGTTCGTCCTATGGACTAAAACCCTCCGGTTTATATAGACACAGGAGAGGGCTAGGGTTACACAGAGTTGGTTACAATGGTAGGAGATCTACATATCCGTATCGCCAAGCTTGCCTTCCACGCCAAGGAAAGTCCCATCTGGACACGGGACAAAGTCTTCAATCTTGTATCTTCGTAGTCTTGGAGTCCGGCCAATGATGATAGTTCGGCTATCCGGACACCCCCTAGTCCAGGACTCCCTCACCCGTCGCCACTCACTTAGTTACATCCCAATGACCTCCAAATATCCCCTCCGGCCTTGCTCCACTGCCCGTCTTCCCATGTCGCTGCATGTGGAGCTTCCATAGTTCTTTGCCCAAAACGTAGCTCGTCCGGTGTACTTTCCATATTGCATTCTCGTCCTCACACCGTTTTAGACAAACACAACTGTGTTGTTATCTTCCCTTAGGACAAGGAATATGCTTCTTTTTTGTCGTCACATGTGCCATCATCTGTTATTGGCCAGTAATTGTTTCCTTTCTACCTCTTTTTTGCAAACAGGGCTATCCATTTCACCTTGTTGCTATTGCGACCTTTTGGTGAACTGCACAAATCACTTTTTTCTTAAGAGTGTTTTGTGCAGTTGTACTAAAATGTCACACGGGCAACGTCTCTACATTTCAGTGCGACTGCACAAAGGGAGATTGGTTTTGCTGTATCCTCCTCATCCAACTCCGAGACTAATCTTCTCCAACTAGTTAGTCTTAAGAGAGACTGCAAAGGTGATCGGCTTCTATTTGTGTGTTTATTGTTTCATCAGCAGTCCTCTATTATCGTAATCACACTTAATATCTTTGGAACAGGGATGCTCAGCTCTATTTTAGTGGAACTGCACAAAATGATCGGAATGTTGCATGCTCCAGACAGCTACTTTTTTCCCAACATGCCTTGTTGATTTAGACAGAGCTAGGGGGATGTTGCTGCCAATGAAAGCATGGATCAATTTTAATTTAACACCTTCTCACAACTCTGTTTTCAGTTGTGATGTAATTAATAGCTCTGATCTGCTAATAATTGACCTGCATTAGCAAGGAAGTTAGTTTTTTATTGTTTCCGAAAGAGCATCGATGGCAAGACACACGAAACAAAAGCTGAAAGCTCACACCATTGTACAATTTCGTGTCGCTGGAAAATTATTTGTATAGTACGTCAATTATGTAAACAAATGATGGAAGCTTGATAGCATTGCCAGAAGCCTCTTCATCATCCGGGTCCATGTGCCATGCACAAAATTATACTCCTTCGTTCCTAAATATTTGTCTTTTTACAAATTTCAAATGGGCATATTTTAGAGTGTAGATTCACTCATTTTGCTTCGTATGTGTACTCCCTCCGTTCCTAAATACTCTCTTCGTCTTTCTAGAGATTTCAACAAGTGAATACATACGGCGCAAAATGAGTGACTCTACACTCTAAAATATGTCTATATACATCCGTATGTAGTAGTCCATTTGAATCTCTAAAAAGACAAATATTTGAGTAGTCACTCGTTGAAATCTCTAGAAAGACAAATACTCCAGAGTATGTTTAAGGCTAGCTATAGTGGAAGTAACTTAGGTAGTAACATAACGCATCCCAAAACATATATGCTTATGTGGCATGGAGTTAATGAGGAGAGAGGTTCTTGTGGTAACATAATATGTTACTGTAAAATAACACAGCCCAATGCAAAATGAGTCTACAAAATAATAAATGAAGGCTTGCATGACACTACACTTATGTTACTCCCCATTATAATGTTAGTAACATAGACTAGTAACATATACATGTTACTAGTCTAAGTTACTTCCCACTATGACTAGCCTAAGAACCAAGGGGGTAGTGCACAACCGCATGGGAGACTCAGCCCGGTCGTTGCGCCGCATTATAGTGAGTAATGAGCAGTCAAATCATAAGCCCCACCTTTCCCACTATAAGTTGCTCGGAAGAAGCAACCATCAATACGCTCTTCTTTGAATCCGCTCATACTACTCCATCCATCACTGTTTATAGAGCATGCTTTAGAAAAAAAGAAAAAAATCTATGGGACCAAGGCGACTACCGATCGGCCTGAAAAAAAGCATTGGTAGTTATAGCACGACGTCTATTACTAGAAGGAATAATGCGTACACACATGCATGCAGTGCTTCCACCCCGGGTACACACATGCATGCACTTACTCCACTCCGTAGTAGTACTCCCTCCTTTCTGGTTTATAGTGCTCAGTTCAAAAATCTCACCAATCAAGGTAGATGGCGAGTGGTGGGATACTTTTTGTAGTTTTGCAAAAGCACCTAATTAATGCTCTTGCTATCCTCAAAAAATTATGTTTATCAATGCATTAATTGCAATGCATGCATGCATAAAGTACATGCATTGGTCAATTTTCTCTTAATACTTGCATGCAATGATTTAATGCACCTTGGAATCTGAACATGTGATGGAAAACAACCAAATTGAGCCTTATAAAATGGAAAAACTAAAATTTTGAGATAAACCCTATAAACCGGAAAGGAGGGAGTACATGGAGAGAAATTGTGGACTTGATTGCGGTTACCACGCCCTAATTAATTGAGCATTAAACCAAACGCGTCTAAAGTCTCTCTGGTGGTGGAAATGCATTGAGAGAAATGCATCATAATGAACCGCGCCCTGTAAACTGTGACAGAGGGAGGAGTAGTATGAAGGTGCAAAACCAAGTACGCGTATGGCCAGTCGGTCAACGCACCTCCTCTTGGCATATCACTGACATGTGGGACAGGAGTGTGAGCAAACCGATCTCAATTGACAGCAAAGAGCCAACCCGCCGTTCCTTGAGAGAGACGAGGAGCGAGAACACACAGATGGGCTCGCACGGAGGCCAAGATATATTCGAGCATGGTTGGTTGTTCGATATCATTCATTACATGTTGGGCTACCATTTTCCGCCATTCTCCGGAATAAACATGTACTTTATCAGAGATAAAAAAATAAGAGTACAGACGGTCCACCATGACGTTCTAGTAGTAGTACTACTCGTACTACTACGCTTGGCTCTTCGCCTCTTCGTGAAGTCGAACAATGATGGTACTCCGCATGTTGGGTACTACAGTGTATGCCTCTGACAATCTGACACCGAATGGACTGATGCATGTCCACCGAGGGTAGGTTGCATTAGTCAAAAGGCGTAAGCGAGCTTCACCTTGTCCTGCAAGCTTCTCCTCGTTCTGCGAGTTGACGGGACACACCAAAAAGTAGTGCTAGTCCATACTCCCTCCTTTCCGGTTAATATGGCTTAATCTTTTTTGTGGGTAAATGAGAGAGCTTTATTCATATATAAGCATTCTTAGGACGATCAGCCAAGACACTGTTCACTAGGAAGCGAGGTACCCCGCAAAAAAAGAAGTACTACCTTCATCCGGGTTTATTGGTCCCCATTGTATTTCGTGCCAAATTTTGACCATATATTAAACTAACAAAATGTTCACGCATGTCACCAAACATTATATTTTTGAAAACTATGTTCAGGTACGAATCCAATGAGATAATTTTTCGTGACATGCATTAACATTTTGTTAGTTAAATCTTTAGTCAAAATTTGACACAAACTACAAAGGGGACCTACAAACCAGGACGGATGTAGTAGGAAGCGAGGTGTTTCATCAAGCCAGCTCTCGGCCACATTCAAAGTGCAGCAAGCATGGTTCGCACGAAGATGCGCCGCATGGTTTGCTGACCTGTTTACATGCTGAATAAAAAAAGAGGAAATATTACCAAGCGCTCCTATTTGTAACAGGATATGATCCAGAATTAAGCGAGAATTGTGTCGAGTGTTCCTTGCAATCAACTTCCATTATCACATGCGAGAACCCTCGAAGAGAACCAAATTTGTTGAAGATTGCTTTATCACATTTTAAAATTATAATAAGAGTGCAGACGCTCCTCCATCCGGTTCCTAGTACTAGTATAGTACATACCTTTATAGACTATAGTAGTAGTACTAGTACTACTAGTAAACTTTGTGCTTGGCTGTTCGTCTATTCGGGAAGTCGAATAATAATAGCACTAGTAGTATAGTGTATGCTTCAGGCAATCTGACACCGAATTAACTGTTGCACGTTCACCGCCTGAGCGAGGGAGAGCTTGCATTAGTCAAAAGTTTCTCCTTGTCCTTTGAGCCATGGCGCGCAAGCTTCTCCCATCCTCCAACCTTCTCCTCGTTCGGCAAGTTGACGGGACACAGCAAAGTAATGCTAGTCCATACTGCCTCCTCTCTGGTTAATATGTCTTAATTTCAAATGAGATAAATACATTGTCTGTCACTATATATTTGTAAAAATACGGTCAGTGGACTTCATAATACGCTCATTACGCTCAATATATATATATTCCGATGTTTATACGATCACTAGCTCACCCTGACTGAGTATGTGTGTGCATGCAGGTGTAGGCTGAGCACTTGAGCGTGACCGTGTATGTTCCATCGTGTGCTCGAACATGCATTCATTAGGGCGTTGCGCGCATTTTTGCGTCCATGTGTACGTGTGATTGTTGCATACACGTAGGGGGAGTACGTGTAGGGGCCAGTAAGGAGCAGGTAAATCACACAGTAAGTTAGTCGGAAGAAGCAACCATCATTTCACACTTGAATGACACGTACGCAATATAAAATGGTTGATATGGAGAGAAAAAGAAAAACCACTATATACACTAGCAGGAGCCTAAGCTACAAGCCTGCTTGCTTAGGTTGCTCTCTTCACAAGCATAGAACGACAGGCCTGATCCCGCAGCTAGGGGAAGGGAACAATGTTCTGCGTAGACGCGGTCGACATCGGCGAGGGAGAAAACCCACAGTCGGTGCGTCCCAATCGGGGGTCACCGCGGTATGGGCCGATGCCGCGTCCCAACCGCCCTTCTAGCTACAGCCCGACGTCCCAGGTAGTCCATCTTCCTTTTGGAGCCGGCTTGCTCCACTGCCGTAGCTCCATCTCCATGTAGATCTTTCTCTACTTCTATAGGCTTCTACTTGTGATGAGTTTATGTCTCATGAACCAGTGCCAGTACTATTATTCTGATCACACTTCTTCAATATCTTTGCCATCAGGGATGCTCAGGTTGATTTTAGTGGAACTGCACAAAAGCATCATATGATCCGAGAGTGCCAGCCGTCTTTCCTTTGACAGGTTCTACCTGGCCAAGAAATTAAATCATGTTTAGGGTTTAGGGTTTAAGTCGTAGTGACCCCATCAGTAGTTTTTATTTCGTACACGCTCTCACAACTTTTTTCTTTAGTTGTGAAGTAAATATTGGCTATGATCTGTGAATCATTGAGATGCATCAGCATGCGTGTTAGTTTTCCTTTGTATTTGATGGAATGTTGTAACGGGGCATCCTTGAAATAGGAATGAAAATGGAGTGGAAAGTTTCCGTTTTTCCGGAGAAAAAATGGAAATGGAGAGAAACCAACGTTTTGTTTCGTTGGATCGCGCCATCGAGCAAAACCAACGTTTAAATCACATCTGTCGTGTTCGTGTCTCACCCTCCTCCACGGCTCGACCCCACATGGTCGCTCGGCATGCCACTCACCGCAAACCGAGTATACGATAACTTTCGCGCCTGCTTGTCGATGGATCGCGCCATGGAGTACTAGCACTACTGGAAGAGATTGACAAGTTGGGGGAGGACAGCTAGCTGTAGCACGAACTCCCAAGAACTTTTTACATGCATGTTGTAGCTGGCTATTGCGACCTTTGAACGTGGAGGAGCCACGTGCACCCGGAAGCGGCGCGGGTGACGCTCTCTCGGCCGGCGCGCCGCTTCAATGCCGGCGCCAGTGAGAGGTCGCGTCCGCTCTGGCCGGGCATGAATGCTGCACTGACGTTTCGGGCAGGAAGCACGCGCGGGTGATGAAGAGGGTTCGGGTTGGTCAGGACCGGCCGTGGCAGCGGTCCGGACGTCTGCAAACAAGAGATGTTGTATGTTAATATTGCTACATATATAATTAACAACGTAAATAATGTGCCAGTTGGACAAAACTAATTGGAGATGGAGATGGAAATGGAATTTTACGTAAACACATATATGCATGTCTATGTCTATGTGTGTGTGCGCGACGCTCGCGACCTGGAAGCGGGGGCGTGTTTTTGATCGAGTTTCTTTCTTGGTACGTTAAAAAATCAGTTTGTCTAATTCACATATAGATGTTATTTAAGGATATCACATCTAAGATCCCACAAGTATATAATGTAGCAACAAGAAACAAAAAAAACTAGGACAAAAAAAGACCACAAACAGAGTGGACATCAACTTAGATGTGACATAACTATGTCACTATGTCACATCTAGATGTGTCCTAGACAGACCCTTAAAAAATTGCCCGCCAGTTTTCGTTTCTTTTTTCCGGGAACGCGCGTATTCTATTTAAAACCACTGCTATGGAGAGATTTTTTTTACTCCATTATAGCCTCTTGTTTGATAGAGTTTCCCGCGTCTCTCTCTCTCTCACCCTCTCCATATCAAAACAAGATGACAGTGTCCACTCTATCTCTCTCCTCACCCGTGGTCACAGATCCGGCCGAATCCCGTCCGCTGCAGGAGGTAAGGAGGTGCAGCATTGACGTTGTGATCGTCGGCGACGGAGGAAGCCGATGCGCACCGTCCTCTCGGAGCCGGCGCTGGCACGGACGAAGATCCTCCGTTCCCTTGTTCGCTGCCATCATGTGGGCGGATCCCGCCCGCCCGCCTAAACGACATCTCGTCCACCTAAGGTATAACTTCTTGTACTGGTCCAGCTCCACAGGTCGCTGTGTGTGGGTTTTCTTCTATGCGACTACTCCCCAGCTCCCCATGTATAGTAGCTAGGGTTCGTCGGCTGGTCCAACATCACCTACTAGTACTATTATAGAGGAAATGACACTCAAAAGGTTGTCCTGATTTATGCCTCGGTGGAGGTATACATGTTGTTTCGACAAAAAGTACATGGTGGTTGTGCGGTCATTGTCCATATGGTGGTAGTACTATCACTGGTTAAATGAAGAAATGCTTTTTTTCTCGGTTATCCTGGTTTAGTTCCCATCAAGATAATTATGATGCTTCTGTTTTTTGGTGTACTTTTCATTAATTCTCATTAACAATTGAGATGTCGTTGCTAATCTTGTAAAACAAAGTAACAACACTATATCCCTTTTTTATATTTTTGGAAACAGCGATGTGTATCTCCATACCTGGGCATGTCTTCCTAAATTTTAGTGGAACTGCACAAAATTGGATGGCCATTCTTGTTCCGCCTCACTGTCCTCTACCATGTGGTTCTTCCTTCCTCGAGCTTGATTACTGAGAAGAAACAGACCACAGTGAGGATTTGTCGAACTTCATAGGTGCCTCACCCAAACTTGATGCCAAATGGATGATGCATCACCACGATGACCTATCCATGCTCATGGTTGCGCCTCATGGTTGCGTTGGCTGGTGAAGCTGATCGATTTTCAATGGAAAGCAAACTGTCTTCCATCAGTGCTCTTTGCTTGTTACGCACAAAGATGATATCCTTCGTCAGTTCACCTTGGTTGCGTTGGAGACGCAGTCGTCTTTCACGTTGGTGCAATTTTATCACACAATTGGCTATGAACCAAATGTTTCCTCAAAGAAGGATCGACGTTGGTACTAAGAGCATAAGTTGTGTATTGATTTCTAAGCCTTCTCACAACTTTGTCTCCAGCTCCCCTGTAATTTTATTTGTCCAGCTATTAACTTTGATTTAAAAAATGGTGTGGACTAAAAACCCGGATGGACGTAGTAGCCATCCATTTTTATTTACTCCGCATATTAGATTTGACTGAAGTCAAACTTTGTAATACTCTCAAACCTTTCCGCTAATTGAAATTAAAATTCTTTATTTGTACACACTCTCACACGTTTCCGATAATTTGCCACATGTGTTGTTATTCACTTAAGGGAGGGTAGTGTACGGCACGTGAAGGACAATAAGTGCGACCAGGACGCGTGGGCGTGGATGTTAGTTCATCGGAAGTAGTACTCCCTCCGTCTAGGTGTGTAGTAAGTCATCTTACGAAAACCAAATAATTCCAAAACACTTAGGCGCGGTGCATTAACTTCTACCTCGTTTTTTGTTTCTTGGCATTTCAACCAATAAGAGATAAAGGGTGTGCATGCTTTTAATGACTTGAGACTATCAAACACGACATGCAGTGGTTAGTTCATTGCATGCAATACTATTAATTAGCAAATAAACATTAATGTTTCTCGTTTCCCCCTCCTCCTTGGTCACGGTGCACAGCCTAAGATGACTTACTCACCTAGACGGAGGGAGTAGTAGTTTTCTTCATTGTACGTTAAATAAAGAGTTTCATTTCGTACTTACACAATTTAAAACGATTGTTATGGAGAGAATAAGAAAACCACTCCACTATATATTAGTTGTATACAAGAGACTACTATATGGACGCAGCTTCATTGACTTAGTGCAGATGCCTTTGGGTTTATGACAGGTGGGCCCAAAATGTGGCTGGCTCACCCGTCATACAGCCAAAAGCAGGGGCAGTGAAGGCACTGGAGCTCAGTCCGTAGTACAGTAGTATATGTATATATATAAGCTGGAGCCTCAGCGCTTGTTCGCTAGGGTTTGCACTCTCCACACTCTCGTCGCACTACAAATATGTATACACGCTGGAGGCTCAGCGTTCATGTCACGCCCAATATGCGACCCTATCCAAAAGGAACTCGAAGGTCCCACCAAGGATAGACCCGCATATTGGAACGCTTTTGCAAGGTGGATATCATTACATCAACATTACAAAATAGATGGGGATACATACATAAGGCATACAATGCCACATGAATACAACAATACATCATACAAGAACAACATCCGACTACGGATGAATCATAAATAGAAACTCAAACAATATCCACCTTGCTAGCCCAGGCTGCCGACCTGGAACCTATCCCCTGATCGAAGAAGAAGCAGAAGAAGAACTCAACGCAAGCAAGCATCGCTCTCGCGTCATGATCATCGCATAACCTGTGCCTGCAACTGTTGTTGTAGTAATCTGTGAGCCACGAGGACTCAGCAATCCCATTACCATGGGTATCAAGACTAGCAAAGCTTAATGGGAAAGGAAGGGTAAAGTGGTGAGGTTGCAGCAGTGACTAAGCATATATGGTGGCTAACATATGCAAATGAGGGCGAGAAGAGAAACAAAGGAACGGTCGTGAAGCTAGCAATGATCAAGAGGTGATCCTGAACTCCTACTTACGTCAAACATAACCCAAAGACCGTGTTCACTTCCCGGACTCCGCCGAGAAGAGACCATCACGGCTACACACGCGGTTGATGCGTTTTAATTCGGATCTGGTGTCAAGTTATCTACAACCGGACATTAACAAATTCCCATCTGCCACATAACCGCGAGAACGGCTCTCGAAAGTTTAAACCCTGCAGGGGTGTCCCAACTTAGCCCATGACAAGCTCTCGCGATCAACGAAGGAATAGACCTTCTCCCAGGAAGACCCGATCAGTCTCGGAATCCCGGTTTACAAGACATTTCGACAATGGTAAAACAAGACCAGCAAAACCGCCCGATGCACCGACAATCCCGATAGGAGCTGCACATATCTCGTTCTCAGGGCAACACCGGATAAGTCAAGCTACGAGTAAAACCAGACTTCGAGTTTCCCCGAGGTGGCCCCGCAGGTTGCTCGTTTCGGACCAACACTTAGACAAGCACTGGCCCGGGGGGGGCTAAAATAAAGATGACCCTTGGGTTGGCCGACCCAAGGGAAGGGTATAGGTGGTGGTGAGGCAAATGGTAAAACCAAGGTTGGGCCTTGCTGGACAAGTTTTATTCAAAGCGAACTGTCAGGGGGGTCCCATAAATCACCCGACCGCGTTAGGAACGCAAAATCCGGGAACATAACACCGGTATGACGGAAACTAGGGCAGCAAGAGTGGAACAAAACACCAGGCATAAGGCCGAGCCTTCCACCCTTTACCAAGTATATAGATGCATTAATAAAATAAGAGATATTGTGATATCCCAACATAACCCTATCCACCAAGGAGCAATCTTCATCTCCTGCAACTAGCAACGCTATAAGAGGGGCTGACTAGAAGCGGTAACATAGCCAAACAATGGTTTGCTAGGAATGGTGTCAAAGGTTAGAGGTTCATGGCAATTTGGGGAGGCTTGAAGAGCAAATGATAGGTAACGCAGCATAGCGATAGAACGAAGCAACTAGCATAGCAATGATAGTAGTGAGATCCAGGGTAGCGGTCATCTTGCCTGAAATCCCGCAAGGAAGAAGAACGAGTCCATGAAGAAGATGAAGCCACGAAGACGAACCACACGTAGACGAACGCATCCTCACGATCGTAACGAAACGGGAACTATCGAGAAGAAGCACACAACATGGTAAACACACCACACATAGACAAGGCATGATGCACAACAAGCATGATGCATGACAAGGCTACATGAAGCTACTCATGGCAAGAGATGATGCAAACAAGAACAACACATCAAGGCAAGTTTAAATGAGGCCGGAAACAACATATAACAATTCCGGTAAGTCCTCATATGCAAATTTCGAAATTGGTCCAGATCTGAATAAACCTTATGTTCAAGTTGTTAAACAGCAAGTTAAAGAGCACCAACAGAATCTACACGAAATTCTAGTCAAGTTACATATAAAGTTCATTAGATTTGGAGCTACGGCCTAGAAGATATGAGCAAAACAAGTTAAACATGGCATTGATGCAAAATGCATCCAAACATCAAGCAAACACCTCAAAACAAGGATGCAACATGATAATATGAAACTATATGCAAAATCAAGCAAGTTTCATATAGAGCACAATCAAAACGGAGCAACGGTTCAATACATACACTCTATACAAGGCATAACAACAATCTGTCCATAACAGCAACTAGGCATCTTACAAGCATCAAAACAACAAGCTACAGCACCCCAACATAAGAACAAAAGGAATGAGCATGAAGTACATGTAAAGCATGACAAGGCATGAACACTGAGCTATCTCCAGAAATCAATAGATCATGCTCAAAAAGACATGGAAAGATTGCAAATAATAACAGTTTCAGACTTTAGCAGAAATAACATCAGGTTGCAATGTTTAGAGCTATCAAACAACATGTTACGGGAACATATCATGGCAAACAAAGGCATGGCATGAATCTACTAATTGCATAGATCAAAAGTCCCTTACTGACCATAAGTCAAAAAGGATCAGAAGATATGATGGCACCCATGTAAACATAGCAAGTTATATTACAGATTCATACATGACAGGAACAACAATAAGTAGGCATGTTCCTGAGCTTGAACCACTCACCACAGAGCAATACATGGCATGGCAAGGCAACCAACAGTAAGAATACATGTTTATGAAGCTAAGAATGGCAAGAGCAAGTTCATAGGGTGCATGGATCACTAGCAAACAATCATGGAAACATTGAACTTAATGTTAACAGGCTGACAGCAACATTATCAAGCAACTTTGGAACAAGATATGAACAATCTACAGCAAGCTATAAATGCAACCAGGGGCATGAATGGATAGGGCATAACATGTAGATCAAAACATGTTTACAGAACATCTCCAGATTATGCATAGAATGATGAGTAGCAACATGTTTACATAGCAACAAAATATAACAGAATCTGTCAGGAAAACAGTAAAAGCAAGTACCCTCCTTAACAAGCTCGATTCACTCACCACAAGTCATTGCATGACAAGATAAGCATAGCATCATCAAGAAGACATGTTTGTGAAACAAACCAAGGCAAGAACAAGTCCATAGCATGCAAGGATCAAATATAGCAACCTTGGCCAAATTGAATAACATGTAAACAATCTGCAGGAAACATTTTTAAGCAAAAGTAGAGCACTCAAATGACATGCTAGGCTACTCCATAATTGCAAACAAGGGCATGAATGGATAGACAACAACCATATGTTCAAAACACCCTTACTGAAGTAACTCAAAATATGCATGGATCTCTCTGTAGCAACAAGTTTACATGGCATCAAAATAACAGCAGAACAGGGACTAAAATCAGCAATATCACGAAGCCTAGTTTGCATGCTTGTGCTAGTCACCACATTGATCACAAAAATACATGGCATACGCCCCTGGAAAGATGGCATGGCATAGATCAAAACACATGAAGACATCAACCTCATAGGATGCACACATCAATCATGGCAAAAATGACAAATGAGCAAGTTATAACAGTTTCAGCAGATTAACATCAACATGCACTCTTCCAACAGCATTTAGGGCATCAAGATGATATCAAATGAAAATGATGCAATGGAATGAAATGAAGTACTCGTCGAGGCGAACAATTTGACATATTACACGCACGAAACGGAGCTATGGATGCAGAGATACAATGCGATGAACATGGCATGTTTCTGTGCAAATATTTCAGACACTTGGGCGTTTTTTTCGGGGTCAACCTCGGCTTGCACGGAAAACGATGATGGCCGGGGTTCGCCGGAGAGCTCGCCGGAGATGCGGGAGGAGGTGGCCGACGGGGTCGGAGAGGGCGGATCCGGCGGCGCCTTGCCGGATCCGGGCGAGGGCGAGGCGCACGGGGCGGCGCGGGGTCGGCGGCGGCCGGGGCAAGGTCGGTACGAGGCGGCGCGGCCG
>NC_041382.1:399847105-399854263 GCF_002162155.2 Triticum dicoccoides | reverse complement strand
CCCGGCAGGCCTGGCGCGGTGGAGGGGAGCCGGCGGGTGACGTGGCGGCGCCTGGTTGGCTAGCGGCGGCGGCGGGGTGACGTGGCGGGCGCTGATTCGTCGGGGTGACGCGGACGGTGGACGCGTCCGGCGCGGGCGGACACGTCCGGCGGCGGAGTGGGAAGTTGCTAGGGTTTCGGGGGATTTTCATCTGCGAATTTCGGGGGAGGCACATATTTATAGGTAGAGGGAGCTAGGAGGCTCCAAATGAGGTGCGGTTTTCGACCACGCGATCGTGATCGAACGACCGAGAGCGTGGAGGGGAGTTTGGTGGGTTTGGGGCCACTTTGGAAGGGGTGTTGGGCTGCAACAAAAGAGGTCTTTACGGTTACCCGGTTAACCGTTGGAGTATCAAACGACCTCCAAATGGCAAGAAACTTGACAGGCGGTCTACCGGTGGTATACCAAGGCCGCTTGGCAAACCTCGGGCCATTCCGAGAAAGTTTAACACCCGCACACGAAAAGAGAGAAGAGGGAGACGCCGGAGGACATAGGAGCGCAGGATTGCAAAACATACAACGGGGAAAATGCTCGGATGCATGAGACGAACACGTATGCAAAATGAAATGCACATGATGACATGGCAATATGCAGCACGCAAGCAAATGACATGGCAACGACGGCGAATAACTGGCAGACATTTGGCGCATCGAATCCGTGGCGCTACAACACTCCTCCACTAACAAGAGATCTCATCCCGAGATCTTAGGACCAAGATGGAAGGGAAAAAGGGTTGAGGTGAAACAAGAACTCAAGAGAAGAAGCAAAGAATCTAGAGCACTCGAGAAGAAGAGAGGAACAACGAGAATGACGAGAATCGAAAGCTCACGGAATCAGATAGACTATGAAACGACTCGTTCTAACCGGAGTGGTTAGAGTGCGAAAAGAAACGGATAAGACTGAAAGGATTTAGGCAGCACTTCGGCTGAAACATGGGGGAATAGAACACGAGCTTGAGAGGATGGAATTATACTTGATGAAGACATGACATCAAACCTCCGGAAAGAATTGAAAGAGTTGAATGAAAAGAACGGATAAGGATATGACAACTTGTGCCACGAATGAAATTGAAAGCATCTTTAGAAGTAAGGTTAGAATGGAGTTGTTGAGAAAATCAACAACGAAAGAATAAGCTTGTTGTGGACTTATAGATAACATCTCAAAATTATGAGGTGATCTCCGACCACAAACAAAAATGATAGAATGGCTGAGAATAACGAAGAAATGCCAAAAAAACTCCACTTCAAAAGGATATGGAGAATTAATTGCACTTTGAGACGTGAGAAGAAAAGATACTTGAACTCCACCAACAAAATGTTGATGAACTTTTGAAAAATGAATTAAATCATGAAGAACGCCATGAAGAACTCTGGTAAACAAAAGATGATGAGATAAAATGAAGGATGAAAAAGAAATAAGATAAAATCTTACGATGAATTAGATGGAGGTCCCGATGAGATGGCCAGGAAATTTGAACTCCGGAAAAGAAAAGATGAAAACACTTGGAACTAGAATTTATCCATCAGGAACAAACTCCGAAGGAAGGGATTAATCACTTGGATGAAATAAGAATAAGATTTATTGTATGCTTATCCTTCATCAAATTTAATTGATGACAAGCAATGGATTATGCATACTACTTATTCTTCTTGAATAGGATTAAGGGAAATATGGCGCAACACTTGAGAAAGTCTTCATGAACCACCGGTAGGATAGAAAAGAACGAATGGATTTAAATGATGACAAAGGAAAAGAATCTGAATGAACCACCGTAAGAATTCAAAATGACTGATGAAAGAGAATGAAACACCGGGAAGAATTAGAAGAACAAATATGCTAGAGGGGATTTAGATGCAAAAGAACAAAGAGATCATGAGCTGATCAAAGAACAGTTGAACGAAGCACCGGGATAAATAGAGAACGATAACAGGAATGATGGCCTCCGGTGAAAAGAAACGGGAAAACAACTTGATAGGGTAACATCGAGCTAGCACCGCGAATCTTCGGGAGAACGGACAAGATTTAGGAGAAATCTCTTCTTCGGTCTTCCAATGACAACGAGAAACACCACAAAAATTACTGAGATACTCCGGGAGAATGAAAAGCGAAGGGGTTGAGCCAACAATGAAAAGAATTTGAAAGCGATCTTGGAGAAGGCATCTGACTGATGGAATCCATTCTTACGTCACACTTTGAAAAGAATTGAGAAAACTCCAGGGTAATTAGAAGAGTCAGGTAAGATCCTGGGAAAAGACATGTGGGTTAGGGTCCACTGAAAAGATAACACCATTGGAAAGGGATGTTGAAGAGATAGATGATAGACCGGAACAATTAAAATATTTGAATGAGGTGACAACCTCAAATTTATTGGAACACAGACGAATCTCCTGAGATGTCTTGAACACTCCAGGTTGATTGAATGGCGAGATGCAAACGAGCAGGGAAAACACTTGATCCAAGGAAAAGAATACGATCAACACCGAAAAACATGAATCGAATCCACCGGAAAAGAAAGGGATGAAGAATGACGAACGAAACGAGAATTCACCGGTTGAGATAATTGAGGGAAGACTGAAGAGGCTCCGAGCGAATGAAATAGATGGTCGAGAGAGAGTCAGACTCCGGGAAGAAAAAGGGGTGGGAGGGCGGGAAAACAAAGGCAACTTGGAAGGGGAAAACGACGAATATCTTGAAGAGAAAAACGCCGGTTGAAAGAAAACAAAGGCTTCACACGAGTAGGATGGATACTCGATTACGGACTCCGGCTCCGAGAAGAAAAAGGGTGGGTGGGTGGGAAAAACAAGGACAACTTCGGACAGGGAAACAACATCGATCGAAAAGAGCTGAGGATTGATCTCCCAAAGAGAGAGAGGTTCGAATCAGCTTGACGATGAATGCGCCGGACAAAAGAGGATGGACAACGAACGAAAACTAACCACGTGATCCTAAAGAAAAATTTGAACCGGAAGAGGAGTAATTCAAAACACCTGCGTCAAGATTCCTCACCAGAGCGACGAAGGGGCTGAGGAGTAAAAAGAATTCCTACTCTCCGATATAACTAGACTCAGAAAACAGTTTTCTTCTAGACTCAACAACGGCCAAACTACACGATCAATCAAGGGGGCTCCTAGGGTCGGTCGAGGCTCTGATACCAACTTGTCACGCCCAATATGCGACCCTATCCAAAAGGAACTCGAAGGTCCCACCAAGGATAGACTCGCATATTGGAACGCTTTTGCAAGGTGGATATCATTACATCAACATTACAAAATAGATGGGGATACATACATAAGGCATACAATGCCACACGAGTACAACAATACATCATACAAGAACAACATCCGACTACGGATGAATCATAAACAGAAACTCAAACAATATCCACCCTGCTAGCCTAGGCTGCCGACCTGGAACCTATCCCCTGATCGAAGAAGAAGCAGAAGAAGAACTCAATGCAAGCAAGCATCGCTCCCGCGTCATGATCATCGCATAACCTGTGCCTGCAACTGTTGTTGTAGTAATCTGTGAGCCACGAGGACTCAGCAATCCCATTACCATGGGTATCAAGACTAGCAAAGCTTAATGGGAAAGGAAGGGGTAAAGTGGTGAGGTTGCAGCAGTGACTAAGCATATATGGTGGCTAACATACGCAAATGAGGGCGAGAAGGGAAACAAAGGAACGGTCGTGAAGCTAGCAATGATCAAGAGGTGATCCTGAACTCCTACTTACGTCAAACATAACCCAAAGACCGTGTTCACTTCCCGGACTCCGCCGAGAAGAGACCATCACGGCTACACACGCGGTTGATGCGTTTTAATTCGGATCTGGTGTCAAGTTATCTACAACCGGACATTAACAAATTCCCATCTGCCACATAACCGCGGGCACGGCTCTCGAAAGTTTAAACCCTGCAGGGGTGTCCCAACTTAGCCCATGACAAGCTCTCGCGATCAACGAAGGAATAGACCTTCTCCCAGGAAGACCCGATCAGTCTCGGAATCCCGGTTTACAAGACATTTCGACAATGGTAAAACAAGACCAGCAAAATCGCCCGATGCGCCGACAATCCCGATAGGAGCTGCACATATCTCGTTCTCAGGGCAACACCGGATAAGTCAAGCTACGAGTAAAACCAGACTTCGAGTTTCCCCGAGGTGGCCCCGCAGGTTGCTCGTTTCGGACCAACACTTAGACAAGCACTGGCCCCGGGGGGGGCTAAAATAAAGATGACCCTTGGGTTGGCCGACCCAAGGGAAGGGTATAGGTGGTGGTGAGGCAAATGGTAAAACCAAGGTTGGGCCTTGCTGGACAAGTTTTATTCAAAGCGAACTGTCAGGGGGGTCCCATAAATCACCCGACCGTGTTAGGAACGCAAAATCCGGGAACATAACACCGGTATGACGGAAACTAGGGCGGCAAGAGTGGAACAAAACACCAGGCATAAGGTCGAGCCTTCCACCCTTTACCAAGTATATAGATGCATTAAAAAAATAAGAGATATTGTGATATCCCAACATAACCCTGTCCACCAAGGAGCAATCTTCATCTTCACCTGCAACTAGCAACGCTATAAGAGGGGCTGAGCAGAAGCGGTAACATAGCCAAACAATGGTTTGCTAGGAATGGTGTCAAAGGTTAGAGGTTCATGGCAATTTGGGGAGGCTTGAAGAGCAAATGATAGGTAACGCAGCATAGCGATAGAACGAACGAACTAGCATAGCAATGATAGTAGTGAGATCCAGGGTAGCGGTCATCTTGCCTGAAATCCCGCAAGGAAGAAGAACGAGTCCATGAAGAAGATGAAGCCACGAAGACGAACCACACGTAGACGAACGCATCCTCACGATCGCAACGAAACGAGAACTATCGAGAAGAAGCACACAACATGGTAAACACACCACACATAGACAAGGCATGATGCACAACAATCATGATGCATGACAAGGCTACATGAAGCTACTCATGGCAAGAGATGATGCAAACAAGAACAACACATCAAGGCAAGTTTAAATGAGGCCGGAAACAACATATAACAATTCCGGTAAGTCCTCATATGCAAATTTCGAAATTGGTCCAGATCTGAATAAACCTTATGTTCAAGTTGTTAAACAGCAAGTTAAAGAGCACCAAGAGAATCTACACGAAATTCTAGTCAAGTTACATATAAAGTTCATTAGATTTGGAGCTACGGCCTAGAAGATATGAGCAAAACAAGTTAAACATGGCATTGATGCAAAATGCATCCAAACATCAAGCAAACACCTCAAAACAAGGATGCAACATGATAATATGAAACTATATGCAAAATCAAGCAAGTTTCATATAGAGCACAATCAAAACGGAGCAACGGTTCAATACATACACTCTATACAAGGCATAACAACAATCTGTCCATAACAGCAACTAGGCATCTTACAAGCATCAAAACAACAAGCTACAGCACCCCAACATAAGAACAAAAGGCATGAGCATGAAGTACATGTAAAGCATGACAAGGCATGAACACTGAGCTATCTCCAGAAATCAATAGATCATGCTCAAAAAGACATGGAAAGATTGCAAATAATAACAGTTTCAGACTTTAGCAGAAATAACATCAGGTTGCAATGTTTAGAGCTATCAAACAACATGTTACAGGAACAAATCATGGCAAACAAAGGCATGGAATGAATCTACTAATTGCATAAATAAAAAGTCCCTTACTGACCATGAGTCAAAAAGGATCAGAAGATATGATGGCACCCATGTAAACATAGCAAGTTATATTACAGATTCATACATGACAGGAACAACAATAAGTAGGCATGTTCCTGAGCTTGAACCACTCACCACAGAGCAATACATGGCATGGAAAGGCAACCAACAGTAAGAATACATGTTTATGAAGCTAAGAATGGCAAGAGCAAGTTCATAGGGTGCATGGATCACTAGCAAACAATCATGGAAACATTGAACTTAATGTTAACAGGCTGACAGCAACATTATCAAGCAACTTTGGAACAAGATATGAACAATCTACAGCAAGCTATAAATGCAACCAGGGGCATGAATGGATAGGGCATAACATGTGGATCAAAACATGTTTACAGAACATCTCCAGATTATGCATAGAATGATTAGTAGCAACATGTTTACATAGCAACAAAATATAACAGAATCTGTCAGGAAAACAGTAAAAGCAAGTACCCTCCTTAACAAGCTCGATTCACTCACCACAAGTCATTGCATGACAAGATAAGCATAGCATCATCAAGAAGACATGTTTGTGAAACAAACCAAGGCAAGAACAAGTCCATAGCATGCAAGGATCAAATATAGCAACCTTGGCCAAATTGAATAACATGTAAACAATCTGCCAGGAAACATTTTTAAGCAAAAGTAGAGCACTCAAATGACATGCTAGGCTACTCTATAATTGCAAACAAGGGCATGAATGGATAGACAACAACCATATGTTCAAAACACCCTTACTGAAGTAACTCAAAATATGCATGGATCTCTCTGTAGCAACAAGTTTACATGGCATCAAAATAACAGCAGAACAGGGACTAAAATCAGCAATATCACGAAGCCTAGTTTGCATGCTTGTGCTAGTCACCACATTGATCACAAAAATACATGGCATACGCCCCTGGAAAGATGGCATGGCATAGATCAAAACACATGAAGACATCAACCTCATAGGATGCACACATCAATCATGGCAAAAATGACAAATGAGCAAGTTATAACAGTTTCAGCAGATTAACATCAACATGCACTCTTCCAACAGCATTTAGGGCATCAAGATGATCTGAAATGAAAATGATGCAATGGAATGAAATGAAGTACTCGTCGAGTCGAACAATTCGACATATTACACGCACGAAACGGAGCTACAGATGCAGAGATACAATGCGATGAACATGGCATGTTTATGTGCAAATATTTCAGAGACTTGGGCGTTTTTTCGGGGTCAACCTCGGCTTGCACGGAAAACGATGATGGCCGGGGTTCACCGGAGAGCTCGCCGGAGATGCGGGAGGAGGTGGCCGACGGGGTCGGAGAGGGCGGATCCGGCGGCGCCTTGCCGGATCCGGGCGAGGGCGAGGCGCACGGGGCGGCGCGGGGTCGGCGGC
>NC_041382.1:399821230-399846985 GCF_002162155.2 Triticum dicoccoides | reverse complement strand
GGGCAGGCGGCAGCGGAGGAGGCGCAGGGGGCGCCGCCCGGGGAAGAAGAGGTGCGGGCGTCGGGGCCTCGGGCGGCGGTGCAGGGAGGCGCCGGCGAGGCGGCGCGGAGATCGCCGGCGGCAAGCGCAGAGTGGCGGCGCAGGGCGGCGCGCGGGGGCAGCACCCGCAGGTCGCGGCGGCAGGGAGATGGGCCCCGCGGGCCCGATCCGGGCCCGGCGGGCCTGGCGCGGTGGAGGGGAGCCGGCGGGTGAGGTGGCGGCGCCTGGTTGGCTAGCGGCGGCGGCGGGGTGACGTGGCGGGCGCTGATTCGTCGGGGTGACGCGGACGGTGGACGCGTCCGGCGCGGGCGGACACATCCGGCGGCGGAGTGGGAAGTTGCTAGTGTTTTGGGGGATTTTCATCCGCGAATTTCGGGGGAGGCACATATTTATAGGTAGAGGGAGCTAGGAGGCTCCAAATGAGGTGCGGTTTTCGACCACGCGATCGTGATCGAACGATCGAGAGCATGGAGGGGAGTTTGGTGGGTTTTGGGCCACTTTGGAAGGGGTGTTGGGCTGCAACAAAAGAGGTCTTTACGGTTACCCGGTTAACCGTTGGAGTATCAAACGACCTCCAAATGGCACGAAACTTGGCAGGCGGTCTACCGGTGGTATACCAAGGCCGCTTGGCAAACCTCGGGCCATTCCGAGAAAGTTTAACACCTGCACACGAAAAGAGAGAAGAGGGAGACGCCGGAGGACATAGGAGCGCCGGATTGCAAAACGGACAACGGGGAAAATGCTCGGATGCATGAGACGAACATGTATGCAAAATGAAATGCACATGATGACATGGCAATATGCAACACGCTAGCAAATGACATGGCAACGACGGTGAATAACTGGCAGACATCTGGCGCATCGAATCCGGGGCGTTACAGTTCATTTGCTAGGGTTTGCTATATTCACAGTCTCTCACCCTCTCTTCACCAGATCTAAACAAGATTGCGTTGGCCTCTTGTCTCTCTCTCCCCCCTCACAGCTGGTGAAGGAGGTGTCCATACCCCGTCGCACCGGGAAGGGGAGGAGGTGCAGCGTTTACTCTATCGCCTTCGACGAGGGAGGCAATCCACTGTCGGATGCGCTGTTCTCTTTCACCCAGCGCCTGTGCGGGAGGGCCACCGACCCCTTCTTCCTCGCTGTCGTACGTAGTGTGGGCAGATCCGGCCTCCCGCCGCACGCCTTGCCACATCCCGATGACCCTAAGGTATAAGTTTCTTTGAAACCGTCGTTGCTCTAGCTGCAGGTGAATCTTTTTTGATCTGTAGTCGAATCTAGGTCTTGGTTCAAAGAGGAAAGAAGGGTGCGGTGGGCTGGAGCAAGAATCTAGGACGTGGTTCAATGAGGAAAGAAGGGACGGAAAGTAGTATAGACTGGCTATCCAGCCGCTTTGTTGGTCGAAAAGGGAAAAGGGGGTAACCCAGTACACACATCTGTAAGGAACTGATCTCTTTGTTGAAAAGGGAAAGAAACTGGGGGGTCAGGTAGTTTGTGCAGGACTAGATTTGCTGCCCTCGCATAGGAAAAAGGTTCAAACAGAACAAATATGGGACCAACACATATATGTTGCTTGGCTACATACTCTGCATCAACCATTTATACGTGTGGACGCACATGGTGCTGGCATGCCCCATACAACTATTTTGCTGTTGTTAATCTAAGAATGCCACCGGAAAATTGAAGTAATGCCACTGTTAAAAGTAAATTACATTTTTAATGAATGTTGTTTCAAGAGAATGTCTCTGTTAATATGAATCAATGCAACCGTTTTAGAAATGCTACTATCCTACTTTGTTTTCCATCCAAGATAAGTTAGATGCTTCTTTCTGTCACCGTTTGTTTCATCCTCCTTTATCGGCAAGTAATTTTTTCCTTTTTGCCTCTGTTAAAACAGGGGTATCGATTCAACTTCTTGCTATTGTGACATTTTGCTTCGCTACTCGAAACACTTATGTTTTAAGAGTGTTTTGTGAAGTTCAACTTGAATGTCACACAAGTGACTTTGCTTAATTTTGGTGGAACTGCACAAAAGGAGATCGAGATTTGTTTCCAGTCTTCGTGGTGAGTTGTTTCAAATCTTTGTCTCATCCACATGGTGTGCAGTGTGCTTTGAGATGTTGTGCTACTTGTTTTGGTACTGTTTTAAATAAATGTTGAATTGAAGCTATTGTATTGATGTCTTTTCCCATTAAGTACTGAACAAAAATGGGACCAGCCCAGACATGATGCTTGTTGCTTAGAACAAATTCAGCATCACCCCCTTTATAAGCCAGTAATTGATGCCACTCTCAGAAGTAACTACTGAATCTTATTTCAAAACTGCAACACTTGTTAGGGATTAGCGGGATTACCATTTTTGTGGCCGCATGTTTAATCCTCCTTTATTAACCAGTAATTGATTCCTTTTTTGCCTCTGTTTAAACAAGGATATCTATTCAACTTGTTGCTATTGCGACATTTTGCTTTGCTACGCGAAACACTTTGCTTGATTTCAGTGCAACTGCACAAAACGAGATTGGATTTCCTATTCGTGTTGGTAGATTCGTATTTTATCCTAGTGTTCTCATGAAAGGTCAGTACAGGCCTTCATCCACATGATTGTGTAGTGTGCTTTGAGATGTTGTGCCACTTGTATTGGTTTTGTTTTAAATAAATGTTGAATTGAAGCTATTGTATTGTTGTCTTTTCCCATTAAGTAGTGAACAAAAATGGGACCAACCCAGACATGATGCTTGTTGCTTTGTTACAACAAACTCTGCATCACCCCCTTTATAAGTAGATGGAAGCACATATTGTTGCTACGCCCACTCTCCTCTGGAACTGTTTATGCTTTTCGTTAATCTAATGCCGCTGGTAAAATTAAGCAATGCCACTCTCAGAATTAATTAACTACTGAATCTTAGTTCAAAACTGCAACACTTGTTAGGAATGGTACTATCCTGCTTTGTAGTTCTTTCTACATATTTAACCAAGGTATTGTTAAGATAATGTCTCTGTTAAAATGAATCAGTTGCATTGTTTTAGCAATGGTACTTTTCTACTTTGTCGTTCTTTATACATGTTGAAACAAGGCATTGTTAAGATAATGTCTCAGTCAATATGAATGAATCACACTGATGGAGAATTGCTACTCTCCTGCTTTGTTTCCCATTAAGATAAAGTAGATCAGTAGTTGCTTTTCTTCTGGGAGTACAAGTCATCAACCGTTATTTCTCAGTAATTGTTTCCCTTATACCTATTGTTGCTTACAGGGATATCAAAATTAAAGCTCGGTTTTATTCCGACTTTGATTTTAGTTGAACTGCACAAAAGAAGCCAATGTGTCCAAGGCAAACTGCTGCATTACTGGGTCCAGTTGGTCGTTCCACTTTGCAGAAAGAAGCAGTTACTATTTGTGCTACATTACCGAAGGAATGACCGAGAAGCTTTATAGAGTATTATTAGACGTTGTTGACATGACTAGTCTGCAGAGAGCATTAGCAATTTAACAACACGTGGAGTGCCCTGGGCAAAAAGTGCCCAAACAAGTACAAGAAGCTACGACAGGACTCCACGATCATAGGCATTACATATTTTGAATGGGAAAAGCTTGTCAAAGTTTAATCATTGATATTAGCAAGATGACGTTAGTTTAATATATTGGAATTGGAAAACCTTGTCAAAATTTGCTCATTGATGTTAGCCAGAAGACATGCATTTGATATTTTTGAGTGGGACGCCCTTGCTGTGAGCAGCGTTGAGTGTTTTTTCCTATTCCTGTGTTCAGTTTAGAAGTAAATAGTTACTCTACTAAGATATTCCTGTGTTAAGAGTTTGTTCTGAATATTGTCTATGTAATGCCAGGCCTTGTGTTTGATAAGTTGAGCTTGGAATGTTGTGGCATGCGGCATCACGAGCTGTTCACTGTGCCTCCTGAGAATAATGCTTCGTATTGTTTTGCATGTCGATCTACTGCCAGTGATTTGCTTGTTAAGACGATCATCCTCTTCTGTTGTTTCCGTGCTTAAGAAGTTCATCGTCTGATGTTTCATTCATAGCCTATACGACAAGTCGGGTAGGTTAGACGTGAAACCATATGATCTTCCGACCAACTCATGATATTAGGCCGTGATTGGATCGTCGTTTTCCAACCAAAACCGCTTGTAAAACTGACGCATGTAAATAAAAGCAGATGGTCTCAGGCGAAGCGCTTGGTTGGTCGATTTCGACTAGTAAAATATCGGAAGTACTTCACACACGATAAAAATGTTGAACGACACTCGGACGATTGCTAATCCAGCCGTTAGCTGTTGTTTCAGCCTTGCCCATGGATGGCATGATACACACGTCCTGCATGTATCGTCTGGTAATGTCGTCCATATAGCAGTGCTCATAAAATATACATTGGTCTCTCAAATTACACATGTAACCTGCCGGTTTTACTTACAGACCTCGGGCCCTCAGTTTCATTACGCCTGTATTTTACGCATTGTTTCCGATGACGAGTAAATTACACTTGTATGTTAATACAGGTATGAAATAAACCATAGCTCCCAAGCGTGGCCTTACCGTTTCATGCCGTCTCAGTTTCTCGAAGGTGCTCATAGGTGTCCGATGATCCTAGCTTCCTGAATGAGCAGCGGGCGCTGTATCAGACCATCCATAGGGCCTACAAGGCCCTCTCTGTTGTCCTTCGAGTTTTTGCGCTCGTCGTGGCACCGAGCATTGTTAACATCGTCAACGAACATGAGGATTCAGGAGATGACTTTATTTTGACTGGATGACACTAGGGACCCCCTAGGGCCATAGCCGTACGTACGCAAGTGCCTCCTTATTATGTACAACTATATTTTTTTTGCTTTCTCCTGGTTTCCTGACATCACGGTCCCACACCATTGTCAACCTATGTAGTCAATATAAACGAGAGAATTGCACAAGGTGCAGCCGACAGCTGGGACCAAGCAGCTCGAGCAGTATTTGTGTTTTTGAGGCATGAGCACTGCAGAGTTTTTCTTGGCGATGATTTCGTTGTTGTTCAGAGGAGAGCAGGCTATTAACTGGGCAGGCTGTGGCCCATCTAGCCTAGGCCAAATATCCAGCCCAGATACTAATTTTTTCAAGATGAAAATGGCTAGCGCAGCTATATGTTTTTCGTGGAATACCCAGGCAAGGTCAACTTGTTATTCTCTGCCCCGCTGGGCTGCAAATCTTTCCTAGGAGGGATGCATTAGGCTTAACAGGAAAATGGGCTTTAAAAAATAATAAATGGGATGTAATTATAAAAACTGGGCAGTAACTATAAAAAAATGCACCAAATACGAAATTAGTTCATAAAATATTATTTATGGATTTTGAAAATCTTAAATTTTCATTGTTGCACGCGCAATGTTTCGTTGGATTTTTACGTAATACAAATTTATATTTAATCTGACTAGAAATTTGGGGATAAAAATATTTCGGATCCCATCAAAATGTGGGAAATTTTATTCAATTCTGTCTTCAACGGTTGGTTGAAATTATTAATCATTGACCTAGCTAGAAAAATGGGTTGTACTTTTAACAAACTGTAAATGGGTTGTAGTAAATTCCATTAGAATTCAAAAATGGGTTGTACATTCTTACAAATCGCAAATGGGCTATAAGTTCTCTGCCACACACTTGTGGGCCTACTAAGTGACGCGTCCCCTAAAAAAATAAGTTGATGCGTATGCAAGGCTTTGTCAACTTATTATAGTCAACACATGGTTCTAGCAGCAGTGGCCGTTGGATGTCTATCAAACGCATGTCGTGCTTCTTCTTCAATCTCGGATATTCTTAGCTTCGGTCGCCCAAAAAATGATTCCTCCCCCTGACATCTGGGGCGCACCGTTTCGGAGGCTGACCTGTGGGCCTACTAAGTTGGAGCGTACCAAGGGCTTTGTCAACTTAGTCAATATAAACAATTCTAGCTTCAGTGACTGTACGATGTCCATCCAATGGTCGTAGTGCTTCTTCAACCTCTGGTCCTCTTGCTCCAGCCGCCCAAAACAACGCTGGTCGTGCCGCCTGCTCCTGTCTCTCGTGGCCAGCTGTGCTGCCGCAGAGGCCTCACCACCCCCATACTACTCCAACCGCTAGCCAGGCCATCCCTCCACTCATCCACACCCCTTGTTATTCTGCGGCGACGGCAGCCTCACACCGCAGCCGAACGAGTGAACCCTCGTACTCCTCTCCGCGCGGGCTTCCACTATTGCGTCTTCCCCGGCTCTGTGTCGTCCCCTTCCTAGGCGTCGCCGTCGTCCACCGCCTTGGTGCTCTCGGCGTGGCGTGGTCAACGACCGACTTCCATCAGAAGAGTACTGTATGTGGAGAGGCTGACAGCTGGGTCCATAGCGTCCGCAAGGAAGTGCCTCCTTATTACGAGCAAAATAATTATTCCTCCACCTGACATCAGGGACCCACCGAACGGGCCACCTTATTTCGCGAAAAAAATGTTTCCCCCCTGACTGTTGGGACCCACCGGACAGGCCACCATATTTCCCAAAAAAACGTTCCCCCGCTGTCAGCTCGGACCCACCGGAAGTGCCTCCTTATTACGCACAAAAAAATGAATACTCCCCCTGCTAGCTGGGACCCACCACGGTGGGAGGCTGACTTGTGGGCCTACTAAGTTGACGGGGATGGAGGGCTTTGTCAACTTAGTCAATATGAACGATTCTAGCTCCAGTGACCGTACGATGTCCATCCAACGGCCGTAGTGCTTCTTCAACCTCTGGTCTTCTTGCTCCAGCCGCCCAAAGCAGCGCCGGTCGTGCCGCATGCTCCTGCCTCCCGTGGTCGGCTGTGCTGCCGCGGAGGCCTCACCGCGCCCTACTATTCCCACCGCTGGCCAGGCCCTGCGGCGAAGGTAGCCTCACGCCGCAGCCGAACGAGTGAACCCTCATACTCCTCTCCGTGTGGGCATCCACTGTCGCGTCTTCCCCGGCTTCGCATCGTCCCCTTCCTAGGCCTCGCCGTCGTCCACCACCATGGTGCTCTCGGCGCGGCGTGGTTAACGTGGTCAAGGAACGACTTCCATCGGACGTGGACTGTACGTGGAGAGGCTGACAGCTGGGTCCACGGCCGCAACAAGGAAGTGCCTCCTTATTACGCGGAAAATAATGATTCCTCCACCTGACAGCAGGGACCCACCGGACGGGCCACCGTATTTCACGAAAAAAATGTTTCCCCCCTAACTGCTGGGACCCACCAGCTACACCTTCGCACGCAAGGAAGTACGTTCGGGCAAAAGAGAAAAAATGATTCGCCCCCCTGACTGCTGGGACCCACCAGCTACATCTTCACACGCAAGGAAGTGCCTGACAGTCAGGACCCACCTGGTCGAAGCATACGTAGCGTTGTCATTCTGGTCGTGAACGTGTACGTACATACTGGTGGATGTAGAGGCGCGCACGTGTCATAGTAGAGGCGCGCACGTGTCGTAGTAGAGGCGCGCATGTAGCATGTACACGTACGTACAACGGCCAGGGTGCAAGAAAGAAAATATGGCCACATACCTACATACGGGCGGGATCTCGAACGCCTACTCACGCATACGTACGGCCAGGGCTCGTGTACATGGCTGGGTCAGAAAGGAGAAACAGTGTTGTCGTCGTGTTCATGGGGAGCCAACCGGCTAGGTCGGAATGGAATGCGTCATCGTGTTCATCGGGAAGGCTTGGACGGAACAGGCGATGGAAATGAGGCCTGGCGTACCGCAGAACGGAGGAAACGGCCTTGTGTTTGACCGGCCACGTTCGAAACAGGATCCTATTCATCAGGAGGGGTCTGGCGTACCGCAAAACAGAGGAAACGGACCTCCTACGGTCGAAACGGGGGTCCTGTTGATCGAGAGGGGTGTGACATACCGTAAAACGGACGAAACAGACTTGTGTTGGAGCGCTACGGTCGAAACGGGGGTCCTGTTCATCGGGAGGGGTGTGGCGTACCGCAAAACGGACGAAACGGACTTGTGTTGGAGCGCTATGGTCGAAACAAGGGTCCTGTTCATCGGGAGGGGTGTGGCGTACCGCAAAACGGGACTCCACGGGATACTGTTCATGTCCACCGTCGACCTCCTCCAGCCTCCACGGGCTACCGTCGACCTCCTCCAGCCTCCACGGGCTACCGTCGACCTCCTCCAGCCTCCACAGGGTCTTGTTCATCCAGCCTCCACCGCGCGCTAATCCACCGGCTACTGTTCAACCACCCCTCCACGGGCACCCCTCCACCGTCTACTGTTCATCTAGCCCTCCACGGGGTCGTCTTGTTCATCCAGAGGCAACGCCACGGGGTCCTGCATCCACCCCCACCGTTGTCGGGTGGTAGGTATGACATATGCCAACAAATGGCTTATCATTGTGGGAGCCAATAAGACATCGCCGGTGCCTGGAAACGGGATGATGCGAAGACATGCACACCGGCGAATCTTACCCAGGTTCGGGGCTCTCCATGGAGATAACACCCCTAATGCTGCTCTGCAGGGTCTCCGCATGATCACTAGATCAACAAGTGGATACAAGAGGCTCCTTGAGCTGTTTGGCGAGAGGAAGAAGAAGGGCAAGGCCTGCTCTCTTCTCCTCTCAAAGTTATGTCTAAAGCTATCAAAGTCCAACCCTTTGCATGGGTGCCCTGGGGGTTTATATAGGCCTACCCCCTAGGGGTACAATGGTAATCCAGCTGGGCGTGGGCCCAGCCGTCAGTGTCTACGCTCGCCCGCTTCTCCACCGACTGCTGGGGCCCACCGACTGCTGGGTCCCGCCGGCTGCCGGACTCCTGGTCGACAGGTAGGCCCCACCGCTTGGTCTTGTCAGGGGCTGGTTACTGTTGCCTCACTCTTGATGACGAGGGCTTTGTCGAGGTAAGCATGGCTACAAGTGCCACCACCTGGCAGCCTCTCACTGTAGCCTTACCTCGTCTTGTCTCCTTAATGGTGCGCTTACTTTGAGGGAGGGAGTGAGCCGGCTGGTGAGAGACGGCTATGTCCCAGGCCGACTAGGGGAAGCAGGGCCGTCTTCGGGTGTCTCTCTGACCGAAGGGGCCCGCGGCCTGCGGGCCGTACTGACAGCCCGCTGTGGGTGACGTCATGGTCGGCATGGCAACAGTGCCACGCCGGATGGGTCATGGCTGCCCCGTATGGCGTACTGTAGCCATGCGTACACCGGGATTCGGGGGTGGCAGGCTTCACTGTTGCCACGCCCCGTCCCATCTTCGTTATGTGGGTGCAGATTTTGAGGGCACGATCTTGGCCGCCTATCGGGGGCCGGCTTCTTGGAGTCGGTCATCTCATGGCCGGCTTCTCGGAGTCGGCCCTCTCGACGCTTTCTTCATGAGGGTTTTAAGGCCGGGCCGCCTTCCGGTAGTCGGCTTGTGGGATAGCCGGCCGGGGGAAGGCGGCCCCGTGTCTTGGGTGCTTGTAGGCTCGATCGGCCTATTATTTTTTGAAGAGCCAGGGGGAGCCAGCTAGGCTACCCGTGGTCATTCTCTCTGACAGTAGTCCCCGAAGCTGGTTGTGCTTCACGGCTGAAGGGGGAACAAGAAGCTCAATCAGCTTCCTATCCTGAAGAGCCGGCAGCTAGGAGCCGACTTTACTCATGCATGCCTTCTCGGCGAAGTTTCTTCAAAATCTGAAGGCAGGAACCAGCTGGCGCGCAAGCCAGGCTACGGGCTGGCCGCCCGCCGCCTGTGTGCCACATGGCACCCTTCGGCTGGAAGGGCCTGCCAGCCCACGCGCATGACGGGACGCCGCTGCATACCGGGGCCCGCCACTTCCACGCCTTGGCCCAAGCACGGATCTTTTGTGGCCCAAGCGGGCTGCTCGTCTTCTAGCGGCGGTTTCCGCACGCCGTTAAGGCGTGATAATCGCAGGGCGTGGGGGAGTGGGCGCAGTTAATCCCACGTCCCCCACGCCTCGCCTCCTCGGCTTCGCCGCGCGAGGCTATAAGTAGGGGAGGGGGGAGCGGCAGATTCTCGCACGCTCGCCTTTGCTCCGCCACTCTCTTCTTCTTCCTTCTCTCTGTCGCCGTAGCTGCTCTCCACCACGCCACCACTCCGCCAATCTTCTCAGCGCACCGCAGTCTTTCCGCTGCCGAATCATGCGCGCTCCGCCGCCGCGCCTTCCCCGTCGTTTCTCCATTCTCATGGCTGCAACGTCGAGCTCCTGGGACGGCTCCAACGTCCATGAAGACCACGTCGACTTCCTCCACAAGACGCGGCGGTTGCTGGGCAAGGACTACGTGCGAGTCCGTCTTGCGCCCGAGAGGGAAATCTCGCCGGCACCGGAGGAGGGCGAGTGGGTAGTCTTCCGCTCGCACTGCCTGCGCGGCGTCGGCCTGCCCGCGAGCGGCTTCTTCCGCTCATTCCTCGAGTTTTATCACCTCCAGCTGCACCACCTCACTCCAAACACGATGGTGCTGCTGTCGGCCTTCGTCACCCTGTGCGAAGGCTTCCTCGGCGTCCTCCCCACCCTCGAACTTTGGGGGGAATTCTTCCAGTCCAAGCTCGGCACCGTCGTCGCGGGCGTGCCGGCTCCATGCGGCGCCTTCATCGCCATGCGGATATCGACGGTCGACAACCCGTTTCCAGCCATCTCGCTGATCCAGTCGGTGAAGCTTTAGCAAAAATCCTAATTCTACGTGAAGAACGTCGCTCCACAAGGCGACTACGTCAATCTGCCGGCTTACGTAGCCGGCCCGCCAGCTGGGAGGCAGCCTTCGTGGTCCTACCGGGCCAGGTCGCTGACGCCGGCTGGGGCTGGCGCCGTCGCCTGGCTCCGGGTGCTGGTCCAGTCGGAGGGGCTGACCGGGCCCGACCTGATAGCCTCCTTCGTGGAGCGCTGAGTGCTCCTGCTCCAAGGCCGCCCTCACCTGATTTTCCAGATGAGTGGCCGCTTCGACCCTAGTCGGCTAAGCACCAAGGAGATGCCTCATGACGAGGTATCGTACATCGTGAACTACATTGCCAACTGCAAGCTCACCTAGGAATGGCGGTACGGCAAGGAGCCGTACTCTCGCGTCGATCCCCCGCCTGTGGTAAGCCTTCTTTCTTTCCTTCTTCTCTTGTTGCCGAGTTCTCACTGGCCGGCTTCTGACCAGTCGGCTTGTTTTTAATCAGAACCCCCTCCTTCATCTGTCGGCCGGGACCGCGGGGGCGGAACGTGAGTTCTCTCCTGACCGCGCGGTGGACGACTTGGACGACCCCGACTTGGGGGCGGCCGCCTTAGACGACGACGCCGTAGGGGGAGGCGGCGAGGCAGGCGGCTTCAGGCTCTCCGCCACTTTTGAGGACTGTCCGGACGACGACGAGGCCGAGCCTATTCCGCGCCGCCAGCCGGCATCCGACCATCAGGGTGCGGCCTCATCTGCCGGGCCGGCTGCCTGAGGTGGCGCACGGAAGCGCCGGGCGGCGCCGACCCTCTTCGGCAGTCGGCCGAAGAAGCCCAAGGGTACTACGGCGGCGACCAAACGGGACGAGGCGGCCGCGAAGGCAGCCCGCTTCCGCAAGGTGGTGAAGCAGCCGCAGGAAGTTTCGGCGTAAGTGTCCATCCTCTTACACCTTTCTTTTTTCTCTTTGGTTGGCGTTTTTCTAAGCCTTCTCCTGATTCATCAAAACAGGGCTCCGCTCTCTCTCGAGCGGACTACAGCCGCCTCCATAGTCGGAGGGGCGGGAGGATCAGCAAGCTCCCGCCGCGTGGACCCCCGTGCCGAGCTCCAAGCGGCGACGGAGCGGAACGCGCGGGAGGCACGGGAGGTGGAGGAGCAGAGGGCGGCCACCGCCAGGGCAGCTCAGGAGACGACCGCAGAGTCGGCAGGGGCGCAGGCCGACGCGGCGGCCAAGGCCCAAGTAGAGGCCGCGGCCGCGGAGAAGGCGGCGGAGGCCCTGCGTAGCCAGCCTCCGCAGCTCATCATCCCCCTCCGCACCGTGACCCCCGACATCCCGGTGCCCTCGCCAGAAGAAGTCGGTCGTGACCAGCCGGCGATGGAGAGGGAAGGGGGCGACACAGTCGTCCCGGAGGGAGAGGCGGTACCGCCTGTGTCGGCCGGGACGGGCCAAGGCGGCCAGCCCGAGGCGCCGCCTGAGCAGCTGGCTGGAGGCGAGCCGGCTGTGGGGGCGGATCTCGTGGTCCTGTCGCTAACTCGTCGGCGCAGTGAAGGCGACTTCAGAGCCGGACCCGCAGAGGGCCGCGGGCTCCAGCTCGTGGTCCCATGACCTGGAGACGGCCAGCGTCAGCTCGCCGGGGTGGACGCTGGGCGGTGGGACGGCCGTGCTGAATGTGGAGGCGCAGGACGTCCTGGCCCGGCTTCAGTCCCAGGCCGCCGCGCTGAAGCAGTATACCCAAGAATTCCTTGCAACGCGGTCGGACATTCGGGTGACTCTTCTTGCTCTTGATTTCTTCCGTGGGGGAGCGTCAGTGCACCCATTGGGTGTAGTCCCCGAGTTCCGAGTTGGCTGCTGAGCAGGCGGCTTGGAACTTTTTAGTAGTTTTTGATTGATGTCTTGTTCTTACTTGCACCTTTTGTCCCATTGCAGGACTATCACAACCTCCATGCGGCTACCTTCAACTCCCAGGCCCAGGAGATAAATCAAAAGACCGCCGATCTAACGGAGAGCCGGAGTAAGTGCTTTATTTTTTATCTCATGTGGGGGCGCGTCAGCGCACCCACTGGTTGTAGTCCCCGAGATTCGGGCCGACTGCTGAGCAGTCGGGTCGGATCTTTCCTGACGACTTCTTTCTTATTGCTTTTTTCTTCTTCTTCATATCTGCAGGGGCCAATGCCGACTTGAGGGAGCAGCTAGGCGCAGCTCAGACCGCCCTTCGCGCCAAGGAAACTGAGTGCAACGCCTTGGCTCAGGAACGTGATTGCCTGGCCAAGAAACTGGCCGACCAGGAGGAGAGCCACAAGGCGGCCCTGAAGACAGCGCAGGACAGCGAGGCTACCCTCAAAGCCGTGTATGAGACCGAGGCGGCGAGCTGGGCCAAGGCGAGGCAGGCGCTGAGCAAAGGCTACGGTGGGGTTGAGGATTTGATTGGCGGTAGGCCGCCTTCTTCTTCGTTCCTTTGCTCGTCCCTGTCATCTGATCTGTCTTCTGACTTGTTCTGCCTCTTTCTTCTTTGTGCAGAATACTTCCCCGGCTACTCCATTGCCGCCAACCAAGCCATCGAAGCTCACCGCGAGGCTCGACGGCAGGCTGGGGTTGAGATCGCACCGGGTGCCAACCGGACGCTTGAAGAGCAGCTTCTGGCGATTCAGGCCCGCCTCCAGCCGGCTTACCGCATGCTTCGCCGACTTCAGCACGCCGGAGCGCAGGTGCTGGCCACCCTCTGACCCGGCGAGGTGATCCCCCGCACCCCCAGTCGGACTGTCGACTGGCTGGAGGTAGCAGTCGGCCGCTTCGAGGCCTGGAAGGCTTCTGCAATCCGATGCGGGGCTCAGCGGGCGCTAGAGTTCGTCCGGGATTGGTATCCCGGGTTGGGTTTGGCCCAGCTGCGCACCTCGTGGCAGGAGGCTGACGAGGAGCTAGAGGCGGTGCGGCCGACTATCCTCCAGCGCGCCTCGGCGATCACCGACTTCACCGACACTAGTGCCTTTGCCCCTGAGGTGAATGAATACGGCGTCGCTCAGCCGGAGGAGTGGTTCGGGCTGAACCCAGCAGAAGGAGAAGACTCAGTGGAGGAGATCGACTCCAGCAACGAGGGTGAAGAGGAGGAGGAGGAGGATGGTGAAGACGCCACGCCAGACGGTGGAGCGACCGGCCAGCCTCAGCCTGATCGTGCCTCTAGCAATGAGGCGCGTGTGAGCACGTTGCCTGCCACAGGCGGCGATCAAGCCGAGACTCGCTAGCCAACCACTCCTCCAGCCGACACTGCCGTCTCCACCAACCTGCCCGACACGCCTGTTGCCCCCTTGGCCTGACTTGCCGTCCTTGCTTTCCTGCCCGTTACTCCTTGAACAATTTTTATTAATTTTGCGCAGTTCCACCCACTGGGGGTGTATTCAAACTTTGTTGAACGTTGGCCTTTCGAAGGCCTTTTGTGTAAATATAATTATGCATGTGCTTGGCTTCCGTTCCTACTTGCTTTTCATCTTTTGGCTGTTTTCCTTTGCCGCCCTTCCTTGTTCGCCGCCTTCCCAGCCGGATAGCTGCTCTGCAATCTGTGGCCGAGTAAGGTCTTGGCCGTCTGGGAGGACAAGTACTCGAGCCTTCTTAGATTGTAGCAAAGTAAGAAGGGAAGCCGGCCAGCCGGCTGCTTTGACAGCCGGTTGGCGGGGGGGAAGCCGGCTTGTGTTATATAAGTTCGTTAGTACTTTGCCGTTTTTCATGTGGGCATCCTTTCCTGCCTTTGACTCTTGCCAGTCGGACAGTCAATTCTTCGAGCTGCGACTTTCAACAAGAGAGGGCTTGGGTGCCGGCACACTACTTGTCTGACTGCGGGTAGAACTTAAATATAACCCAAGGCGGCAAGTCCCCGGGCCGACTTATCGAACCCGGTGCCGGACGAGAAAACAAATGTAGTAGCATAATCATAGGCATGATACTCATCATTCATAGATAAAAGAGGGTAGTCCCCGAGTACTCCTCAGGGGGCTCGTTGTCTCATACTTAATACAAAAGGTAGCGTGGTACATACTGCATTTTAACTGTAAAATCTTCGGAGGAGATTGGCGTTCCATGGTTGTTCCGACTCCTTGCCGGAATCGTCCCTCTAGCGTGCCTTCGGCTTCTGCGCGTCGATCAGGTAGTAGGAGTCATTGCCTAGAGCCCAGCTGATGACAAATGGGCCTTCCCAGGGGGCCGAGAGCTTGTGATGGCCGGCTGTTCGCTGGACCAGCCGGAGCACAAGATTGCCCTCCTGGAAGGATCTTGGCTTGACCTTCCGGCTGTGGTAACGGCGTAGGCCCTGCTGGTAGATGGCGGACCGGCTGAGGGCTAACAGCCGGCCCTCTTCCACCAGGTCGACGTCATCTTCTCGCGCTTCCTCGGCCTCCTCTTCCATGTACATGGTGACCCGAGGTGAGTCGAATTCGATGTGAGTTGGGATGACAGCCTCGGCACCATATACAAGGAAGAAAGGGTTGAAGCCGGTTGACTTGTTCGGGGTAGTGCGCAAGCTCCAGACGACGGCCGGTAGCTCGTCGAGCTAACAGCCGGCCAAATGCTCTCCAGTGGCACGACCAATCGGGGCTTGATGCCGCAGAGGATGAGGTTGTTTGCTCGCTCGACTTGGCCGTTTGACTGCGGGTGGGCCACGGACGCTAAGTCCAGTCGGATGCCCTGTGTCGCGCAGAAACGTGCCAGTGTTCCCTTGGCAAAATTCGTGCCATTGTCGGTAATGATGCTATGTGGTATGCCATACCGGATTGTGATATCTGCAATGAATGTCACGGCAGTTGGCCCATTCAGCTTCTTGATCGGCTTCGCTTCAATCCACTTGGTAAATTTGTCCACGGCGACAAGCAGATGTGTCATGCCGCCGCGCGCCGTCTTGAATGGGCCCACCATGTCCAATCCCCAAACAGCAAAGGGCCAAGTGAGGGGAATGGTCTTGAGTGCAGAAGCCGGCAGGTGTTGCTTGGAGCTGAAGACTTGGCACCCTTTGCAGTGTTTGAATAATTCCTTAGCGTCGTCCAAAGCAGTCGGCCAGAAGAAACCGTGGCGGAAAGCTTTGGCTACGAGCGATCTTGAGGCTGCGTGGTGGCCGCATTCGCCTTGGTGGATGTCCTTGAGGATTGCTATGCCCTTCTCTGGCTCGACGCAGCGCTGGAAGACTCCAGTGACACTGCGCCTAACGAGCTCTCGGTTCACTATTGTGTATGCTCCGGCTCGGTGTTGGACTTGTCTTGCCGAGATCTCGTCAGTCGACAGCTCTCTGTTAACCAGGAAATTGAGGATGGGCTAGGCCCATGATGGAGCTGTGACTTCTTCTATTGTAAAAACGGCTACTGCGACCAGGGCGGGTGGGCTGGGTGGTGAAGAATTGGAGTCGGCCACCGCCTGTTGTGTCGATGCAGTCCCCGGGCCGGCTGCAATAGTCCCCGGGCCGGATTCTGAAGTCCCCAGGCCGGGTACGACTATAGCAGTCCCTGAGCCGCCTGTCAAAGTCCCCGAGCCGCCTGCTTGGTTCCCCAAGCCGGATCCGGCTGCGTCGGGGTCAGGCGGCACGAAGATGGAATCATACTCTGGAGACGGCTTGACAGACGGCTTGAGGAGGCGTTGGAGAGAGACGCCAGTTGGTATAGTTTGTCGGGTGGAGCCTATTCGTGTCAGGGCGTCCGCTTGCTCGTTGTTGGCCCGTGGCACATGGAGGAACTCGCATCCTTCAAAATATCCACTGAGTTGCTGAACAAGAAAGCGGTAGCTCGCCATGTTTGCATCATTGGCGTCCCAGTCGCCGGATGATTGCTGGACTACCAAGTCCGACTCACCATAGCACAGGATCCGGCGGATGCCGAGTTCTTTGGCCAGCCGGAGCCCGTGTATGAGTGCCTCGTACTCGGCCACATTGTTGGAGGTGGCAAAATGGATTTGCAATGTGTATCTGAGCTTGTCGCCCTTGGGAGAGGTGAGGACGATGTCGGCTCCCAGGCCGGTGCGCATATTGGATCCATCGAAGTGCATCCGCCAATGAGTGGAGTCGGGCGCAGGCGGCAGGTACTGGGTCTCGGCCTAGTCGACGAGGAAGACGGCCAATGCCTGGGACTTGATGGCGGTGCGGGGTTGGTAGAAGATCGTGTAAGGAGCCAGCGCAATGGCCCATTTTGCCACCCGGCCGGATGCATCCCGGCTGCCTATGATCTCGGCGAGCGGGGCAGTGCATACGACCGTGATGGGGTGCTCTTGAAAGTAGGGCTTGAGCTTCTTGGCGGCGAAGTACACGCCATAGCACATCTTCTGATAGTGTGGGTAATTCTGCTTCGAGGTGGACAACACTTCACACAGATAATACACCGGCCTCTGGACTAACTGAGCTCGGCCTTCTTCTGGGCGGTGAACCACGATAACGGTGCTGACCACCCGGCTGGTGGCGGCAATGTAAAGGAGCATGGGCTCTTTTTCAGTCGGTGCCGCCAGGACAGGCAGCGTGGACAGCATCTTTTTTAGCTCGTGGAAAGCTTGGTCTGCTTGGTCATTCCACTCGAAGTGAGTGGATTTCTTCATGAGTCGGTAGAGGGGGAGAGCCTTCTCTCCGAGCCGGCTGATGAAACAGTTGAGGGAGGCCAAGAATTCGGTAAACTTTTGGACGTCTCGCAGCTTGGTAGGAATCTCCATTCTCTCTATGGCCTTGATCTTCACTGGGTTGCATTCGATGCCGCGTTCGGAGACCAGGAAGCCTAGGAGCTGGCCGGCGGGTACTCCGAACACGCATTTCTCAGGATTGAGCTTGATCTAAAATCGGCGCAGGTTTTCAAATGTCTCCTTGAGGTCTTCCAGCAGGGTGCCGCGCTTCTCCATCTTCACCACAATATCGTCTACATAGACGTGGGCATTTCTGCCGAGCTGCTTGAGGAGGCATTTCTACATGCAACGCTGAAAAGTGGCACCAGCATTTCTCAGGCCGAATGTCATAGTCAGGTAACAGAAAGCTCCGAATGGTGTGATGAAGGCGGTCTTCAGGCGGTGGGGTGGGTCCAATTTTATCTGGTGGTAGCCCGAGTAAGCATCCAAGAAGCTCAACAGCTCGCATCCGGTTGTGGAGTCTATCACTTGGTCAATCCTTGGTAGAGCAAAATGATCTTTGGGGCAGGCTTTGTTGAGGCTGGTGTAATCAATGCACATGCGCCACTGCTTGTTCTTCTTCAACACCAGGACCGGGTTGGCAAGCCACTCTGGGAAGAACACCTCATAATGAAGCAGGCCGCTAGAAGCCGGGCTATTTCTTCTCCGACTACTCTTCTCTTCTCTTCTGACAGGCAGCGCAAGGGCTACTTGACCGGCTTGGCGTCAGATTGGACATGTAGCTTGTGCTCGGCGAAATCCGTCGGAACACCCGGCATGTCTTTGGGAGACCATGCGAAGATGTCCCAATTCTCACGGAGGAAATCGACGAGCTTGCTTTCCTATTTGCTGTCAAGGCCGGTTCCCATGACAGCGTACCTCTCCGGGTGCTCTGGGTCCAAAGGTATCTTCTTTGTTTCTTTGGCCGGCTGGAAAGAACCTTGAGCATCATATTCCTTGGGGTCGGGGGACAGGGTCGGCTGCTTGCCAGCCATGGCCACGACTCGGTCCAGCATCTTCTTCTCCTCAACGATCACGAGGGACTCGGCCAGCCGGTTGCTGGCTGCGGCACACTCGGGAGACTTCTTGTAGTCTCCGGCTATGGTGATGATGCCCTTGGAACTCGGCATCTTCATCTTGGGGTAGGCGTACTGGGGCACAGCCATGAACTTGGCCAGAGCAGGCCGGCCAAGCAGTGCGTGGTAAGGGCTCTCCAGATTCACCACTTCAAACCATATTGCTTCTCAGCGGAAATGATCTTTGTCCCCAAAGAGAACATCTATCTTGATCTTGCCGATTGGTGCACAGGACAGGCCGGGTACGATGCCGTGGAACACAGTCCGATTCGGCATGAGCTGCTTCGTCTTGATATTCAGCTTCACCATGGTGTCTCGGTATAGTATGTTGATGCTGCTCCCGCCATCTATCAGTACGCGGGAGAATCGGGCAGCTCGCCTTTCTGTCGCAATGGTGGCGTCCAAAACCAATGCATAGGAGTCGGGAGACGGCATCACCTCTGGGTGATCGGCCCGGCTCCAGCTGATGGGCTTCTCTGACCAGTGCATGAACTCGGGGTTATTGGAGGCGACCGCGTTGACTTCTTGGTATTGTCGGCGCCGGCTACGCCGGTCTTCAGGCTGGCTTGTAAAGATGACGTAGGCGGCATGCTCGTCAGGGAACTCGTCTTGAACAGCTCCGAATGCTGGCCGAGCGGCCGGCTGCTGAGGAGCCGGAGGCGGCTGACCAGCAGGCGGAGGCGGCACCAGCCCTTCGCCCTTGGAGGTTCGCGTGAGCCAATGGCATTTCCGAGTAGTGTGGTTGGAGGCCTTCGCGCCGCTGTGAAACTTGCAGGGGGCATCAAGGGCTTGCTTGTAGGAGAAAGCCGGCTACCAAGCCGGCCTGCCGCCCTTCTGCTTCTTGGGCGCGGGCCGCCCTTCGGGTTGTTCTTCTTCGACTGTGGCCACTTGCCGACTGGTGGAAGTCGGCATCGGAGCCTTGCGCTTGTTGTCGTTCTGGTACGGGCGTCGGTTGGAGTCTCCAGCCGGCGTTTTGGGAGCCGGAGCGAGCACCTTCCCGGAAGCGTCTACCCGGAACTCGGTCTTCATTGAGGAGTTGGCCGTGGCGTACTTATCTGCTATGACCAGCAGTTCATCGAGGGTAGACGGCTCGTCGTAGAGGAGTTGGTGCTTGAGGAGGGTGCCTTCTCGGTAGCCGACGGCGAAGTACTCTATAGCTTGAACCTCGTGCACCCCCTCGCAGGAGTTCCGAAGCTTGGCCCAACGCGTGAGGTAGTCGCGGGTTGATTCATTGGGTCCTTCTACACACAAGGAGAGCTGTCGAGGCTTGGGAGCCCGTTTGTAGGTGCTGGTGAAGTTGCGGATGAAGGCTTCCATCAAGTCTAGCCAGCTGTTGATGCTGTAAGGCTTGAGGCTATTGAGCCAGGTGCGCGCCGTGCCTTGGAGCATGAGGGGAACGTATTTCACAGCAACACGCATGTTGCCGTTTGCTATGGGGACTGTGGTGGAGTAGTCGAACAACCAATCTTCCGGCTTCACGGAGCCGTTGTACTTGGGCGTGTCTCTTGGGAGCGAGAACCCTTTGGGGAAGGGCTCGTCGCGGATGCGGGGGCCAAAGCAAGGCGGGCCGACATCATCTTCCTCTTCTAACGCCAGGGATCGCGCCAGGCGGTCGATCCAATGGCGGGTATCATTTTCGCCGACTCCTTCGCGGTGACCTAGTCGGCCGCTGAGAGTCGGATGCGTGACAGGCGGCGGGGTGGGGTATCTTTCCCCACGAGGCGGAGGAGGAGGCGATCGCCCCATCGCTCCACAGCTTGAGGGCGGCCTTCTGCGTCGCGCTCAATGGTGATTCGAGTCCGACTGCGACTGGCAGCCGGCTCCTTTTCTTGTCTTGCGCGGGCGCCGCCCGCAGTCGGCATCCGTGACGTCGCGCCGTGCTCTCGGCGTGGGGAGGGGGGCTTTTAGTGCGGACGCTGGCTTTGGGCCGCTTTGCGGCCGCGTCGATCAGCTACTAGATGCGTCTGGTCATGTAGGGGAGCTCGTCGGCCCCCACTCCATTTAGCTCGTCTACGACCGACTGGGCGGCGCGTAGGTTCTCGAGAGGCGTGGCGTAGACTGGGCATTCTGCCCCCAGCATGTCGGCGATGGCCGCGCCGCGTTTCTGGACGACGCCAGCCCGGCTCGGCCCGTCGGGAGGCGGCGTGCCGAAGGCGGGGCGGTCGACTTCGCGCTGGTGAGCCTCAGTGAGGCGTCCCATGGTGGCTAGCTTTTGGCCCTCCACAATGAGGGCAAGGCGGCATGCTTCCAGCACCTCGGCGTCGGTGTCGGCCGGGATGGGAGCGAACAGGTCGTGCAGCGCCACTTGTAGGGCCGCTTGTAGGGCGTCGTGGGCGTTCTCGCCAGAGGTGACTCCGTGGCTGATGACTAGCACCTCGGTGACGGTGTTGCCGCCGCTGTCGGCTCAAGGGAGAGGATCGTCGAAGACCACCATGTTAGTGGGGAAAGTGTCGAGTGATGCCGTGTCAGAGTCAACAAGCATCGGTCGATGGATCCAACCGACTCATAATCCACAGCAGGCTCGCTGGAGACGTGGAGTTGGTCAAGGAGACTGACGAGGCCGCTCTCGAGGTAGCCGGTGCCCGCGTCAGATGCGGGCTCGTCGGAGATGCGAGCCTCGCCAAGAAGATTGGCGAGGCAGCTCGCCGCGCAGGCGTCGTCGACACCTTGCAGCGCGTCGGGGCAAGCGCCATCGGGCGTGCCGGGCTGGCTACGCTCGCGGGGGAGGAAAAGGGTTCCCGTCTAGAATAGGTCTCTGGATGACGGTGAACCTGGCCCCACGATGGGCGCCAAATGTCGGGTGGTAGGTACGACATATGCCAACGGATGGCTTATCATTGTGGGAGCCAATAAGACATCGCCGGTGCCTGGAAACGGGATGAGGCGAAGACATGCACGCCGGTGAATCTACCCAGGTTCGGGGCTCTCTGTGGAGATAACACCCCTAGTCCTGCTCTGCGGGGTCTCCGCATGATCACTAGATCAACAAGTGGCTACAAGAGGCTCCTTGAGCTGTTTGGCGAGAGGAAGAAGAAGGGCAAGGCCTGCTCTCTTCTCCTCTCAAAGTTGTGTCTAAAGCTATCAAATCCAACCCTTTGCATGGGTGCCCTGGGGGTTTATATAGGCCTACCCCCCAGCGGTACAATGGTAATCCAGCTGGGCATGGGCCCAGCCGTCAGTGTCTAAGCTCGCCCGCTTCTCCGCCGACTGCTGGGGCCCGCCGGCTGCCGGCCTCCTGGTCGACAAGTAGGCCCCACCGATTGGTCTTGTCGGGGGCTAGTTACTGTTGCCTCACTCTTGATGACGAGGGCTTTCTCGAGGTAAGCATGGCAATAGTGCTGCCGCCTGGCGGCCTCTCACTGTAGCCTTACCTCGTCTTGTCTCCTTAATGGTGCGCTTACTTTGAGGGAGGGAGTGAGCCAGCTGGTGAGAGCCGGCTACGCCCCAGGCCGACTAGGGGAAGCAGGGCCGTCTTCGGGTGTCCCAGACTGACAGCCCGTCGTGGGTGACCTCATGGTTGGCATGGCAGCAGTGCCACACCGGACGGGTCATGGCTGCCCCGTACGGCGTACTGTAGCCATGCGTACTCCGGGATTCGGGGGTGGAAGGCTTCACTGTTGCCACGCCCCGTCCCATCTTCGTTATGTGGGTGTAGATTTTGAGGGCATGATCTTGGCCGCCTGTCGGGGGCCGGCTTCTTGGAGTCGGTCATCTCATGGCCGGCTTCTCGAAGTCGGCCCTATCGAAGCTTTCTTCATGAGGGTTTTAAGGCTGGGCTGCCTTCCGGTAGTCGGCTTGTGGGATAGCCAGCCGGGGGAAGGCGGCCCCGTGTCTTGGGTGCTTGTAGGCTCGATCGGCCTATTATTTTTCGAAGAGCCAGGGGGAGCCGGCTAGGCTACCCATGGTCATTCTCTCCGACAACCGCTCACTGTTCATCCAACCCCCCTGCAATGCTCACTGTTCATCCAGAGAGGCAGCATCGATCGGCTTCAGTTAGCAGTAGTAGTGAAGGAATCACTCAATCGGGTTCAGTTAACAGGCATCGATCGATCACTCGGGTTCAGTAACGCGTAGACTGCAGTGCAATCGCTCGGGTTCAGTTAGAGCCCAACGCCCTCGCTCGGGTTTAGTTAGAGCCAACGCCTCGCACACACGCGCGTACGTGTACAAGAGAAGCACGCATCGCTCGGCCCCCGACCACCCACCGTAACCGGGAACTCCGCAAAATTTTCCTCGCCCTCGCTTCTACCATGATTTTTTCCGTCATGGATGGCCCAAAGAATGTCATGCAGTTGCGTCTCCGGCCCGCCCAGGACAAAAAGCCCATTTTCTGTCATGATTTTTTGTCATAGAAGTAGGAGCCCACCACATCTGTGATGATACCGGGTTTTGTCACAATTATCGTCATAGAAGTGTCATGTGTATGACAGAAAAAAGTTTCGTTCGGCTCAAAATGTCACAGATGTGTCTTTTTTTGTAGTGAGAGCCCACTCCTCCACTTTTCCTTGCCTCTTTCCTCCACATATGCAAAAATGCCATGTAAAGCGAGCTTATAGCAGTGGCGAATCTTGGATAAAAATGAAGGGAAGGCTCAACTCCTCGGTACAAAGGTTGGAGCGGGTAAACAACATGCTAGACACAGACTGTGGGCTGAAATGGCTAGGAATTAGTAGTAAGTTTTCGTTTTTTTCAATTTCAGAGGACAGGCTTGAGCCTGTTAAAGCATGCCCAGTAGAATCGCCACTTCTTATAGCCCACTATTGTACTTGATCCTATAGGTGCTAAGCCTGCCACATAGGCATAAAGTCTGATGTGGTAAAGTTCATTAAGAAGAGAGAGACTAGTTTTGTGACCCCAGGAAGAAACGGTGCTAAGTGCGTGTACCTAGGTGAAAATACAATTTTGAGTCTATAGCTAATTAAATGAAGCAAATTTACCAACAAAAAACTAAGCACCTATGCATTGGGGACTTGAGTTGCTAAGCCATTTAATGCCCTTAGCGCCTCATCTAAGAACCATTTCACTGGAAGAGGTCACTCCTTGGCAAATGCAATAAATACTACAAAGAAAGAGATAGAGAGAAGTAAAAAAAATACTCTTATAGCCAATCTTATAGCTAGCCTTGTTGTAGTATGAGTGACTAAGTGATGACTATGTATCACATGCCAACATTAGATAGCCTAACGCACCGTGTTAAATCTCCAAGGGCGCGACCGCGCGAGTGAGGCCATGGTCGTGGTAGGCGCGATCATGATATGGGCTACTGGCAGCCCTTGGATATGAGATCGAACGGTCACATGCTAAGTTACTGAAAATTTGTAGAATAACCCTCAAGGATAGGATATTCACCCATAGGTCTAGAATCACGCCATGCAACCGTTCCATCTCAGATCCAAGGGCTCTCGAAAGCCTGTATCATGGGAGAATGGAAAGGTTCGTATCACTTGTAATTTTCGTGACGCTTGACATGACATCGAAAGCCATTTAATTGGGCATCGAGTAGACATGACATCTAATTGGGTCCCCATAGTACTATGCATGAATCCATTTATCCACTATGCAAGCCACTACCCTACCGTTCGCACGGCCCACTCAGTATTTTTACAATCGAAAAACCGCTGGCAGTTCGCTCCTACTTGTCCCCGGACGTCTTTTAACATTATGACAGTTCGCTCCTAGTCATCCCGTCCTTTCACATTACAGTAGTTCCACTAATCCTAAACCTCCTCCCAAATCGATGGCGTCCCAAATCTTCATGATCGGCAGTGAGTACAAGGTTAGAACCATCACCGGTGATCAATTCGACGTCATCTAGACCCGTTCTTCTGTGACGGTGAAAGGATGCCTTGATCGCTTCACATGCATGTTCGAAAACTCAAATGATGAGTGGGTCATTCGGCTAGATGTTGAGTACACCACAGTCCTGGAAAGCGAGAAGAATCTAAAGGAGGAAGAGAAGAAGAAGGCCACCGTGATCCAGGTTTGCGTGCATAACTTATGCTTGGTCTACCACATATGCCATGCCGACGTTGAGTGCGAAGAATTTAAGAACTTCCTCAAGGGCGGCCGAGTCAAATTCGTTACTGTAGACTTTAGGAACGACAGGGATGTCCTGGATCGGATAGGCCTTGTTGTAGGCAACCCCTTCAACCTCCAGAAGAAAGGGGTGGTGCCCCCCGTGATCATCCTTCAATGCTGACCCTGGCAGGAGCCATGATCCATCCTTCGTACGGTACACTGAAAAAACCTCCGTTCAAGTTTCATCATGCATGGGACTGGAATGTACTAGATATATACCACATCCACTATGCTGCAATGGATGGGTACCTTTGTTTCAATATCTACAAGGGTTGGATGAAGAGCAAGTGCCAAGTGTGCGGTTCAAGCAAAGAAGCAAAGAGCAAGAGGGACAAGGACAAAGTTGAGGACGTGGATGAGGACTCTGAGTAAGGTGGCAGTGTCGTTGCTCATGGTGGTTCCAATGCAGTGTCTACCGGATTAGTTGCTTGGTTTAATTTCAGGTGTGCTTAGTTTTATTTGAGGGGTGTGTTGTGCTGAGCCCCCAGCAGAACTATGTCATGTTTCTTCTCGTTACTTTAACTCTTTAGTATGTACATACTAGTATTTCTTACAGTTCATCTTTGTCACATCCCTAGCTGCTGGTAGTGCTCTAGGCTAGCTCATGTGTGCATCATGTTTAAATTCTAAAAATTTGAACTGAGGGAATTTTGGAAGCCTCAAAAACTTAAATAAAAGAGGGGCAAAAACCCTAGAAATCTCATTCATTGCTCCAAAATGCTCTTCTTAAATGTTTGATAATTTTTGGTAAGGGTTCTGGTCCCAACCAAAATATTGAACATTTTTAAGGAATTATTTTTGGGACTTTGGATTTAATTCATTAGCTATTTGAATTTGAGTTATATTCATATAATTAGAATATAATTACAAATACCCCTGATATATTTTATAAGCTTTTGGAAAAGTCCATCTAGCAATATAAAATATTCAGAGGAGTTTTTGGCATTGTTTGAATTATTTTAAATTCAAAACAGTGGCAAAATAAATTAATAAAAATAAACAGAACAGAAAAAAATAAAAGAGCAGAAGCCTACCTGGCGCTTACCTGTCCAGCCCAGCCGGCCCAGCTCCTCCCGCTGGCCCAGCCCACCGCCGCCTCCCTCCCCTGTCGCCTTCCTCCTCTGCCAGGAGGACGGGCACGCGCCCGGCGCGCGCGGCCACGCGCCCCGGCCACCTCCTCCCTGCCTGGCTGCCTCCTCCTCCCCTGGTCCCTCCCGCGACGCCACGCAGCCCCCGACCCCCTCTCACTTCTCCCTCACTCTCCCGCGTCCTCATCCTCTCCCCGGAAAACTCTCCCCCTCCTCTGTTCCCCTCACCCGAATGGAGCCCATCGCCGCCGCTCGCCATAACC
>NC_041382.1:399795042-399821134 GCF_002162155.2 Triticum dicoccoides | reverse complement strand
CGGAACACTCTCCCCCTCCTCTGTTCCCCTCACCCGAATGGAGCCCATCGCCGCCGCTCGCCATAACCACGGCCACCGGGCCTCCCTCGCTCCCCCGACTAGCCCAGAGGCTCCGCCTCGACCCCCTCTTTCCTCTCCACCGAGCCACGAGGCCCCGGACGCGCTGCAACGCCGCCACCATCGTCGTTTCCGTCGCCGGCCACCGAAGCTCACCGCCGTCGATTCGCGACGTCTGGCGCGTCTCCGAGCCCACTGAGCCACCCTGCTGCCTCCCTGTGAGCTTGCCGTCGTTTCCCCTCACCTCTCTCTCCCGCGCGCGCCCTGTAGCCGCCGCCCCACGAGCACCCGAAGCCGCCGTCCGCCATCGTCTCCGGCCGCCCTAGCTGCTGCTGCTTGCTGAAACGGGCGCGGGTGAGCTCCAGCTCTCCGTAGCCGCTCTCCTCCGTCCATTTGGACGCCGGAGGAGCGAACCCGAGCCCTCCGCCGCGCTTGTTGCCACCGGCGACGAACCGCCGGCGTGTTAGGTCCTGTTGACCAGGGGTTTGACCTCCCCTGGGTCATTTACATGTGGGCCCGGGGCCCTGCTAATCTAATTTAGATGCTAATTAAATTTTAGCTAACCCACTGACTCACTGACAGGTGGGGCCCAGCCCTGTTAATTAACCCAGTTTAGTTTAATTAAATTCTAACTAAACTAATTTCACTGACATGCGGGACCCACTGTCAGGTTTGACTGGACTGTGCCACGTTGACCTGCTGACGTCATCATGACGTCAGGATGACGCAGTAATGTTTTCTGGATTTGTTTTTATTCAGAAATTTCAGAAAATGCCCTAAACTTTAATAAATCATAGAAATTCAACCGTAACTCCAAATTAAATAATTTATATATGAAAAATTATCAGAAAAATTCAAGGAATCCATCTGTACCATTTTCATGCATGTCAGAACAACTTATAGCTGCTGTTTAGCACAAATCAATTAAAGGGCATTTAAATAATCACATATGGAGTTTGAATTTGAATCTTGTATTCAAACCAACTTCATTTAATCTATTGCTAGTTGCATTAGCTCATAAAACATTCATTTTGCCATGTCATGATCATGCATCATATTGTGCATTGCATTGATTGTGTTCCCTTCTGTGTTGCCGGTATTTGTCCCCTCTCGATAGACGTGATACCGATGATGTGATCGTTGACACTGATGAAGACTCAATGTTATCTTCAGAAGTGCCAGGCAAGCAAAACCCCCTTGTTCATTCCGATACAATCCTACTCTCTCGCTCCTGCTCTCTTTTACTGCATTAGGACAACACTGATTCATCTGTTACTTGCTGCGGTAGCTGAACCCCTTTATCCTCTGCATGACCTGTCATTGCCACAGTAAATAGATGAAACCCACTAGCATGAGTAGGACTTGTTTGAGCCCTGTTGTGCCTACTCATTCATGTTTGTTTGTCATGCCTGCTACTGCTTAGAGTTGAGTCAGGTCTGATTCATCGGGGATGAATCAGAGGCGTGTGAACATGTCCTACTGTGTGTGAGCTAAGTGTGTGAACACGATTTGGTAAAGGTAGCGGTGAGAGGCCATGTAGGAGTACATGGTGGGTTGTCTCATTGAAGCCGTCCTCAGGAACTGAGTTCTGTGTTTGTGATCCATGATTCAGCTACTACCATACATTGGGCCCTGAAATATGACCCCGCTCGACTTCTTATTCACCCTTGTCCTCTGTCCAGGAGTTGCAAGTAGTTTCTGGTGTTTGTAGTATGCTGGAGGCCGTGGACAGCGCTGACCGTAGGGGTGGGCTGTGATGCGGTAGGCACGTGGCATGGTGTACCGGGCGCCCGTTTGGTGTCTCGGGAACCCTGTTCACATCGTTTGGGGCTGTGAGCGAAACTCCGGCCGGATCTCCTCATGGATGGAACCCGAATAGGCGATAAACCTGGACTAGAGACTTGAGTGTTTAGGTAGGTCGTGGTCTACACCCACGTCGGCTTTCGCTTGAAGTCTGCCGAGCACATGTCGTGTGCAGACGCTAAGTGGTGGAAACATGTATGAAGAAGTACACCCCTGCAGGGTTAACATCATCTATTCGAATAGCCGTGTCCGCGGAAAAGGACTTCTGGGTTGCTTATATCAGTTCATAGACAAGTGAAAGTGGATACTCTAAAATACGCAAGATAAGCGTGAGTGCTATGGATGGCGTTCTCGTAGGGAGACGGGAGCGGATCCATAGTGGTGTATTGATATGGGGAATATGTGGACTCGTGTGCGCCACCTCAAAAAAAGTTACTCGCAGTCGTAGTTCAGGATAGCCACCGAGTCAAAGCTGGCTTGCTGCAGTTAAACCCCACCATCCCCTTTGTTGATAATGATGCATATGTAGTTAGTTCTGATGTAAGTCTTGCTGGGTACATTTGTACTCACGTTTGCCTATTTTATGTTTTGCAGAGAGACTTCAGTCTCACTAGTAGTTCCACGTGGACTTCGACGTTTAGCTTGATACCTCAGCTACGATCTTGTGCCCTCGGCAGGATCTGATAGATAGTCAGGCTTCTCAGCCTTTTTCATTTATAGATGTCTGTACTCAGACATGATAGCTTCCGCTTGTGCTTTGACTTGTATGCTCTGATTGTTGGGTCATGAGACCCATGATTGTAATATCGCGCTCCTCGGAGCCTATTGAATAAATTACTTGAGTCGTAGAGTCATGTTGTGATGCCATGTTGTATTTGCACATATCGAGCATATTGTGTGTATGTTATTGAAATGCTTGGTATGTGTGGGATCTGACCATCTAGTTGTTTATCTTTAGTAGCCTCTCTTCGGGGAAATGTCACGCGATGAATACCGGAGTCCTGTTAGCCCGCTACAGCCCGGTTCACCGGAGTCCTGCTAGCCCAGTGCTACAGCCTGGATTCACTCGCTGATGACCGACACGTTCGATGCTGGGTCATGGATGCCTGTCCCTGTAAGTCTGTGCCGCTTTGGGTTTACGACTAGCCATGTCAGCCCGGGCTCCTCATCATATGGATGCTAGCGACACTGTCATATACGTGTGCCAAAAGGCGCAAACGGTCCCGGGCAAAGGTAAGGCGACACCCGTGGGAATACCGTGCGTGAGGCCGCAAAGTGATATGAGGTGTTACATGCTAGATCGATGTGGCATTGAGTCGGGGTCCTGACAGCGTTGGTATCAGAGCTTGACTGCCTGTAGGATTACCAAGCCAAACTGGTCGAAGTTGAGTCTAGAAATTCTTTAGTTATATAAGGGAATTGATTGTGGGATGGAACGTAAGGCTCTTTTTACTCCTTATACCTCATGCCCTTCTGATCTGAGTCATCTTATCTTTCCTGCGGGGATTAAGAACTAGGCTATCTCTTCTTTCTATTAGGATCACGTGTTACTAATCAGTAGACTTATAAGATTGTTGGATTTAAGTCTCAGTTCAGTTCCTACTACTTCCGTATGTTAATTGTTGATCTCGAGACCTTGATATTGTGCTTCTGAGTGGTTATGCCACCATTTTTTGTGAATGTCTCAAATCTTTTCTGAGCATTTACAGCCGTTATGCTGTCCGAGTCATCCTAGGTTTCTAAATAGTCTGATGCATTTGCAAAATCCTTTCCCTCTGGTTTCGATGTTCCTTTATGCCAGCTCAATCACACTAATTGTTGAGTTGAGGTATTCTATTGCCTTGGCATTTATGTTGGAATTATTATTATGACCCTAGGTGTCTTAGGGGATCATCTAGTAATTTAGCCATGATTTGTGTTCCCAGTGTGATGATTCTGGCCATCATTCTCGAAAGCATCCCGTGATGCTACTTAGTAATAGGTATTCTACTCCTGGGTTTTGAACCCGAGATTCACTCTACTTACCTCATGTTGATAGTGTTTGCTAGTTCCTTTAGGATATTAGTAACCTTTGCGATAGTCCTCGAGGTCCGTGGTATATCGTTCTTCCAAATACCATGAACCATTATGGCAGAAGTTTGTTGGATCAAAAGATCACAACAGGCCCTCTAGGAGTTCTCCATGCTATATTGTGACTCTGCCAGCTCAACCTTTCTGCATGGGTTATCCGGAAGAATTATGTTGAACTTTGTTCGGCATACCAACCCATGTATCCACAACTCAGAAAGTTATATGTTCCTTTGAGTTGTCCCTCTTTAGTTGTCTACTGACCTTCGTCTATCAATTGATAGTCAAGAGTATGCGTGCGTTCGTTTATCGATGCCTATTACTCTTGTGGTCCGTCAAGCCATTCTATCGCAGAATGACTAGGAGAAACAAACTCCAGTACCTCTTCCCTATCCAGGATTGGGTCAAAGAAGTTGTGCTCCGCAGATCAAATTGCTAATCCAGCTTTTGTTCTGCTCTACCTTGGAGTATTACATATTTTATATCGAGATTGTTATAGGAATTGCACACCATCCTATGAACTCTTGGTACAGTGATACTTCTTGCCATCATTGTTCATTCCTCGGTTCCTGTGTTATTGTAACCGGAATGCCGACAAATGAATCATGGCGTGTGAAATCAATATTGCTAGCAACTCTGTTGCTTGGTAGTTAAATGGACGATAACCTCATTCTTAGCGTGTTGATTATTGAATCGTCACCCTAAGATTGATTGTGCTACCTAGTCCCTATTTCTGGTGCACTCCTCGACCAATGAGTTAGGAATTATTTCAAGTCCTCACCCATTTGATCATGTCGTCTTGCCCTCAAAAGCAAGATTGTTCTCGAGCTTAGTAACATACCGGTGGTTCGTGACTTTCCAAATATCTTCTTGGAAGTGTTACCGGGTTGTCACCTGACTGTTATGTTGAGCTCGTGATCAAGTTGGTTTATCCTGTAAACCACCCTTTCTCCAAGAATCCGTGTTGGATACCCCTGAGCTAGTTGGTTAAGCTAGACAACAACTTGGAGAGTTGGAAGGTAAAAGCTTGCCTGACTTAGTTCGTTCCAAAGGGATATTCTTGTGTAGTGTGTGTTGAAGAGAGATGATATCTTCATCGATTGGTCCCTGTGATCAGTTATTGGACCTATTGCCTGATAAAAACTTTGATTTGAGTATGGGTTATCGTCAAATCAAATCAGAACCAACGATGTTCGTAATGTTGTCTTACTCGTGGTTGATCCCTCGAGCATACACCATTATATCTTTTGGGTCTGACCAATGCTATCCCTTGTTCACTTAACTATGAAATTCCTTTTAAAAGGAAACCCAGATGAATTGTTGTTGAGCCCATTGACAACATCCTTATCTCCTCCATGATTTTGTTGAACATTAAGCTAGTGTTGGAAACTTTTGAAAGCATTTGTTCATGCTAGCTCATGAAGCATATGTTCGGATGTAAGAAGTGCTTCCTCTAGTTCATGTGCATTTGATACAAGTTGCCGCCGTGGACTCGAGAAAGTCAATGTTGCTTCCTCTGGAATCATCGCAAGTCAGTCATGCACACGTGCGAAGTATTCTGTGGTCTGGAGACTGATCATCTTCATTCCATATGTGTATCCTAGCACACCAAGCCACTGACCGATTTGTTCAAGGAGAAGGAGTATCTTCATAAGAGCTAATCCGGACTTATGAAAGAACTTCGATATCCTCGCTGATGGTTCCCAACCAGAACTCGGTAGTGCTTTATTATAAGACTACCATGTGGTCATGCTTGTCCGGGACAACATGTTCACATGTTTGTAGCAGAACCAGCTCATGTTTTGGAGCTTGCTATCGTAGTTCATTTCCCGAGAATCTCGCAACGTCATCTCGTCGATTTGTGTTGCAAACTTTCATTTTTCTTCCTAGACTCGATGAGTCTGGAATATCCTGACACCAACCAGATCTAAATCTCAGGCAGATATGATGGTTGGAACATTTCCCAAGAACTATAATATTGGTCCCTTGATAACCGGTAAAGTGGATGTCGTGGCCAACACACCCAGCCGGAAGACCTATTATTGTAGTATCTTGTTTGAGGAAGTTGGCCACCTCCGCATAAGGACTTCGTAGGATTTACTCCTTAGATGTTCCTTATGGATTTCTTTTGTGTTCCCGAAGTCCGACCTTTACTTGATGTTCTAGATACCAGACCATTTCTATGAATGGGTTACACTAGCACATCAAGGAGAACATTAGAAGCGGAGTGCTAAATGTCTCTCGGTCGATCATCCAGATTTTATTTCCTTGGCCTCGCTAAGATGAAATCTGAGAAGTGTTATCTTCCTTTGCATCTGCATCATCCATCATCATTCATCGTGGTAGCAAGTTGTGCTGCCAGGATCCTTGACACGGATATTGGTAAAACCCTGATGAATATGGAAATGCTCAAGTTCTTGAGAGCACGCACAAGCGCTACGTGTTATCATCGGCACTAACTGGGTTTGCTCTCAGTTTCCTCGGCAATGCTATGATCTTTTCAAACAGTGAATTCACTCCCTATTGTTGGGTTCTTCCCCAGTTACCAGAATCATTCCCAGCATTTGCATTTTGTTCCCAGCTTGCACCGCCAATGTGCCATTCTACCATGGGTCTCATCCATTTCCGGTGATAAGCAAATTCATCCATTATGTTGTCTTCAACAAGGTAATCCACATCATCCAAGTCCGAGTATGCCATTCTACCGACCCCCACCAGTCGATTGCTGTGATTTGCCTTAGGCTGATATAGAGAGTCTCAATGATCTCTATATCAAAGGTAATTCTTTTTGCCACTTAAGATAATAATCTACGAATCACCCTTCTCCAGGATGTTTCGTCGTGGTATCATGGCAATTCAACTCCTCGCTACGTTGACAACCGATCGCCACCTTCTTAAGTCTGGAATTGTTGTCTACCTAGTGAACCTCGTCACCTGCTCCACTCCATCCCTTTAGAGGTATGCTTCGTCTCTCAGCTCGAGAGATGTTGCTATCTCACATTCCGGGAGTTAATCCTGAGTTGTTCGACCTTCGAGAAGACCGATCCTTCCATAGTTTTCCTTTCCTCTTCTTGTCATGATTAGCTGGAGTTCTCAGAGCAAGACGACAAGACAAAGATGGTGTTCAAATCAACGTTCATTTGAAGTGCAACCTGGATCATGAAGATTGTACTAGTTTGCGTTTCCCCTTCATCCTACCCTACGCTTGAATCTCGAGACGAGATTCTTGTTCAGTGGGGGTGAGTTGTCACATCCCTAGCTGCTGGTAGTGCTCTAGGCTAGCTCATGTGTGCATCATGTTTAAATTCTAAAAATTTGAACTGAGGGAATTTTGGAAGCCTCAAAAACTTAAATAAAAGAGGGGCAAAAACCCTAGAAATCTCATTCATTGCTCCAAAATGCTCTTCTTAAATGTTTGATAATTTTTGGTAAGGGTTCTGGTCCCAACCAAAATATTGAACATTTTTAAGGAATTATTTTTGGGACTTTGGATTTAATTCATTAGCTATTTGAATTTGAGTTATATTCATATAATTAGAATATAATTACAAATACCCCTGATATATTTTATAAGCTTTTGGAAAAGTCCATCTAGCAATATAAAATATTCAGAGGAGTTTTTGGCATTGTTTGAATTATTTTAAATTCAAAACAGTGGCAAAATAAATTAAACAAAAATAAACAGAACAGAAAAAATAAAAGAGCAGAAGCCTACCTGGCGCTTACCTGTCCAGCCCAGCCGGCCCAGCTCCTCCCGCTGGCCCAGCCCACCGCCGCCTCCCTCCCCTGTCGCCTTCCTCCTCTGCCAGGAGGACGGGCACGCGCCCGGCGCGCGCGGCCACGCGCCCCGGCCACCTCCTCCCTGCCTGGCTGCCTCCTCCTCCCCTGGTCCCTCCCGCGACGCCACGCAGCCCCCGACCCCCTCTCACTTCTCCCTCACTCTCCCGCGTCCTCATCCTCTCCCCGGAACACTCTCCCCCTCCTCTGTTCCCCTCACCCAAATGGAGCCCATCGCCGCCGCTCGCCATAACCACGGCCACCGGGCCTCCCTCGCTCCCCCGACTAGCCCAGAGGCTCGGCCTCGACCCCCTCTTTCCTCTCCACCGAGCCACGAGGCCCCTGACGCGCTGCAACGCCGCCACCATCGTCGTTTCCGTCGCCGGCCACCGAAGCTCACCGCCGTCGATTCGCGACGTCTGGCGCGTCTCCGAGCCCACTGAGCCACCCTGCTGCCTCCCTGTGAGCTTGCCGTCGTTTCCCCTCACCTCTCTCTCCCGCGCGCGCCCTGTAGCCGCCGTCCCATGAGCACCCGAAGCCGCCGTCCGCCATGGCCGGTGAGCGTCGTGCTCCCGGGCTCCTCCACCTGCGCTCGTTGCCTTCGAGTGCTCCTGACGACCCCAGTAATCCGTAGAGGCCCTCAGCTGACCTCGCCGTGCCGTGTAACACCGAACCCGAGCACGCCCGAGCTCCGGCCGCCGCTGCCGAGCTCGGGGCCATCGTCTCCGGCCGCCCTAGCTGCTGCTGCTTGCTGAAACGGGCGCGGGTGAGCTCCAGCTCTCCATAGCCGCTCTCCTCCGTCCATTTGGACGCCGGAGGAGCGAACCCGAGCCCTCCGCCGCGCCTGTTGCCACCGGCGATGAACCGCCGGCGTGTTAGGTCCTGTTGACCAGGGGTTTGACCTCCCCTGGGTCATTTACATGTGGGCCCGGGGCCCTGCTAATCTAATTTAGATGCTAATTAAATTTTAGCTAACCCACTGACTCACTGACAGGTGGGGCCCAGCCCTGTTAATTAACCCAGTTTAGTTTAATTAAATTCTAACTAAACTAATTTCACTGACATGCGGGACCCACTGTCAGGTTTGACTGGACTGTGCCACGTTGACCTGCTGACGTCATCATGACGTCAGGATGACGCAGTAATGTTTTCTGGATTTGTTTTTATTCAGAAATTTCAGAAAATGCCCTAAACTTTAATAAATCATAGAAATTCAACCGTAACTCCAAATTAAATAATTTATATATGAAAAATTATCAGAAAAATTCAAGGAATCCATCTGTACCATTTTCATGCATGTCAGAACAACTTATAGCTGCTGTTTAGCACAAATCAATTAAAGGGCATTTAAATAATCACATATGGAGTTTGAATTTGAATCTTGTATTCAAACCAACTTCATTTAATCTATTGCTAGTTGCATTAGCTCATAACACATTCATTTTGCCATGTCATGATCATGCATCATATTGTGCATTGCATTGATTGTGTTCCCTTCTGTGTTGCCGGTATTTGTCCCCTCTCGATAGACGTGATACCGATGATGTGATCGTTGACACTGATGAAGACTCAATGTTATCTTCAGAAGTGCCAGGCAAGCAAAACCCCCTTGTTCATTCCGATACAATCCTACTTGTCAGGACCCCGACTCGATGTCACATTGATCTAGCCGGTAACACCTCATATCACTTTGCGGCCTCACGCACGGTATCCCCACGGGTGTCGCCTTACCTTTGCCCGGGACCGTTTGCGCCTTTTGGCTCACGTATATGATAGTGTCGCTAGCATCCATATGATAAGGAGCCCGGGCTGACATGACTAGTCGTAAACCCAAAGTGGCACAGACTTACAGGGACAGGCATCCATGACCCAGCTTCGAACGTGTCGGTCATCAGCAAGTGGGTCCGGGCTGTAGCACTGGGCTAGCAGGACTCCGGTAAACCGGGCTGTAGCGGGCTAACAGGACTCCGGTACTCAAAGCGTTACATTTCCCCGAAGGGACAGACACAGGAACGAAGAAGGACACATGCCGGCCAGCCTAAGTGTTCCGGAGCAGTAGCAAGCTACCATGGCTCGGTGGAAACACTAGGAGACATTTCCCGGTAAGAGAGGCTACCAAGGATAAACAACTAGGTTGTCAGATCCCACACATACCAAGCATTTCAATAGCATACACACAATATGCTCGATATGTGCAAATACAACATGGCATCACAACATGACTCTACAACTCAAGTATTTATTCAGTAGGCTCCGAGGAGCGAGATATTACAAACAGGGGTCACATGACCCAACAATCAGAGCATACAAATCAAAGCACAAACGGAAGCTATCATGTCTGAGTACAGACATCTATAAATGAAAAAGGCTGAGAAGCCCGACTATCTACCAGATCCTGCCGAGGGCACAAGATCGTAGCTGGGGTAACAAGCTAAACGTCGAAGTCCACGCGAAACTACTAGTGAGACCGAAGTCTCTCTGCAAAAACATAAAATAGGCAAACGTGAGTACAAATGTACCCAGCAAGACTTACATCAGAACTAACTACATATGCATCATTATCAACAAAGGGGATGGTGGGGTTTAACTGCAGCAAGCCAGCTTTGACTCGATGGCTATCCTGAACTACGACTGCAATGTAACTCTTTTGAGGTGGCGCACACGAGTCCACATATTCACCATATCAATACACCACTATGGATCCGCTCCCGTCTCCCTACGAGAACGCCATCCATAGCACTCATGCTTATCTTGCGTATTTTAGAGTATCCACTTTCACTTGTCTATGAACTGATATAAGCAACCCAGAAGTCCTTATCCGCGGACACGGCTATTCGAATAGATGATGTTAACCCTGCAGGGGTGTACTTCTTCATACATGTTTCCACCACTTAGCGTCTGCACACGACATGTGCTCGGCAGACTTCAAGCGAAAGCCGACGTGGGTGTAGACCACGACCTACCTAAACACTCAAGTCTCTAGTCCAGGTTTATCGCCTATTCGGGTTCCATCCATGAGGAGATCCGGCCGGAGTTTCGCTCACAGCCCCAAACGATGTGAACAGGGTTCCGTGACACCAAACGGGCGCCCGGTATACCCGGCCACGTGCCTACCGCATCACAGCCCACCCCTACGGTCAGCGCTGTCCACGGCCTCCAGCATACTACAAACACCAGAAACTACTTGCAACTCCTAGACAGAGGACAAGGGTGAATAAGAAGTCGAGCGGGGTCATATTTCAGGGCCCAATGCATGGTAGTAGCTGAATCATGGATCACAAACACAGAACTCAGTTCCTAAGGACGGCTTCAATGAGACAACCCACCATGTACTCCTACATGGCCTCTCACCGACACCTTTTACCAAATCGTGTTCACACACTTAGCTCACACATAGTAGGACATGTTCACACACCTCTGATTCATCCCCGATGAATCAGACCTGACTCAACTCTAAGCAGTAGCAGGCATGACAAACAAGCATGAATGAGTAGGCACAACAGGGCTCAAACAACTCCTACTCATGCTAGTGGGTTTCATCTATTTACTGTGGCAATGACAGGTCATGCAGAGGATAAAGGGGTTCAACTACCGCAGCATGTAACAGTTGAATCGGTGTTGTCCTAATGCAGTAAAAGAGAGCAGGAGCGAGAGAGTAGGATTGTATCGGAATGAACAAGGGGGTTTTGCTTGCCTGGCACTTCTGAAGATAACATTGAGTCTTCATCAGTGTCAACGATCACATCATCGGTATCACGTCTATCGAGAGGGGACAAATACCGGCAACACAGAAGGGAACACAATCAATGCAATGCACAATATGATGTATGATCATGACATGGCAAAATGAATGTGTTATGAGCTAATGCAACTAGCAATAGATTAAATGAAGTTGGTTTGAATACAAGATTCAAATTCAAACTCCATATGTGATTATTTAAATGCCCTTTAATTGATTTGTGCTAAACAGAATCTATAAGTTGTTCTAACATGCATGGAAATGGTACAGATGGATTCCTTGAATTTTTCTGATAATTTTTCATATATAAATTATTTAATTTGGAGTTACGGTTAATTTTCTATGATTTATTGAAGTTTTAGCTATTTTCTGGAATTTCCTGATTATTTTTAAATCCAGAAAATACTTATTGCGTCAGCCTGACATCATCATGACGTCAGCAGGTCAACAGGGCGCCTCCAGGTCAAACCTGACCTGTGGGACCCATATGTCAGCGTCACAGGTTAAACAGGGGGGTTTATTTTAGTTTAATTAAGGATTAGGGCACTAGGGCCCACATGTCAGTGTCAGCAGGGGGGTAATTAAATTAAAATAAACTAACTAATTAACAGGGGGGGCTGGCCCCACATGTCATCGACCCAGGGGGGGTCAAACCCCTGGTCAGCAGGGCCTAACCCGCCGGCGGCTCGTCGCCGGTGGCAACAGGCGCGGCGGAGGGCGCGGGCTCGCTCCTCCGGCGTCCAAATGGACGGAGGAGAGCGGCTACGGGGAGCTGGAGCTCACCCGCGCCAATTTCAACAAGCAGCAGCAGCTAGGGCGGCCGGAGACGATGGCCTCGAGCTCGGCAGCGGCGGCCGGAGCTCGGGCGTGCTCGGTTTCGGCGTTACACGGCACGGCGGGCGCGGCCGATGGGCTCTACGGGATGCTGGGGTCACCAGGAACACCCGGAGGCAACGAGCGCAGGCGGAGAAGCTCGGGAGCACGGAGCTCACCGGCCATGGCGGACGGCGGCTTCGGGTGCTCATGGGGCGGCGGCTACAGGGCGCAATCGAAGGGGGAAAGAGGGAGGGGAGGCGTAGGAGCTCACAGCGGTGCCGTAGGGATGGTTAGCCGGCTCGGGGGCGCGCCGGAGTGGCCGAATCGACGGAGAAGATCCTCGGCGGCCGGCGAGGGGAAAACGTCGGGGGTGGCGTTCCGGGGCTCTTCTGGTCGCGTGACACGACGAGGAGGTCGAGGGAGGACCGGCGGAGCGTCCTGGGGCGTCGGTGAGGCTAGGGGTGGCCGGTGGCCATGGGTACGGCGACGATGGCGGCGAGCTCCGCCCGGTGGTGTGCGCGAGAGGGAAACAGAGGAGGGAATGGGGTCCAGGGGGAGAGAGGGGAGGTGCAGGGGGCGAGGGCGTCTCCGTGGCGTCGCGAGGGAGTCGGGGAGGCTGCCACGGCGAAGCAGGAGGTGGCCGGCGCTCTTCGGGCGCGCGCCACGCCTCGCCTCTGCCTACTGGCAGAGGAAGAAGAGGACAAGGGGGGAAGGAGGTGGGCTGGGCCTAGCTGGGCCGGTCCTGGTGGGCTGCACGGGTAAGGCCAGGTACTTCCTTCTCTCTCTCTTATTTCTATTTTATATTTCTGTTTTCTATTTTGTTCTGTTTTGTTTTGGTTTAGAAAAAATACTAAACCATTTAATAAAATCCTGAAAATAATTATGTGGCTAGAACTAAAATATACCAAACCACATAAAATGTTCCAGAATTATTGGACATATATTAATTATATATAAAATATAAATCCAATGCAATTAGTTATTGAATTAATTCAAATGGCCAAAACAAATATTTCTGTGACTCCAAAAATATTGGTTTGAATGTTACCTCTTACCAATATTTCTATAGAATAACAGGAACATTTTCTTGGATTCATTTGAGAAGAATTAAATGTTGGTTATTTTTAGAGGTTTTCTGAGGCTTTTGAAAATTCCTCAATTCAAATTTCATTTGAATTTAAACATGATGCAGCAACCAAGCTAGTCCAAGGCCAGGGTAAAGCTAGGGATGTGACAACTCACCCCCACTAAACAAGAATCTCATCTCGAGATTCAAGCGTAGGGTAAGGTGAAGGGTAACGCAGACTAATATACTCTTCACGATCCAGGTTGCACTTCATAGGAACGTTGATTCGATCACCATCATTGTCTTGATGTCTTGCTCTGAGAACTCCAGCTAATCATGACAAGAAGAGAAAAGGTAAACTCTAGAAGGATCGATCTTCTCGAAGGTCGAACAACTCACGAAATGAGACATAGAACCATCTCTCGGGTTGAGACACGAGATACACATCAAGAGGGGTGGAAGAAACGGATGATGAAGGTTCACTAGGTGGACAATAATTCCACACTTAAGAAGGTGGTAAATGATTGTTAACGTAGCGAGGAGTTGAGTTGCCATGATACCATAACGATACACCTTAGGGAAGGTGACTCGTAGAGATATCCCCTTAAGTGGCAAAAAGAATTACTTTTGATTCAGAGATCATTGAAACTCTTTAAACCAGCCTAAGGCAATTCTCGAGCGATCATTTGGAGGGGGTCGGTAGAATGGCATACTTGGACTTGGATGATGTGGATTACCTTGTTGAAGACAACGCAATGGATGAATTTGCTTATCACCGAAAATGGAAGGGACCCATGGTTGAATGGCACATTGGTGGTGCAAACTGGGAATAGATGCAAATGCTGGGAACGATTCTGGTAACTGGGGAAGAACCCAACAACAGAGAGTGAATTCACTGTTTGAAAAGATCATAGCATTGCCGAGGGAACTGAGAACAAACCCAGTTAGTGCCGATGATAACACGTAGCGCTTGTGCGTGCTCTCAAGAACTTGAGCATTTCCATATTCATCTAGGTTTTATCAACAACCGCGTCAAGGGTGCTGACAACACAACATACTACCATGATGAATAGCGATGGACGATGCAGATGCGAAGCAGGATAACACTTTCTCAGATTTCACCTTAGCGAGGCCAAGCAAATAAAATCTGGATGATCGACCGAGAGACATTTAGCACTCCGCTTCTAATGTTCTCCTTGATGTGCTAGCGTAACCCATTCATAGATATGGTTTGATATCTAGAACATCAAGTAAAGGTCGGACTTCGGGAGCACAAGAATCCATAAGGAACAACTAGGGAGGTAAATCCTACGAAATCCTTATGGGGAGGTGGCCAACTTCTTCAATCAAGATACTACAATAATAGGTCTTTCGGCTGGGTGGGGCTGGCCACGACATCCACTTTACCAGTTATCGAGGAACCAATATTATAGTTCTTGGGGAAATGTTCCAACCATCATATCTGCCTGAGATTCAGATCTGGTTGGTGTCAGAATATTCCAGACCCATCGAGTCTAGGAAGAAAAATGAAAGTTTGCAACACAAATCGACGAGATGACGTTGCGGGATTCTCGGAAGATGAACTACGATAGCAAGCTCCAAAACATGAGTTGGTTCTGCTACAAACATGTGAACATGTTGTCCAAGACAAGCATGACCACAAAGTAGTCTTATAATAAAACACTACCGAGTTCAGGAGGGGGAACCATCATTAATGACATCGAAGTCTCCACGCGTGGAAGTCCAAAGAGTTCACCTTGGACAGACTCCTTTATCTTTGAACAACTCAATCAGTGGCTTGGTGTGCTAGGATATACATATGGAATGGAGGTTGCAAGTCTCCGAACCACAGAATACTTCACACGTATGCATGACTGATTTGGGATGATTCCAGAGGAAGCAAAACTAACTTTCTCAAATCCACGGCGGCAACTTTCACCAAATGCACGTGTATAAGAGGAAGTCACTCCTTTCATCAAACAAATACTTCATGAGTTAGCATGAAGAAATGCTTTCAAAAGTTTCCAACGCTAGCTTAATGTTCAACAAAATCATGGAGGAGATAAGGATGTTGCCAATGGGCTCAACAACAATTCATCTAGGTTTCCTTTTAAAAGGAATTCCATAGTTAAGTGAACACGGTGATAGCATTGGTCAGACCAAAGATGTAATGGTGTATGCTCGAGGGATCAACCACGAATAAGACAACATTACGGGCATCGTTGGTACTGATTTGATTTGACGATAGCCCATACTCAAATCAAAGGATTGATAAGACAATAGGTCCAGCAACTGATCACAAGGACCAATCGATGAAGATATCATCTTTCTTCAACACACACTACACAAGAATATCCCTTTGGAACGAACTAAGTCAGGCAAGCTTTTATCTTCCAACTCTCCAAGTTGTTGTCTAGCTTAACCAACTAGCTCCGGGATATCCATCACAGATTCTTGGAGAAAGGGTGGTTCACAAGAAACCAACTTGATCACGAGCTCAACATAACAGTCAGGTGACAACCTGGTAATACTTCCGAGAAGACATCCAGAAAATCACGAACCACCGGTATGTTACTAAGCTCGAGAACAATCTCGCTTTTGAGGGCAAGACGATATGATCAAATGAGTGAGGACTTGACAAGATCCTAACTCATCAATCGAAGGGTGCACCGAAATAAGGACTAGGTAGCACGATTAGTCTTAGAAGGATGATTCAAAAACCAACACGCTAAGAATGAAATTATTGTCCCTTAACTACCAAGCAACGAGGTTGCTAGGAGTATTGATTTCACACATCACAATTCATTTGTCGGTATTCCGGTTGCATCAACACGATGGCCGAGGAATGACTAATGATGGTGAGAAGTATTACTACGTCAAAATTCATGAAAGTTGGTGCAGTTCTCATGACAATTCTGGCATGAACGGGGGTAATACTCCAAGGTAGAACAGAACCAAAAGCTGGATTGGCATTTGATCTGCGAAGCACAACTTCTTTGACCCAATCATGGATATGGAAGAGGTACTGGAGTTTGTTTCTCCTAGTCATTCTGAATGGAATGGCTTGACGGACCACAAGAGTAATAGGCATCAATGAACGAATGCACACATAATCTTGACTATCAATTGATAGACGAGGGTCAGAAGACAACTAAAGAGGGACAACTCAAAGGAACATACGATTTTCTGAGTTGTGGATGCATGGTTTAGCATGTCGAACGAATTCAACATATTTCTTCCGGATAACCCAAGCAGAAAGGTAGAACTGGCAGAGTCACAATGTAGAATCGAGAACCCATCGAGAGCACTCTGATTGTGATCTATCGATCAGCGAGGAACATTTTCCATAAGCGGTTCATAGTATTTGGAAGAAAGGAATACCACGAACCTCGAGGACTATCGCAAAGTTACTAATATCCTAAAGGAACTAGCAAACACTATCAACATGAGGTAAGTAGAGTGAATCTTGGTTCGAAAACCCAGGAATAGAATACCTACTACTAAGTGGCATCACGGGATGCTTTCGAGAATAAAAGCCAGAATCATCACACTGGGATCACAAAACATTGCTAGATTACTAGGTGACTCCCTAAACACCTAGGGCCAAAATAGTAACTCCAACATAATGTCAAGGCAATAGAATACCTCAACTCAACAATTAGTGTGATTGAGCTGGCATAAAGGAGCATCGAAACCAGAGGGAAAGGATTTTGCAAATGCATCAGACTATTTAGAAACCTGGGATGACTCGGGCAGCATAACGGCTGTAAATGCTCAGAAAAGATTTGAGACATTCACAAAATGGTGGCATAACCACTCAGAAGCACGATATCAAGGTTTCGAGATCAATAATTAACATACAGAAGTACTAGGAACTGAAACGAGGCTTAAGTCCAACAATCTATAAGTCTACGAATTAGTAAGACGTGATCCTGATAGAAAGAAGAGATAGCCTAGTTCTTAATCCCCGTAGGAAAGATAAGATGACTCAGATCAGAAGGCATAAGGTATAAGGAGTAAAAAGAGCCTTACGTTCCATCCCACAATCAATTCCCTTATATAACTAAAGAATTTCTAGACTCAACTTCGACCAGTTTGGCTTGGTAATCCTACAGGCAGTCAAGCTCTGATACCAACTCTATCAGGACCCCGACTCGATGTCACATTGATCTAGCCGGTAACACCTCATATCACTTTGCGGCCTCACGCACGGTATCCCCACGGGTGTCGCCTTACCTTTGCCCGGGACCGTTTGCGCCTTTTGGCTCACGTATATGATAGTGTCGCTAGCATCCATATGATAAGGAGCCCGGGCTGACATGACTAGTCGTAAACCCAAAGTGGCACAGACTTACAGGGACAGGCATCCATGACCCAGCTTCGAACGTGTCGGTCATCAGCAAGTGGGTCCGGGCTGTAGCACTGGGCTAGAAGGACTCCGGTAAACCGTGCTGTAGCGGGCTAACAGGACTCCGGTACTCAAAGCGTGACATTTCCCCGAAGGGACAGACACAGGAACGAAGAAGGACACATGCCGGCCAGCCTAAGTGTTCCGGAGCAGTAGCAAGCTACCATGGCTCGGTGGAAACACTAGGAGACATTTCCCGGTAAGAGAGGCTACCAAGGATAAACAACTAGGTTGTCAGATCCCACACATACCAAGCATTTCAATAGCATACACACAATATGCTCGATATGTGCAAATACAACATGGCATCACAACATGACTCTACAACTCAAGTATTTATTTAGTAGGCTCCGAGGAGCGAGATATTACAAACAGGGGTCACATGACCCAACAATCAGAGCATACAAATCAAAGCACAAGCGGAAGCTATCATGTCTGAGTACAGACATCTATAAATGAAAAAGGCTGAGAAGCCCGACTATCTACCAGATCCTGTCGAGGGCACAAGATCGTAGCTGAGGTAACAAGCTAAACGTCGAAGTCCACGCGAAACTACTAGTGAGACTGAAGTCTCTCTGCAAAAACATAAAATAGGCAAACGTGAGTACAAATGTACCCAGCAAGACTTACATCAGAACTAACTACATATGCATCATTATCAACAAAGGGGATGGTGGGGTTTAACTGCAGCAAGCCAGCTTTGACTCGGTGGCTATCCTGAACTACGGCTGCAATGTAACTCTTTTGAGGTGGCGCACACGAGTCCACATATTCACCATATCAATACACCACTATGGATCCGCTCCCGTCTCCCTACGAGAACGCCATCCATAGCACTCACGCTTATCTTGCGTATTTTAGAGTATCCACTTTCACTTGTCTATGAACTGATATAAGCAACCCAGAAGTCCTTATCCGCGGACACGGCTATTCGAATAGATGATGTTAACCCTGCAGGGGTGTACTTCTTCATACATGTTTCCACCACTTAGCGTCTGCACACGACATGTGCTCGGCAGACTTCAAGCGAAAGCCGACGTGGGTGTAGACCACGACCTACCTAAACACTCAAGTCTCTAGTCCAGGTTTATCGCCTATTCGGGTTCCATCCATGAGGAGATCCGGCCGGAGTTTCGCTCACAGCCCCAAACGATGTGAACAGGGTTCCGTGACACCAAACGGGCGCCCGGTATACCCGGCCACGTGCCTACCGCATCACAGCCCACCCCTACGGTCAGCGCTGTCCATGGCCTCCAGCATACTACAAACACTAGAAACTACTTGCAACTCCTGGACAGAGGACAAGGGTGAATAAGAAGTCGAGCGGGGTCATATTTCAGGGCCCAATGTATGGTAGTAGCTGAATCATGGATCACAAACACAGAACTCAGTTCCTGAGGACGGCTTCAATGAGACAACCCACCATGTACTCCTACATGGCCTCTCACCGCTACCTTTACCAAATCGTGTTCACACAGTTAGCTCACACACAGTAGGACATATTCACACACCTCTAATTCATCCCCGATGAATCAGACCTGACTCAACTCTAAGCAGTAGCAGGCATGACAAACAAACATGAATGAGTAGGCACAACAGGGCTCAAACAACTCCTACTCATGCTAGTGGGTTTCATCTATTTACTGTGGCAATGACAGGTCATGCAGAGGATAAAGGGGTTCAACTACCGCAGCATGTAACAGTTGAATCGGTGTTGTCCTAATGCAGTAAAAGAGAGCAGGAGCGAGAGAGTAGGATTGTATCGGAATGAACAAGGGGGTTTTGCTTGCCTGGCACTTCTAAAGATAACATTGAGTCTTCATCAGTGTCAACGATCACATCATCGGTATCACGTCTATCGAGAGGGGACAAATACCGGCAACACAGAAGGGAACACAATCAATGCAATGCACAATATGATGTATGATCATGACATGGCAAAATGAATGTGTTATGAGCTAATGCAACTAGCAATAGATTAAATGAAGTTGGTTTGAATACAAGATTCAAATTCAAACTCCATATGTGATTATTTAAATGCCCTTTAATTGATTTGTGCTAAACAGCATCTATGAGTTGTTCTAACATGCATGGAAATGGTACAGATGGATTCCTTGAATTTTTCTGATAATTTTTCATATATAAATTATTTAATTTGGAGTTACGGTTAATTTTCTATGATTTATTGAAGTTTTAGCTATTTTCTGGAATTTCCTGATTATTTTTAAATCCAGAAAATACTTATTGCGTCAGCCTGACATCATCATGACGTCAGCAGGTCAACAGGGCGCCTCCAGGTCAAACCTGACCTGTGGGACCCATATGTCAGCGTCACAGGTTAAACAGGGGGGTTTATTTTAGTTTAATTAAGGATTAGGGCACTAGGGCCCACATGTCAGTGTCAGCAGGGGGGGTAACTAAATTAAAATAAACTAACTAATTAACAGGGGGGGCTGGCCCCACCTGTCATCGACCCAGGGGGGTCAAACCCCTGGTCAGCAGGGCCTAACCCGCCGGCGGCTCGTCGCCGGTGGCAACAGGCGCGGCGGAGGGCGCGGGCTCGCTCCTCCGGCGTCCAAATGGACGGAGGAGAGCGGCTACGGGGAGCTGGAGCTCACCCGCGCCCATTTCAACAAGCAGCAGCAGCTAGGGCGGCCGGAGACGATGGCCTCGAGCTCGGCAGCGGCGGCCGGAGCTCGGGCGTGCTCGGTTTCGGCGTTACACGGCATGGCGGGCGCGGCCGATGGGCTCTACGGGATGCTGGGGTCACCAGGAACACCCGGAGGCAACGAGCGCAGGCGGAGAAGCTCGGGAGCACGGAGTTCACCGGCCATGGCGGACGGCGGCTTCGGGTGCTCATGGGGCGGCGGCTACAGGGCGCAATCGAAGGGGGAAAGAGGGAGGGGAGGCGTAGGAGCTCACAGCGGTGCCGTAGGGATGGTTAGCCGGCTCGGGGGCGCGCCGGAGTGGCCGAATCGACGGAGAAGATCCTCGGCGGCCGGCGAGGGGAAAACGTTGGGGGTGGCGTTCCGGGGCTCTTCTGGTCGCGTGACACGACGAGGAGGTCGAGGGAGGACCGGCGGAGCGTCCTGGGGCGTCGGTGAGGCTAGGGGTGGCCGGTGGCCATGGGTACGGCGACGATGGCGGCGAGCTCCGCTCGGTGGTGTGCGCGAGAGGGAAACAGAGGAGGGAATGGGGTCCAGGGGAGAGAGGGGAGGTGCAGGGGGCGAGGGCGTCTCCGTGGCGTCGCGAGGGAGTCGGGGAGGCTGCCACGGCGAAGCAGGAGGTGGCCGGCGCTCTTCGGGCGCGCGCCACGCCTCGCCTCTGCCTACTGGCAGAGGAAGAAGAGGACAAGGGGGGAAGGAGGTGGGCTGGGCCTAGCTGGGCCGGTCCTGGTGGGCTACACGGGTAAGGCCAGGTACTTCCTTCTCTCTCTCTTATTTCTATTTTATATTTCTGTTTTCTATTTTGTTCTGTTTTGTTTTGGTTTAGAAAAAATACTAAACCATTTAATAAAATCCTGAAAATAATTATGTGGCTAGAACTAAAATATACCAAACCACATAAAATGTTCCAGAATTATTGGACATATATTAATTATATATAAAATATAAATCCAATGCAATTAGTTATTGAATTAATTCAAATGGCCAAAACAAATATTTCTGTGACTCCAAAAATATTGGTTTGAATGTTACCTCTTACCAATATTTCTATAGAATAACAGGAATATTTTCTTGGATTCATTTGAGAAGAATTAAATGTTGGTTATTTTTAGAGGTTTTCTGAGGCTTTTGAAAATTCCTCAATTCAAATTTCATTTGAATTTAAACATGATGCAGCAACCAAGCTAGTCCAAGGCCAGGGTAAAGCTAGGGATGTGACACTACTCTCTCGCTCCTGCTCTCTTTTACTGCATTAGGACAACACCGATTCATCTGTTACTTGCTGCGGTAGCTGAACCCCTTTATCCTCTGCATGACCTGTCATTGCCACAGTAAATAGATGAAACCCACTAGCATGAGTAGGAGTTGTTTGAGCCCTGTTGTGCCTACTCATTCATGTTTGTTTGTCATGCCTGCTACTGCTTAGAGTTGAGTCAGGTCTGATTCATCAGGGATGAATCAGAGGCGTGTGAACATGTCCTACTGTGTGTGAGCTAAGTGTGTGAACACGATTTGGTAAAGGTAGCGGTGAGAGGCCATGTAGGAGTACATGGTGGGTTGTCTCATTGAAGCCGTCCTCAGGAACTGAGTTCTGTGTTTGTGATCCATGATTCAGCTACTACCATACATTGGGCCCTGAAATATGACCCCGCTCGACTTCTTATTCACCCTTGTCCTCTGTCCAGGAGTTGCAAGTAGTTTCTGGTGTTTGTAGTATGCTGGAGGCCGTGGACAGCGCTGACCGTAGGGGTGGGCTGTGATGCGGTAGGCACGTGGCCGGGTATACCGGGCGCCCATTTGGTGTCACGGAACCCTGTTCACATCGTTTGGGGCTGTGAGCGAAACTCCGGCCGGATCTCCTCATGGATGGAACCCGAATAGGCGATAAACCTGGACTAGAAACTTGAGTGTTTAGGTAGGTCGTGGTCTACACCCACGTTGGCTTTCGCTTGAAGTCTGCCGAGCACATGTCGTGTGCAGACGCTAAGTGGTGGAAACATGTATGAAGAAGTACACCCCTGCAGGGTTAATATCATCTATTCGAATAGCCGTGTCCGCGGTAAAGGACTTCTGGGTTGCCTATATCAGTTCATAGACAAGTGAAAGTGGATACTCTAAAATACGCAAGATAAGCGTGAGTACTATGGATGGCGTTCTCGTAGGGAGACGGGAGCGGATCCATAGTGGTGTATTGATATGGTGAATATGTGGACTCGTGTGCGCCACCTCAAAAGAGTTACTTGCAGTCGTAGTTCAGGATAGCCACCGAGTCAAAGCTGGCTTGCTGCAGTTAAACCCCACCACCCCTTTGTTGATAATGATGCATATGTAGATAGTTCTGATGTAAGTCTTGCTGGGTACATTTGTACTCACGTTTGCCTATTTTATGTTTTTGCAGAGAGACTTCAGTCTCACTAGTAATTCCGCGTGGTCTTCGACGTTTAGCTTGTTACCTCAGCTACGATCTTGAGCCCTCGGTAGGATCTGGTAGATAGTCAGGCTTCTCAGCCTTTTTCATTTCTAGATGTCTATACTCAGACATGATAGCTTCCGCTTGTGCTTTGACTTGTATGCTCTGAATGTTGGGTCGTGAGACCCCTGTTTGTAATATCTCGCTCCTCGGAGCCTATTGAATAAATACTTGAGTCGTAGAGTCATTTTGTGATGCCATGTTGTATTGCACATACCGAGCATATTGTGTGTATGCTATTGAAATGCTTGGTATGTGTGGGATCTGACTATCTAGTTGTTTATCCTTAGTAGCCTCTCTTACCGGGAAATGTCTCCTAGTGTTTCCACTGAGCCATGGTAGCTTGCTACTGCTCCGGAACACTTAGGCTGGCCGGCATGTGTCCTTCTTCGTTCCTGTGTCTGTCCCTTCGGGGAAATGTCACGCGATGAATACCGGAGTCCTGTTAGCCCGCTACAGCCCGGTTCACCGGAGTCCTGCTAGCCCAGTGCTACAGCCTGGATTCACTCGCTGATGACCGACACGTTCGATGTTGGGTCATGGATGCCTGTCCCTGTAAGTTTGTGCCACTTTGGGTTTACGACTAGCCATGTCAGCCCGGGCTCCTTACCATATGGATGCTAGCGACACTACCATATACGTGTGCCAAAAGACGCAAACGGTCCCGGGCAAAGGTAAGACGACACCCGTGGGAATACCTTGCGTGAGGCCGCAAAGTGATATGAGGTGTTACATGCTAGATCGATGTGGCATTGAGTCGGGGTCCTGACAGCGTTGGTATCAGAGCTTGACTGCCTATAGGATTACCAAGCCAAACTGGTCGAAATTGAGTCTAGAAATGCTTTAGTTATATAAGGGAATTGATTGTGGGATGGAACGTAAGGCTCTTTTTACTCCTTATACCTTATGCCCCTCTGATCTGAGTCATCTTATCTTTCCTACGGGGTTAAGGAACTAGGTCTTCTCATCTTTCTATCAGGATCACGTATTACTAATCCGTAGACTTTTAAGATTGTTGATTCAAGTCTCAGCTCAGTTCCTACTATTTCTGTATGTTAAATGTTGATCTCCAAACCTTGATATTGTGCTTCTGAGTGGTTATGCCACCATTTTGTGATTGTCTCAAATCTTTTTGAGCATTTACAGCCGTTATGCTGTCCGAGTCATCCCAGGTCTCTAAACAGTCTGATGCATTTGCAAATCCTTTCCTTCTGTCTCCGATGTCCCTTTTGGTCGGAATAAGCACACTAATCGGTAGGTTGAGGTACTTTGTTACCTCGGCGTAGATGTTGGAGCTATTATTATGACCTTAGGTGTTTAGGAAGTCACCTAGCAATTTAGCAATGCTTTTGTATCCCCAGTGTGATGATTCTGGCCATTATTTTTGAAAGCATCCCGTGATGTTATTAGTTAGTAGGCATTCTATTCCTGGGTTCTTGAACCCGAGATTCACTCTACTTACTTCATGTTGATAGTAATTGCTAGCGCCTTTAGGATATTAGTAACCTTTGCAGTAGTTCTCGAGGTCCGTGGCATATCCTTCTTCCAAATACCATGAACCACTTACGGCAAAAGTTTGTTGGATTAAAAGATCACAACAGGAGTGCTCTCGATGGGTTCTCCATTCATAATTGTGACTCTGCCAGTTCTACCTTTCCGCATGGATTGTCCGGAAGAAATATGTTGAACTCGTTCGACATGCTAATCTATGCATTCGCAACTCAGAAAATCATATGTTCCTTTGAGTTGTCCCTCTTTAGTTGTTTTCTGGCCCTCATCTATCAATTGATAGTCAAGAGTATGCGTGCGTTCGTTTATCGATGCCTATTACTCTTGTGGTCCGTCAAGCCATTCTATCGCAGAATGACTAGGAGAAATAAACTCCAGTACCTCTTCCCTATCCAGGATTGGGTCAAAGAAGTTGTGCTCCGTAGATCAAAATGCCAGTCTAGCTTTTGTTCTGTTCTACCTTGGAGTATTACATATTTTATATCGAGATTGTTATAGGAATTGCACACCATCCTATGAACTCTTGGTACAGTGATACTTCTTGCCATCATTGTTCATTCCTCGGTTCCTGTGTTATTGTAACCGGAATGCCGACAAATGAATCATGGCGTGTGAAATCAATATTGCTAGCAACTCTGTTGCTTGGTAGTTAAATGGACGATAACCTCATTCTTAGCGTGTTGATTATTGAATCGTCACCCTAAGATTGATTGTGCTACCTAGTCCCTATTTCTGGTGCACTCCTCGACCAATGAGTTAGGAATTATTTCAAGTCCTCACCCATTTGATCATGTCGTCTTGCCCTCAAAAGCAAGATTGTTCTCGAGCTTAGTAACATACCGGTGGTTCGTGACTTCCCAAATATCTTCTTGGAAGTGTTACCGGGTTGTCACCTGACTGTTATGTTGAGCTCGTGATCAAGTTGGTTTATCCTGTAAACCACCCTTTCTCCAAGAATCCGTGTTGGATACCCCTGAGCTAGTTGGTTAAGCTAGACAACAACCTGGAGAGTTGGAAGGTAAAAGCTTGCCTGACTTAGTTCGTTCCAAAGGGATATTCTTGTGTAGTGTGTGTTGAAGAGAGATGATATCTTCATCGATTGGTCCCTGTGATCATTTATTGGACCTATTGCCTGATAAAAACTTTGATTTGAGTATGGGTTATCGTCAAATCAAATCAGAACCAACGATGTTCGTAATGTTGTCTTACTCGTGGTTGATCCCTCGAGCATACACCATTATATCTTTTGGGTCTGACCAATGCTATCCCTTGTTCACTTAACTATGAAATTCCTTTTAAAAGGAAACCCAGATGAATTGTTGTTGAGCCCATTGACAACATCCTTATCTCCTCCATGATTTTGTTGAACATTAAGCTAGTGTTGGAAACTTTTGAAAGCATTTGTTCATGCTAGCTCATGAAGCATATGTTCGGATGTAAGAAGTGCTTCCTCTAGTTCATGTGCATTTGATACAAGTTGCCGCCGTGGACTCGAGAAAGTCAATGTTGCTTCCTCTGGAATCATCGCAAGTCAGTCATGCACACGTGCGAAGTATTCTGTGGTCTGGAGACTGATCATCTTCATTCCATATGTGTATCCTAGCACACCAAGCCACTGACCGATTTGTTCAAGGAGAAGGAGTATCTTCATAAGAGCTAATCCGGACTTATGAAAGAACTTCGATATCCTCGCTGATGGTTCCCAACCAGAACT